>NW_011888823.1:8850517-8883545 GCF_000151845.1 Pteropus vampyrus
TTGTGTAGTATGTTGGCAACCTCATCTTGCAGTGTTCTGGTCAAGGTTGAAATGTGTCATGATAAAGCATTCATGGTGGAGTTGGAAGTTATGAAATTCTCTGGTTACAAAAAATAATTGACTCTCTGTTGGGAATAATAAATAGCTCAGAATGAAATGTACCACCTTTCAGCATTTCACTGCATGGGTAGATACACTTGTTAAGACCGTGAGATCTATCATGTAGGAAAGATGATACACTTTGGTTCAATTTTAGGAAGCAAAATGAAAATATTCAGTCAAGATAAGCTTGACTTGCATATCTATTAAAGATGAAACCTATCATTAAATATGAGTTTCATAACAAATTTATAATGTTTTCTGATGTGCAGTAAGCCTAACAGGCTCTTTTGAACTGGGCATATTTGTCTACATTCCTCATTATAAAATGGTCTGTAAATTAAATCATATGACATTTTTATATCAGTAATTACATCAATTGCATTTTTAAAGCTATAGTAATTTTTGCCAGATTTTAGTCTTTTAACCACAGTGTATTAATTTAGAATCAAGCTTAAAACAAAGTTGTGATTTATTATGTGCACACACACTCACACACAACACACAGAGGTCCTTAAGTAAAATGGAATAGTTCTCTGTACAATTCAAAAAAAACTGGTAGTTGTTTATGATATTATGTATTTTAGACGATGATTTTGCAGAATCAATATTATTTTCCAGAATTTTGATCAATGGATCAAGCAGAGGTCATGGAATTGTTTTTTAAAGTATATGAAAGTCTGCATACATATCGAATTGCCTGCCTTGGCTCTATTCCAGCTCTTCTCTGGGATCTGTTTATCACAGAGCATGAATGGAAATGGAACTATAAGCATATTCTCACTTCAGAGGACTAGAACACTAATCACTTTTATATTATGCCTGATAAAATCTGAACACTGATTGTTGTGGATTAAAAGATTAAAAAGTACTAACCCTTCTGATGGTCAGTGACCATTTTAAACTGTTTCATTTTGAGAGCCTCAAAGAATAAATACCATGAAACCTGATGGGATTAAATAAGAACTCTGTGTGCTTGTACACTTCACTATTATTTTCTATTTCTTTTACCTATTTTTTTTGTTATATTTAATTTTTATTTACATGATTATGATGTGATCTAATGACATAAATATCAATTTTCCTGGCTTGATTTTGTATTTTTCCCTGTAGGATATCATATAACTGTATAATTTGAAGGGATACTATTTATATTGAAAATTATATGAAGTTTATAAAGCCTCGTAAAGTAACACATCTTCGTTTAAAATTCAAATGGTTTTAAAAGTCTATTTTTACAACTTATTTAGTAGACCAAAATAGCCAACCATTAGGCCAAGAATATTAGAAATTTTATTTTATTTAAAACTGATGAAAACATTAGGACATTTAAAGCAGTCACCTTTTACAGATCAAGACATCAAAATGTACAGAGATTAAGTAGCTCTTAATCTCTGCTCTTAATGGTCGATTCAGATTTCAAACACATGCAGTCTGGCTCCAGGATTTATCTGAATAAAACTTTTTTTTTTTTGGTAAGTGATAAGTTTTTTATCTTTGTATTCCATGTCTTGAGTTGTACAATAGAAAAATGGTAATGGAAGATGAATTACATAGGAAAGTGAAAATGAGAGGCGTTTCTTTCATTTTCTCTCTTCACAGAGGGGGAGGTGTTTTAGATAGAAGATCAGCTGCATTTTTAGCGTTGGTTGTCACATTAGCCATTTACTCCCAAATTTAACCTTTTCCTCAGTTGGAAGGAACTTGGAAATCTTCAGAGAGGATTTATTACTCTCTATTGTTGACAAACTGCTGCACTCATTAAGTAGTTTGGAAATTGCCATACGAAAAATTGAATCTTAAATGCACTAATTCATGCACAGAACCAACTGGAGCACTTCCTATTTGTTGGTTCATAATTGGAAAAGGAACACCTTTGGGAAGAATTGGGGACTAGATGGCCCTCCATGGGAAGGGAAAAAGGATAATAACTACATTTAGAAAAATCTGTAAAATCTAGGGCTAATCTAAGGAGATAAGCCATTCACAAGCACCAATCTCTGAGAGAATTTCAGCTCAGTTTTATTGTTCTTATATCTTGATTTATCCCAAATGAGAGGTTTGTGGAGAATGCTGGCTTTGGGATCCCCATGTCAGCATTGACAACCCTTTACCCAATCCTAAAGGACCCATCCTCACCGCTACCATCTGGTATCAATATCTATAAGGTTGTTTTTTTGTTTGTCTTATTTTCATAAACAGGTCATGGCAATCTTTAAATGTAAACAGATACAGATCTACTACCTAGTTCTGGTCTATATTTTGTAGTATTTATGTACCACGGTATAAGTGCATTTCCAATATCTTCATCAACAGAATATTTATTTCCAGTGTCTTTCTTTAAACATTCATAAACATACCTCCTTAGGCTTATGTGTAGATATGTCTCTAGAATAGCTACTAAAAATTGGCACATAGATATTTTAAATTTTAATAGATATTTTCAAACTGCCCTGAAAAATAGCTAAACAAATTTACGTACGTATGAGGAATAGATGAGATAATACATTTCCACATTTACATAATTTTGTTTGTTATTGTCTCAAGACCTTTGTGTAATTTATCTAATTTTGTAATATTTAATTTAGACAGACTTTAACATTTTTATCCAATTTTTTGCATAAAAAATAACATCTTGTTTTTGTTTGCAATCCCTGATTATAATTTCATATTACATGTTATAATACTTTTTATATTATTTTGTGTATTCTGCTTATATAAAATCTATAGATTAATATATAGTATTCATATGAACCTTACTATTTAAAGTAATTTCATTCAATGGCATACATTTTGCTATTTTCACTAATTGAGATGCTAGCACCCTATGTGTTTTTAATTTAGTATAGGTTATATAAAATGATATTTAAATTTGATTACATTTGAATAGTTGAATAAATGAAATTATAGAAGCAAATAATACAGTATAAATTTAGTTTACTATTAAATATCTTGTGTATAATTTGTTCAGAATTAACAAGTTAATATTTGAAAAGTAATTAGTATAGATAACTGGGACCAAGAATGTTTCAGAGATATATTAGCAGATTGATTTTAATGTTATTATTATTATTATTATTATCTGAATTATTATTAACCTAGGTAAATTAGAATCATTGGTGAGTTTATGGTGTTTTAGATCTATACAAGTAAATTAAATTATAAAATTTCAATGGATATGAACTTCATGGAAGAAAAGTTGTTCTAAAAATAAAGAGTGTTGGATTTCTATATGTATATTAGTTTCTTTCAGTTTGGCTGCTATATACTATTTAAAAACATTTTTAGTAATGTAATAATGTCTCTAATGAAAGGTTGGTTAAATTTTTAAAAAATTGAAAAATAAAAAAATATTTAATGCAAAATAAAATGTTAATGTGACATTTTAATTAAGATCATTATTGAAGGTAGCTAATGATTGCTGTGAGAAAATGGTGTCATCTGAGTTAGAAAAATAAATCATTAGACACCAAAGAATGCTAAGGCAGCACTACCTTCATCTAAGTAACAAAGCCCCAAACTTAGTGCTTACTGGTAATATTAGAACATCAAGTATTTATAAGGAAGGACTATTGATAATAGGACTAAGTCCAGAGTTCTGAAACAAATTAAGATTGACATATTTGGACAGAAATGTCTAGATCAGAGAGAAAGTCAATATTATTCTGTCTTCTGCTCTAAATTATTTGTCTCTACTCACCCCTTAACCTTGTCAGCTGCCCTCACCAAAGTTCCAAAAAACCTTAAATATAAAGATAGAAAATATCCAAGGAAATAGGATTGGGATTTTAAACAGATTATATGTATTAACCTGTTCTGTAGATGAGAAAAGCCACTTATTCTTCTTCTGTTTTCCTTTCCATAAAATAACTATAGCAATATTATTAATCAATAATATTGGTAAGAAAAATATTTAAAACAGTGAAACATGTAAACTTTAGAAAATTAAATTTATATTTCAAATTATTTTATTTGGATTACATTTAGGTAAAATGTACATATTATTCATAAGTATATGTATGTACAATTTTGCTAATGTGTATTTTTCTAATTTTATAACCATTTAACTCTATACATATTTAGCAATTCACCTATACCATTTAATTTTCCACATCTCCCTACTTACTTGATTAAAACTTTCTTAAAAAACATATTTATCTCTATCTTAGAACATTCTTTCTGTGTTGTAATTATTTGATAAATATTTAATGAATTATTAAAAGTCTTAAGAGAAACTTTAAATAAAAATTTAAAAACAGATGAACCCACTAATCAAGGGTCTTTAACTAGCTTTGATTGTTATGAAGAATCAATATATTAAAACATGATTGTACCAATGATTCCAGGTTTTCATTTACTTCAACTATAAAAAGATTCATGGAATCATATTCCAAAGAGAAGCTGTCCTTTGTTACAAAAAAAAAAGTTATAATCTTTATATTGACATATGGCCAACTTAGATCACATAAAGTGAAGTCTCCCTTCCAACATGTACTTTCGCTTTTTTTTTTTTTTTTGTATTTTTATCTTGGCTTACTACTAAAGGTATTATTCATGTTGTTTTTTTTTCTTTTCAAATATTTATTTTCATTATTGATTTTTCTAACTTGGCCTGCACATACACCATTTATATAATTTGTGTTTTCTTATTATGCCAAAGTCTTTTGTATTATTACTTCAGATTGTATCTCTTGGCCTTGAGTATTTCACTGCTTTTGCTTATTTTCTCCATGAATTATTTGATTTTAATGTTCCTCTCTGATGCCTTATCTTGTTAAATTATTTGTTTTCTATTGTTTTGTTGAGCTATTCTTTTCTTATTGAAATATTTTGTAATTTTATATGCATAAACTTATTTCAAAGAAAATTTTTGATTTTGTTTATTTTCTAATTTATACACTCAGTGATTTAGAGATGATCACATTTGATTTCTTCACTGGAAAAAAATGAGGTCCATGTGTGACAGACACTATATCAAATAGCTAGTTGGAGTGTGTAATGAATAGTTCTCAGTCTGGTGCCACTTTTATTTTACCACCCAATATTTTATAACACTTAAATACTTTTTAAAAGTATATATTATGTACAAAAGGACACATCCTAAGTTTAATATTTTACATAGGTTTTTTAATTTATTCCTTACAACAGCCTTATGAGATCACATTACAACTCAGTTTTGTAGATACGAAATTTAGGGAGTCAGCGGATGAAACAACATGTCAAAGTGTTTTTCTAATTTCTTTCGTTTTTGTTTTTACTTTCATCATTTATATCTTTTCACTTCCACATTATTTCTTGTTTTGATTTTACTTACACTTCTGAAATTCATTTAAACAGCAGGCATTAGAAAATATTTCATACAATACTAACATGCTAAATTGTGAAGATGGCCAAATGAAGATGTCTATCCTTTTATCAGAGAAGTTAAACTAACTCAAAAAATGTCTATGAGGTTGTTCAAATTGACATTTATTTTCAGCTTATACGCATTTTAGAACGTTTCTAAAATACAGACAGCAAGCTGCAAATATTTCTTACATAAATTATGGAGTTATTTCTAGTGAAAGTAGATAGTTGCAAATCTGTAACAAAATAAGTGTATTTTGTTCTCATAAACATTGATGCTGCAGGCCGTGATGTTCCCAAACAGGGATGATGGTTATTACTAAGAAATGGTTCAATTTGCTTGGCACTACTCTGTTTTGTCAACTATGAATAAAGTAACACAGTCACATAATTTTTAGTAAAATAATTTGCTTTGAGAAGGACATGAGATGTGATAATATAGACCTATATTTTCCTTATGAAATAATTTTAAATGCAATGTATTTAATGACATGGGTACAGAGCTGTTATTATCTGGATAATAGGAAAGGAATTTAACAAAAATTTCAGTATGTTTCGTAGTATGGCAAAAGGGTAAATATGTTATAGCTCTGGAAAATTAGAATCAAGCTATAAGCCAACCACCCACAAGATATAACCATTTATATCTTTTTAAAGTTAATTTATATAGAAGAGTTGTTCAGACTTTGGAAAGTATACTAACTGAGAGTTATATTAAGACTTTCATGTTAGTTTATATTAGTTATCTTCTCCTCACATCTGATATTTAAATAGAAAAGTAAAGCACACACACAGAGACACACAGACACACACATAGATATAGATGGATATATATAATCATAACCTCATGACAATCATTGAAAAATAAAGATATTAAGGAATTGAACGCATAAATCAAATCTACACTATTCTGCTTTTTTACTGCCAGCCGATATTTGTCAAAGAGTAGTGGAAAAATGTGTGGTTTTCAAATAGTTTGTGGATATTTATTACAGAAAATATACCTTCAGTATAAATACATTGAATGTTATTGTAACAAAATGAGCACATAGGAACATAAGCATTCAGAGTAAATTGATATTTGCTTATAGTGTTCCAATAATTTACATAGGATATAAAATTGTATTCGTAGTTGATGTTTTGCATTTTTGGTCATTCTTTAAATTACAGATAAAATTGTTAAAACCTATGCATTTTTTCTTTTTAGTAACTTAGAAATGTGCTTTTATCTAGCTTGTAAAATAAATAAATTCTCTATTTGTGATACAATTATTTCAAGATGGAGTAAATAAAGAGACCAGGTTTATGCTGTTCATACACTTCTGGACATACTTACTACGCAGTAAGGATAATAGATGTCTTCATGATTGTACTACAGTCACCTCTGTATTTTTATCACTTATTGGTGAGAACAATTTGCTACAAAGCAATAATAAAGCAGAAGGTAATCAAATGTCACTATGTTCTGTTATACAGCAGTAATGTCAGATAAGAATAATAGGTTTCATAAAATGCTGGGTGAATCTGTGAGCAACCTGATTCAGTTGGTGTTCAGATTCATGGTTCAATTAAATTTATTCATATACATTTGGTATACACACATTGATATATAATCAGCTATGTCTGTGATTTTATTTAGTTACATAGATTCTTTTCCCATAGTGGATAATTGAAGGACTTTATTAAACCAAACTTACAAAATAGATTTGAAATCACAAGTATAATAAAAAATCTATTTAATAGTTTGTATTCCCTGGGTTCTTTACTGTAGGAGAAAAAGGAATGAATGCTATCCTCTGTTTGTTGTTCCAATTTATACAAAGTTTTTGAAAGATACATTAATGTCTGGAAAATTTAGCTAATTACATAACATAAATTCAAAAACAAAAGTGTCACTATAACTGTGATATCCTGAAATATTTACACCTACAGGTGTAAATATTAACACCCAAGGTGTCCTTGACCCTTCAGGTTCCATTGGGACTTTCAGAGGTCAAATCTTGGCTTCCAGTCTGATGAAACCCTAATCCTTTCCCTCTCTTGTTCTGTCTGTATTAAGCAATACACCATGCATGTGAAGGAGATACCTGAATATGTTTTTCCAGTGCTTCAGTAAAACTGCTATAAGAGAGAAGGGAAGATGTATGGATTTAGGCTATAAAGTTTCACTATGAAGTTTCAGTAGCTGATGTGTACAAAATAAGCAAATTTGCTTTTTAAAATTAAATTTATTGGAGCGACATTGGTTAACAAAATTATGTAGGTTCCAAGTGTACAATTCAATAATACATCATCTGTATATTGCATCGTTTACATCACCCGAAGTCAAATCTCCTTCTGTCACCATATATTTGACCCCTATTACCCTTATCTTCCTCCCCCTCCCTGCTTTTTCTCTGGTAATCACTAAACTCTTGTCTGTGTCTATGAGTTTTTATTTGTTTGTCTTGTTCGTTTGTTGCTTTCAGTTTTATATCCCACATATGAGTGAAATCATATGGTTCTCAACTTTTTCTGACTTTTTTCACTTAGCATGACAATCTCAAGATCCATCCATATTGATGCAAATGATGATCTTTATTCTTCTTATGGCTGAGTGATATTCCATTGTATATATGCACCACATCTTCTATAATCAGTTATCTATGGAAGATACCTTGGTTGCTTCCATGTGTGGCCACCATGAATAATGCTTAAATGAACAACAGGGTAAATATATCTTTAAAAATAAATGTTTTCAAATTTTCAAGATAAAACATGTTGTATTTTTGCATAAGGGTACAGTCTTTTAAAAAAAATAATTTTTAGCTTGAACTCTCAAACTCACATTTCTATCAGTGCCAACTCAGTTGTATTGATGTGTGAATCGAAATGATGAGCAACATCATGGAGAGTCATTGGGTTTGATGGATTCTAGAAAGGAAACTTTACCTAAGTCACCCATATTTAATTTAAAAAATAGGTTCTGCCTGATTAAACAGAACATCTATGTTCTCCAGATTCCTCATTGTATGACCTCTGATAGGGAAAAACCTATAAACCAACATAATCCTAAATATTCAAGTAGAAAGCAAAATAAGTCCAGTCTCTATATAGTAAAATAATGAATAATAAGATGTCTTGTTCTTTTTCCAAGGCAAAAGCTCACTTTTTTTACTCTGGGCTTGATGGATATATGTGTTTTAGAATTCTGGCTAGTATTAGGAGTTTGGGGAGTGGCAATCAAAGGGAAAAAGAAAATCAAGGTAAAAGCCTTATTGTTTAGTGCCTATTTCATCATTGTGGAGTGAATCCATGGATGTGGAGAAAATGGATTTTTGTCTGAAGAAAATGCTAGATATCAGCAATTTATCCAATCCTTTGGCTTCAAATATCATCTACATGCTAGACTCCCACTAGGATTTCTCTATCCTTGAACTCTCCCGTGAACACAGACTTATATAGTATAGGAGTAAGCTGTCTTGTAAATATCTTTGCATAGATATTCTGTTTTGTTAAGGACTAGGTAAGCTGCTATAAAAGAGACTCTAAAATATATTTACCTAAGCAATGCAGCAGTTAATCTCTCTCTTGTACATAGGTGATCAAGGTTGATAGGACAACTCTGCTCTCTTCAGTATTTAGTACCAAGACTGGAGAAAGGGTCAAGGGAACACACATAATTATTTTAAGGGTGCAATCTGGAGCTGGCACACATCACTTTCTCTTATAATCCAGAGGCCATTATTAAGGCACATAGCTACACCAAGCTTCAAGAGAGACTAAGAAATGTGTTCAGCTAACACCCAGATCTTTTATAAAAGAGGTGAGAATGAATATTGATTAATTATTAGTAATATCTGACAGCAGAATCTCATAGGTATCTATAAGCTTAATGTGTCCAAAATGAAGCTCTTGTTTTTTCCTTCTAAACATGCTTCCCCTATAGTTTGTTCCATTTCTGTAAATGTGTGCTATATTCTTCCAGTGGCTTTGGAAAAACTCTTGGGGTCGTCTAGGATTATTTTCCTTTTTTTAAAATTTTCCTGACTTCAACTTCTTTCTACCAGCAAATTTTGCCATCTCTTTATTCTAAACATACCCAAATCCTACATGCTATGGTAGGATTTGGGTATGTTTAGAATAAAGAGATGGCAAAATTTACTGGTCTCTGCTCCTGCTATGGTCCAGGACACTGTTATTCCTCACCTGGATCATTAGAATAGCCTCAAAACTAGTCCTCCTGCTTCCAGCTCTGACTTAACAACAGTCTATTTTGCACATAGCAACCATAATCCTGATTTTCACTTGTGAGATTCTTCTGTTCAAATATGCCTCTCCGTTTAATTTAAAGAAGCTTTAAATTAAAGCTACCTCTTGTCTCTCTCATATTTTAACCACTACCCCTCTCCCTTCTCGCATTCCATTTCAGTCAGGTTGTCCTATCCTCTTAGCTATTTCTCAAATATACCAAACACCTTTCCTCTTCAGAGTCTTTAAACCTACTGTTCTCTTTGCTTGAAATTGTCTCCCCAATCTCTATTTTTACTTTTTCACTTCATTAAAGTTGCTTTTCAGATGCCACTTTTTCAGAGAGGTCTTTCAGATCAGCCTGATCCTGACCATTGTATACACAATAGTAAATATGTATGTGTCTGTCTGTGTGTGTGTATCAGTCACTCTTTTACTTTTCGTTATATGACTACTTTTCACAAAGTAGGTATATACAGTTTTGTAAGTATGTGCGTACGTATTTAAAACATATTGAAATATTAAAGTGCATTAAACATAATAGTCGCTCCAAAATTTTCAGAAGAGAAGAAAGTCATAGTCTGAATAATGGCTTGTCAAAGATGTGCACATCCAGATCCTTGGAACCTGTGGTAGGTTGCTCCGCAAAGGTAGAATATAGTTGCAGATGGAATTATTTCCTTATCAGTTGAACTTAAAATAGTAATATTATCCTAGATTATCTAGATGGATCCAATGTAATCACAAAGATCCTTAATAGAAGAAAGAAACAGAGGGAGAGTAATGGCAGGATGAGAAGGACTTGATCCATTTTGCATGAAGGGGCAGGGCCATGAGCCAAGGAATGCAGACAACCTCTAGAAGGTGAAAAAGACAAGTAAACAGATTCTTCTCTAGAACCTTCAAAAGGAACATAGCCCTGCTGACATCCTGATTTAAGCCTAGCAAGATTCATTTCAGACTTGTTACCACACGGGATGATGTGAAATCCAGTGTCACCCCAGTGGCATGGAGGACGTCCTCAGTTCTTCCTCGTTGACTCAGTAAAGAATTACAGGTCACCGAGATTTAGAATTAAGATTTATTGAAAGTGCATTTTTAGAAAGAGATGGGCCATGCCAAGGAAGGCTGTAGCCTCATAGAATTAGGGAGCTAAAAAGACAAAAGATAGAGTATGCTCCCATAGTGGGATGGGTTTCAGTGAAGAGGCTATAAGAGCACAGAATTAGGAAGGTCTGTTTATATGTGGGCCATGATGGGAGGTTACAAGGGTGGTGCTAGATGATTGACATGTAAGGTCATTTTGATTAACAGTTGGCTGTTATATAACCCTTTGCCTACTGAGCATGTGCTTATCCAGAATTCAGTCTATTATAATTAGGTTCATGAACTCCTGGGCATACACGTGATATTATAATGATGGTATGATAAGGCTGAGTTTACAGGCCAGTTAAGGTAGTACTACTTTCTGCGCATGTGTTTGTGTCTGGTTTAAGCCAGCAGCTTTTATGGCCTTTCTGCTTCTGCAGTGTAGTGGTAATTAATGATCATAAAAATGGGTGTTTTAGGGAGTCCTTAAGGGGCGTTTCTATGGTTACAGAGCTGGGCCTTTGCTCCTGTCACTCATGACTACCTAACTGCTTAACATTGTGACCTCCAGAATTATAACAGTATGCATTACTTTAAGCAGCTAAGTTTGTGGTAAATCGTTATGGTAGCACTAAGAAACAAATACAAGGTACTACATATTTTAAAGTTTAATATAATTAAGATATTCTTTCAACTAAGATAAGGTATTAGCCTAAGTTGATGATTCTTACAACATCTATGAGGATCCTTTTGTTTACTTCTGATAGTAAAACAAAAACAGGAAAGCAAAAACCTTTCTCATTTCCTTCCCGTATAACTTAAAATAGTACCTGTGTTTCCATAAATGCTGATTGTGTATTTGTGTATTTGTGAGGGAGTGTAATTGTTTTCAGTTGGTTAGTGACTACCAAATCTTTTAGTCTAGCAGAAAAAGTAGGCTTGGGAGCTACTATTCATTTACTGATTCTGCAGTGAAAATAATAACCATTCAGTGTTATTTAAAACTAGTAGAACACATATATTGAATAACTGAAAAATTAGTAGAAAAGTATGCTTTTTTTGTATTCAAATAAAATATCTGACAATAAAATAGATCATAATTTTGTATTTCTACTTCACCCACACTATCAATCAACTGTAGAATAATAATAAAGTAATAATTAAAACTTATTTAGCACTATGAACCAGGCACTGTACTGGTTCATGCAGATCTTATGCCTGTATGTAATCCTGGTAACAAGACTTTGTGATAAATTCAACTGTTAAGGTATTATGTAGAATGAGAAAACTGAGGTAAAGAAAAATTAGATAAATTGCTCTGGATCCACCAGCAAGTTAAGTGTTTTAGAGAAAGAATTTTCTCCTAGAATTTCAGGCTAAGTATGTGTTTATCACATGCTTTAAAATCTTGGACTGTTATGAGTTAAACAATCTCAAGGAGTTGGAGTGCTTGTGTTGACGCATTTATATGAGCTCATTACTTTTGAGGTTTCTCTGTTTACAGTTTTCTGTTCTCTACATTTCAAGAGAGCTAGTTTATATTACGCTCTGTGTACGTGTGTGTGTGCTTGTGTGTGTGTGTGTGTGTGTGTGTGTGTTTGTATGTCGCCTCTGCAGCTGCTAAACATGCACCTGCAGCAGCCTGAATCCAGCTAAAACCCACTATTAGTGCATATTATCTGGGATACTTGGAATAGTATTCACTTGCCTTTGACATTAATGGCTGACCCTAATGTTCTTTTATCTTTACACAGCCAATATTCTTTTCAGAATATTCTTTCTATAGCACTATATTTAGCTAATAATCTGATGTGTTGTCATTTTCTTCTCTAAATAGTTTTGAATGTTAGCAATTTAAAATCTGTTTGATATAATGAAGAAAATATGTAAGAACAAGTTTCGGATATATTAGCAGTTACATTTCTTTTTTGTTAATCCTGGACATTCATACAATGAAGTAGTTGAGCTTTAAGTAAAGGTAGCATTTTATTTTTTTCATTTTGTGTACTCAATGCTTCAGGTCGCAAGATAAGCACTTAAAATGAACGTTTTTCTGATTGATATATTGTTTAGGAGAAAAATTGAATTAAAGCCACAAAGGAATTAAATATTACGGTTCCTTGCTGAGTTTCTTCTGTTGAAAAAGTCAATCACCTACAGATTTATTGAGTACCCATTTCGATAGGAACCATGTATGAAATTTTAATTGTTTATTCAAGTACCTGAAAGATATTTAGAAAACCACTCACATTTCTACAAATGAATGGAAGTTACAGAATTTGAAATTTCTTTATCTGACTCCAATTAATTGGTCTTTCTCTCAAAACGATATTCCTGTTACGACTAGTTTATTTGGATTTTTTTTTTTTTTTACCTCCAAGATCACTTTTCAGGGATTAAGTCAAGCTTATCAAATTGGTCAACTGCTATGGGACATTAAGATGTACCTTCATTCAATATGATGTTTATTTATTCTAAAATAAATTTACAAACACAAAGTATATTTTTATTTTTAAAATTAATCACATAGTTATTAATTATTTGGAACCTATTCAAACTATACTTTTGGAACTGTGAGTGATAACATTTATCTTTTTCTCAAGGTATAATTGATTAGAACCAGAGGAAGAGAAATTGTGGGGGATTTGGAGGAAAGAAACCTGTAAGTTATTACAATAAGCAGTAAAAGAGGAGAAAAGAAAATACAATAGCAGGGTTATATATGAGGTCTGAGGTTACAGAGATAATTAGTTTAACTGAGTAAAGTCTTTTAGTTTTCTAAAAAAACAGTAGTTTAAAAAAAACTGTGTTAAGGTATATTTTAAATAATGAAAACAATTAATATTAAATAAAGTTTAAAAACAGTTAAACTCTGAATTTGTTTTAAATGGAGCTATTTCTCTGTTGCTCCTTTTATTTCTAGTTGTTATATCATTGATTAAAAATCGAACTCTATAACCTATGATATTTAATGGTCCATAATAGTCTAATAATACATTGAAGGAAAATTACTCAATTTGAGGACTTTTTTTGTTAATGCAGTAAATCTGCTTTTCAGCACTTTATTTGCAAGAGGTATTCAAAAAATATTTTCAGAAACAAAGAGGGAATGAAGAAATCAAACTTTAGATAATAGGTTTGTTTTCAATAGCTATTTTCTCTTATGTATATGTAGAATAGGTATTTTATTTTAAAATAGAATTATATTTAAATTATTTTTAATCACTATTATATGTCAGCTCTAGATGTCAATAAATATTCTACGCAGTATGATCTGGTGTGAAATAAGGACAGTAATGTCCCACCATTACATTTTACAGGCAAAAGAAATGTTGGTTGTTTTATTTGTTTAAATGTTTAGTGTTAGAAAAAAGCTCCTCTTAAAATGCCATTAGACTTCTTCATTATAAACAATTTATACTTATCTATAATTTGATAAAAATTTTTGTATGACAAAGGAAAAACCATTGTGAGGACACGGAGATGAATGAATAATAATCTCTAGCTTCAAAAACCATATACCATTCCATGAAGAGATCGAGACATTTAAACTGATCATACTAATGAGCGAAACAATACTGGAGAAGAGTGAGAGAGTTATATGTATAGGTTTGGGAAGGTTATGAAGCTTTCTAACTAAAAAGAAAACTAAAAACAAAAAACCCCACTATTTTATAAGTCTGAAAACCTCATGAAAGTCATAAAAAATCAAAAGTGGGATATAATTTATAACAGTTACACAATATTCTGTACCTATATACCCATGTCCAAAGGATTGCATTTCTTTAAACAGAGAAAGCATTACAAATTAAGTACTCTCACTAACATGTTTATGTAAAAGCAAAATTTTCCATTTTCTTTGCCTTTGCAAATCATGCTTGTGTATACAGCATTCTTTATCCAACTTCACAAGTGCCAACATCAACTGCAGTTTTAATATCAAAGATGATAAGACACAGAAAAAATATCATTAGGCTGCAGGAGCTGGCATTTTTCTTTGATAATTCCAAAAGTGCCAGATGTGTTCATTGTAATAATTATTCCAGTTATGTATGATACCTTCAGCCTCTGAGATGTGATGTTGGAAAACACCACAGATGGCATCTTGAAACGGGATAAACATTGTGCATGAGGTGAGAAGGCCAATTATGACAAAGCTATTCTTCGGCAGTCATTGGATGAGAATTTTCCCCAGGTGGGTAATGCTTTCAGAAGGACATTTGGAGCACTCCTTCTGATTACCTCCATGGGCTCCAACAGCAGGTCACTCACTATTCTTGCCAGGATCAGCGCCCACACACAGCGTAACGCCATGTACCTGTCAGGCTCCCCAGAAGGGATCTGATGTATCTACTTACCAGACGATCTTTTCTCTCTCACAGAAAAATGTCCATTTATTGGCTGCAATCTCTATGAAAAGGGAGGACAAAAACCATTAGAGGTGAAGAAATAAGTTTCGAATAGCTAAGTGACTTATCCAAGGTCACAGGGGCAGCAAATTGAAGGCACATACTCTGAATTTTTGGCATCATATACATGATTCTTCTGCTGGAGCAGCCTATTCTCTTGTTTGCCAATACCACACATTTACTTGCCCAAATGAAAGAAAAATACAAAATAAATCCAAGTTTATTTCAAAATAAAAATTATTTTATATATCTTTAAAACTAAAGTTATTTAATTGATTTTTAATAATCAAGTTTTCCTCATTTCCTTCACAGTGGAAGGGTTAAATATGATCACATTAAATGCAAAGACTTGTATATTTATTGTTTAGCCATTCCAATTTAGATTTGAGATGTTGGCTTAAAAGATATTCTTGAATCTTAATATACAACTTTGAAATGGAGGAGGCGATAGGCCTGTAAATATTCCTTAGGAAAATAGAAAATGCCACTATATTTGGTGCAATTCTGCTGATTAATCTTTGCTAATGGGTATTTGTATTGCTAGGCTTTGACAGTATCTAGTAAATAGACTAGGTTACTTATAAACAGTGAACATGTGACAAATCTTGGGCAGACACAGTTATTCTAAGTGCTCTAAGAGTTCATGTCCTCTGTAGAACCTAAGTAAATTGCTAAATATAGCATTAGAAAACATAATTATCCCTCATGAATAATTGAAAGAGTCACAAAATCTTTTACTAAAGAATAATTACTTAAAATAGAGTTATTTTGAAAGACCAATGTTTTGATAGAAAATTTGAGTTTGACTAGTTGACATCATTCTTTTAAATTCCTACAAATATCTTTTTTGCTACTTTCCAAATATTAAAGATCAATGAGTTTGTTTTACTTAAATCTATGTTCTGTTCCATTATGAGAAATGCAAAATGAAAAGTGTACATGTGTGTGTTTAAACATAAATTAGTAATTAGACTCTGACTGGGCAGGAGAAAGGTTAAATGTTCAGTCTGTGCTATTTTAAGATGTGAGAACAACTGCTTTCCCTGTGTTGATCTACTCTGAAATCCCAGTTAGTATGAGGAGAATTTCTAATCAAGCATGAGAGAGCCACTAACTTTTTTGAAGTTCTCCTTCTTAAATGTGTCTTGTGTTTAGGAATCAGTTTATAGTTCAGGATGTTCCTGGGTGTATATTTGGAATATTGCCTGTGACGGAAAGCTGAGGCCTCGGGTTAGTGTGTGCAGAGCAGCCCCTTCTGTAAGAATAGGTGTAAGACACCTTGCAGGCTGATTAAAAGAGACTTAAAATTGTACTCTGGTTTAACAGGAGGGCCCAAGAAGATCACTCAATGTTGAAGATATGAGTTTATAAATTTAGCTAAATTCACATCTCTGTTTGCCTAATTCTAGAGAGTAATTCTGTACCAATAATGTAGCATTTGATTGGTTGCCAATCAAGACAAATATATGACTTGACGACAACCACTTTCGTTGTATTATGTTATTATTCTTAGGGATAGAACAATCTACAATTAAGAAAAATAAATGATTTGTAGTAAACTCAAGTTAACAAAGATGTAGCCCTTTCTGTTAAGTAATCCTACAGGTCAACTGGGATTCTGTTCCTAGACTCCATTAAAAATGTATTCTAACACATTTGAATTATAATAACATATCAGTGGAGATAGACAATTTTAAAATCAAATTTAAATTCTGTAAAACACAATGCTGTGTAATTTTACAGGTTATTTTGACAAAGATGTATCATTTAAAAAATTCTTTAAACAGCCTTGTGGTTGGTTTCATAATTTCTGTCTAAAAGTAACAGTCTGTTGCCCTTCGAATCAACTCGTACTAGAAAATATCTAATAATTATCATACAAAATGTTACAGAAGGATGCGTTTTCTGAATTTAAAATATGATTTTAGAACTGAAATAAATATGGCGTTAGGAAGACAGATCACTAATGCCATCAAGGAAATAGGTGGATGAAGTGAAGGCAGCTTTGAAAATTTCCAACCACAGATTATATTGTCATTTCCATAAGGAAAACAGGTGAAATGCAAAAAGAACTAATTTCTGCATATTTGTAAGTTGCCCTATGAAGTAAATAAAACTTCAAGTTGTACTGCCCATGAATCTTATTTGAGTGAAAGTCTGGACTATACAGGCTCTTACTTTGTTTCTCATCTCTTTTAAATACCCAAATCGATTCTCACATTAACTTAGTAAATATTTATTGAGTGTTAACAATATGTAAGGTACTGGGCCAAACATGACTGAAGTCTATAAAAAATAAAAAAATAAATATATTATAGGAAAAGGAAATTTTAGGATAATAAGTTAGATGAATAAGCTTGAATATTCTGTGTCACTTGTGTTAGTCCTGGTATATAAATACTATGGTGAGCTTTTGTAATTTAAGGTTAGTTGGCCCTATACCTTGAACTATAGGCATGTGATTTCGACACAAGTGACTGACTACAGCAAAAGTAATTACTAATTCTATTCCCATTAGAAGAGAAATACAAATTAGTTAATGATTTTCTTTTTTATCATTTTTAATGTAATGATCCTGAAAATGTTAGATAGCTGTTTGCTCTTAGAATTACAAAAGAGTCAAGTAGCACTTTTTTTTTTTTTCAAACATTTAATGGATTTTTAAGTCACTATGTCATAAAGGGTTAGCAAATTTCTACGGTCATTCTAATTTAAGTGCAGAAAATGCTTTTTGAATAAATGTCAGATAAATAGTTTTAGAAGTCCTCTTTTACAAATTACTTTTGTCAGATACATAATAACTTAGATTTATAATGTATAGACACTCAAAAATCTATTACGTCTCTGTAATATCTTTTGTGGCAGTGAACTCCAGGTAATTTCCTAATTCTTCTATGCTAAAAACACAAATTAAATGTAAAAGAAATGCCAATGAAATAACTTGTTTAATTTAGTCATTAAGCATTCTCTTTATACAGTGTTTTTATCAAAATGATTAACTACCTTAGATAAAAACTCATCCAGAAGACTTTGATAGATGAAGATCGGCAATATCATATTAAAAATATAAAGACGTAATTAATTTCAAGGACAATAAAAATAAAGTTTATAATGTTACTGTTTTAGCCTTTTAAAAGCTATTATATATTAAATGATATTAACATGACCTCTCCATTTTAAAGTTTACTATTCATATTGGAAAATTCATAGATAAAAGGTATTTTTAAGAAGCAGAATTGGGTCAGACAAGTAAAAGAGGATCCTTCACATTGTTTACTTTCAGGTTTAGGCAGGGACAAGGAAATAAGTCCTCCTGGGTCTAATTCAGAAGAGCTAGTGCAGGGGAAAAGAATGTATACCTGAGCCACATTTTGAAGACCCGATTTCATATTCTTTTGTTTTTTTTCAATTTGTGAGGAATACTTTAATTATGAATTTTTAAAAAATTATGTTTTGCGATCTTACACCAGATGAAAATACCCCTTCCTAAGAATCGTTATGAAGGCAAAATGTAATTTTTTAAATTTATTAATATTCCTACTTAGCTAAATATCCTTGAATCTCTAATAACAGCTAGGAATAATTTATTTTTGGAGCTGGTTCAACATGAGATAAATATGGGCATATGTTCATAAAATTAAGTCCATGTTTGATTAAAATAATTGTGTATGTGTGTGAGTATGTAAGACTATGGTAAAATAAAGCGTACTATTTAGAGTGTGTGCTTATGTATTTTTTCTTTAATTTTTTTCATTTTATTAATGCAGTCTTACTTATCATAATATAGTTATAATATCCAAGAACTTTAAACTTAGAAAATGTTTGTGTAATATCAAGTATATTTCATAGGTATAATCATTTGTAGACTATAAGAAAATATAATTATAGGCATGTGATACATATTGCTGAAGAATGATTACTATTATTGCCAAACCCCCAAAGTAATATTCTAGAAGGCTGGCAGATTTGGCTAAGCAAATTAATTCTGTATATTTTGTTAACAAGGCCAAACAAATAGGATCATAAGTTATGATGGGATTATAACCTCAGAGAACAAATACAACTGGCATGTTAATTTGTGTTGAAAAACTCTTTTTAAAATTATTCTAACAAACAACTATTCATATTACTTTTGTCTTAATGTAGCATGTTAAACAGTCTTTTTTCACATTTTTAAAATTTGAACAAGTAATTAATATATGAAGCTCAGAAAAGTGATATGATCTAATTGTCATTTTGAACGTATTATTCTGGATATTGTTATTATATGAATCTTCTTAAGACATAAAGTTTTAAATAGATCATTCAGGCTTCTATGTGAATGACAGACTTCAGGTAAAATTATAGAAATAAGACAATATTTAGACACTTACTGCAATAATAAGATATGAGAACTGAGGACAACTTGGACCAGGATAATAGCAGTGAAAGTACTAGTGAAAGTTGTTGGCTTTGGGCTACATTTTGAAGGGAAAGGATTTGCTGATGGAATAAGTGTGGACTGTGGGAGATGATACTCAAGGATGAAAGAATTAATTTATCAATTACCAAACACTGAATATTGTTGAGGCCAAAGTTTGGAGAGGAGTATTAGGAATTCGGTTTTGGATTTTTTAAATCCGAGATGCTTTTCAGAGATAATTACTCAGAAAGTAATTAGATATACAGGTCTAATGTTCAAGGAAATGTCTGGACTAAACATATATTTTCTCACTTATCTCTATAGTTGGTATTTAAAGGCATGAAACTTGGTAAGAACATCTAAGTGAGCTTAGACAGAGAAAAGAAAGAATCTAATGATTGACATGCCAACAGTGGTGAAGTGAGGTGGGAACACTAAGGAAACTAAATGAGTGACAAATGAGGTATAAGGGGAACAATTTAGTAAAGTGCTGGGAAAGGGGACTGGGTTACATAGAAGAGGAGCCAGTCTAAGAGCAGTGTGTATCACTTCCAGCTCACATTTAGTTGGCCAGAACTTAGTCACATGGTCTCACCTGACCTCAAGGAAGACTGGGAAATATAGTCTAGTTGTACATCCAATAGAAAGAAATAGGGTTAGTGACCACACCATATTATTTCTGTCATAGGAATGAACAGACCTTTTACTTTCTGATGCCTTTGAGAATTATACTACCTATTGTTGATATCTTAGTTTAGCAACTAGGCAGCTGAGGTTAGCCTGATTTGATTAATTTTTACAGAAATTTGTTGCACATGAGTGATTATAACTTTTTTCCCCTATGTTAACAAATAGTTTCTTAAATTGTTTATTTTAGAATTATTACCAATGGTGTAGTTTATGAAATATGACTTTTCCTTGTTCTTTTTGAAAACTGAAGTAGCATTTACTTTAAGTATAACGAGATAACTCAAATATTCTATGACAGTCGCAGGATCACCAACAGAAAGTTTAATTTCATTGAATAATGCTGTCTATACCCTGAACTATAATTCAGTTATGCCAAAATATTCAAACCCCTTTAGCAGATTTGTTTTTCTTCAAATTGTGTATCATAGCTCATTAGTGAAATTAATTTAGTGAAATGTGTGTGCATACAATGGAACATAATAGAATGAAGAGAAAATAGAATAAATTGCATTTAGTAATGACAAATATCCCATTGAACTTATATGGGATATATAAGTTCAATGGGATATATCCCATATAAGTTCAATGGGATATTTGTCATTACTAAATATATATATATATATATATACACACATACATTAAGAGCCAATATAATGTTTTCTACAATGATGGTAAGTAAAAACATTTGAAAGTAATTGTTTGAAAGTGTTTTATTATTTTTTTTGCCATATTTTGCCATGTTTTCACTAATCTTGAGCTTTTATTACTCATTATAAAAGCTCAATAGCCTATATTCGGTACTTTTGCATATAGATAAAATTTTCATTCTCTTCCGTAGAGAAGTCCAAAGAAAAGTGCTCTGGTTGTGGAGTGGCAGTAAACAAAATTGAATAAATAGACTCATGTAGGACTATAAAACACACTTTCTTAGAAATGACTTTATTTTTAAGAGAAAAATGATCTGATAAAAAAAAATTTTGTTTTAGATGACATTGCTAAGGAAAGAGAATTCATTAACCTGAAAAAAAATCTTAGGAACAGTATTTAGCTAGAGGACTTTTATAATGGTCCAGGAAAGTGTTAATGAAGGCCTAATTTAAAGCAGACACATGAAGAAGAAACAATTGATTCAGAGTTATTTACTTCAGCAATAATATTCCAAGTGCTTGGGATATGTCGGTGAACAAAATAGCCCAGCTTTGGTGGATCAACAATTTTGTATGATAACTAACAGACAATTAAACAGAAAAACCACATTGGAGGTATATTGTAGTCATTGAGTTTTAGTCTATGAACAATTTGGGAGTAAAAACTTAAGGCATTTGAAGAAGCATGATTAGGTAGATTTGCTTAGAAAGGGGTATTAGGAAAAATAATTGAAAAGGTGAATTGGAATAATATCAAAGAAGACTGTGAATGCACAATTTTCCTTTTTGAGATAATCAGAATCCTACAGAATTTTTGATTAAATAAGTGAAATGAGCATTATGGCATCTGAGAGAGAGATAAATGCTGAACAACATGGAGTAGGTTAACTCCATGAAATCTTGATTCCAGTGCATGTACAATGCAGTCATTCAATGTGGTTATCTAGGGTTTAAGGGAATGATTTAGTGAACTCTACTTGCTTTCCTTCCCAATATTTTTCTCAGCTGTCTTTTTGTGTGGGGGTGTGTATGTGATCCCTCTGTGATCTTTCAACTCTAATGCTCACTAATTCTAAACCAAGATGCTGTACATTATCTCTCGATAGCCATTGCACTAGAGTTCTAACTAATACGTAGAACCTGACTTAGAGGAGTGGTCCTATAATAAGGAAGAAAAAATGATGAAGGTTGGAGTACATTATGTCTGAGCCTATTGAGAAATATTGACATTTTAAAACCAAAAGAAAACTATGTCCAGTGAATAAGTTAAAGAATCAAAGCTAAGAATTCAGAGTTCAAAGATGCACAAAAATGATAATGAAATTGGAAATGATATGGAACAAATGAAAGTTTTTAGCAATTGTGTCTAAACACCCATGGTGAAGCTCCATTTCAATTATATCAGTTATAAATGAGTGATAGTTCAACAGCCTTTAGTATGCAAGAGATTGGGCGGGCTTAAGCTTAGGCACTGACATCATGTTAGTCCCATGTTAGATTAATTTTTCAGTTTAATCTAATTAGATTGAGCAGCCACTGTGGGATTAAGAGATTATGGGTTAAATTTTAATTTAACATTATATCCCATATTCCATTTGTTTATGTGCTTATATAAAATTTAATTATTACAGAGCCTTCCCCAAGATGCCATGTTAAACTTATGATATGTACTATTCTTTTCCATTTGTATCACTTCTGTTTTTACTCTGCTTTCCATATTTCTCTTAGCCTCTAAAAAAAAAAATGAGTATACATTTATTTTTTTCTTCTGAACTTTTAGAATTTCTAGTTAGAAATTATAGGCTTATTATGTGATTATTTTCTAGGTTTCCTTTCTCATTCATTTTTTATTTCAACGCATGCCTATTGAGGGCCTTCCATGTGCTACACATTATTCCTATTGCTGAGAATATACTACTAAACAAAAGTAAAAAAAAAAATCTTGCTATTGTGAAACATTTTAGTGGTTGTGTGTATGTATATATGCACACACACACACAAATATACACACACATGCGCGCGCGCGCACACACACACACACACACACACACGCAGAACAATGCCAAAGAAAAGATAGAAACTGGAGAACTGGTTGGGTGGGGTGGGGTTTGCAGTTTAGATAAGATGGACAAATAAAGTATAATTAAAAGGTCATATTTGAATTAAGAGCTGAAATAGCAAGGGAGAGGATATGCAGATAGCTTCAAGGAGTGGGTTCCAGACTGAGGGGACAGAATGTGCAAATGCCCAATATAACATAACCTGAAAAAGAACTTACTGCCCTTAGCAATAAAATTAGAACCATGTTTTTACCTGTTTGTCTTCTATGCTTTTTATCATCTGAACTAGGAAAAATATTCAATTTATAGAAAATTTATTAATCAGATTTAATTTTCCCCATCATTAGATTCTTCTAACAGGCACATAATTTGTTCTAATTTACCGTTCTCTAAAATAATCAAGGATAAATTTCAATATTTTAAAGTACAGACACAGACCTTAAAAATTTATTTCATCAAGAATTAATGTTGAATCCTGACTGAAGATGATGAAACTCACTCTGGACTTAAAAAAATATCATAGCAGCTTTTTTTTCTCTCTCTACAGATTTTACATTATTCTTTGTTCTGTTTTCTTTAACAGGTGTAATTTCAGAGTAGCTTTCCTTCACTATTGCTAAAGATCCAGCTTTTTTTGGTAGAGACTTCAGAGATTCATTTATTGACTTTTTTTGTCAGGCCTGGGAGAGAAGATGTTAACCTTTTGGCCTCCCTCTGGTATAATATAAGTATTTAACTTTTCTTTTAATTGTTGTAACAAATTATAATTTGTAAGTTTTCCTTGGGAGATTACAGCCAGATTGAAGTCGAAGAGAGGCTTAAGGCCTCATTACCTTCGAAGGAGTTTTAATTTTAAATATCTCTTCAAGAAAGTAGCTGTAAATGTAATCATCATTTTTTAAAAGATTAATTAAAGAGAATTGAATACATTTTAAAATATATATATTCAGCTCATCTAAATTGATTTCTATAAAGTATAGTTAATTTGCTTTCCTTATTTTGTTTCTAGAAATAAAATATTTTTTATTCTTCAGAATAAAAGGTTAAATAGGGTAGCATTATTATTGTTTGATTCTTCAAAATAAAAAGGGTGACAAGATAGAATTATTATTGTTATTCTAATATTATTATAATTTTATTTATTTTTTCCAGAGTTTGCCTTACATAACAGAGAAAAAATATGAGATATAGTGTTATGATTAATTTTTCAGTTTAATCTAATTGGAAAATTACAGCCTTCACTATAAGATGTATAGATATTAACTATAGGTTGCAAGACTGGGTTGATGAAATTGGATAAATCAAAATAGGGGCTATTACCATATGGATATGGCATGATAAAACTCCATGCTCTGAATAAGCAGGTATTATAGGTATAAGGATAGCAAAGTCGTGCAAATATAATACATGTTGGAAATGGACACATTTAGAAAAATTTTGCTAGGCAGACGTTACTAATATTTGGGGGTTCCCCCTGGGTAAGATGACCCTTTTGAAAAAAGGTTCTGGCTTTAAAGTCTAGATTTAGGGTTCAGAAACAGATTGGACAAAAGAGAAAAAGTAGGAAATTCACATATGATGATAAAGGAAAAGTAGGAAATAAATTATTAAGGTACACTTTTAATAGAGTTTCAGGAAAGGTAGACAAGGGTACTAGATATTGGAGTGACAACTCGACATGCCAAAGTTTTAGAGTGCAGGGTAGCTATTTCAATATTAAAACTAGAGAGAAAAAAAAGGAATTGATAAGTCGGGACAATACTGCCTTAGGGTTTTGGTAATGAGCTAAAATAGGGAGACTGTGAGGGCAAAGGAGATGAATAAGAAGATTATAGGGATCATGTGTCCAGTATGTACTGCTATTGGATGTAAGTGCTTAATATAAAAAAAGAGTGAAAGGAAATTGAGAAACATGAAATAGACTCAGGTCTATATTACAAAGCAGTTATGTTTACATTTTGCTGTTTCAGAGGCAAAATTTAGGGCCAGTAGGTAGAAATTATAAGGAGACATATTTTAGTTTCAATTTCAAACTAATTTCCTCTATTTTATGCTATATAAAATTCGAATTAGAAACTTTTCTACAGAGTGAGTCTCCCATCCACAGAATAATTTAAATAGGCTGAATTATCACTTGTTAAGTTATAGCATATTGAGATTTTCTATAATATATAGAGGGCATAGGCAATTATATCTTAAATACTTCCAAGTTTTAAAGAATAGTGTTTTTTTCCCCCTTAGGGTGAGGAAACAAAGGGTCGATCAGCAGGTATTAGAACCCAACACAGAGAAAAAGTCATAGGTAATAGATTTGATTTAATTGAAATGAAGATAAATTGCATAAGGATGGCTTAATGTTGATTCTGCCAGTCTCTTCCATTGTTAGAGCTAGTACTTGGCTGTTGCCATTATAAGCCCTTGCCTGGAGTTAAGTGGCTGCTTGAACGGTTTTAGGAACTTCAGATGCTCAACCTTGTTAGCATGACAAGAATTTTACTAATGATATACTTTTAATAAAGACAATTATGCTACTGCGTTAACATGAAATACATTTCTCTAGGGCATCATTTTTCTTAAAATTCATTATCATTTAATTTATCGATAGATAATATATATGTATAGTTAATTAAGCAATTTAGTGAACATTTTTGGGGCATCTATTATATGCATGCTTGAGGGCTAGACATGGTGGAAGGATAAAAAGATATGAGATACTGCCACTGAGCAGCCTAGAGGATTTTACAGAAGAGACATACACAGATTGTATTATATAAACCATATTGTGATCTCTAATAGTTTTTTCATTTTTAATGGAAAAACAAGAGAAAAAGTAGCACAGAAAGTTCCAAGTGTCAGTAGCATTTTAAGAAATTCTTACTATTAAATAATTGTTGCCAGGTAGAATTGGAAAGAGGAACATTCTAGGAAGAGGAAAAAAAAAACAAGTATTGTTCGGGGTATGACAATGAAGTCTTGATCCAGGATTAATGAGAGAATTGAGATGAGGACCTTCATCAGAATCAGATTTAGCTATTGAGTGTAACATGTAATGGCAAGAGAAGGCAAAAAGAGTATTATGGAACGCAAAGTTTTTTACTTAGTTTTTTTTTCAAGATGAAAATAGTTTTACTGTTACCCGTAATGTATGTAAATAATTAAGTTTATGGAAAATCATATAGTTATAAGTACATAGAAAGATAACATTGTAATCTTCTATCCCACTCTCATACCCATCCCCAACTCTGAAACTTTCTTGTAAAGTATTCCTGACTTTAAAAACCAAACATCTAGACATGTATATCAAAATAAATAGAACCATTCAACCCATTGTAATGTATAACAAAATTTTTTGCTTAATAGTTTACCATGGACACTTCACATATTAGTATTATGTATCTCTATATTTCTTCTTTCCTATGATTGAATGGTATTGTGCTGTGGAAATGTATTATAATTTGATTAACTAATCCCTCCCTAATAGATGTGCATTTAATTAGTTTCTAATTTTTCACTTTTACATATATGACTACTGCAAATTTCAGTTTTCAGCGACATTTTTCTTTTTTTATTTAATTAGGCTAAATTCTTAAAAGGGTATGCTTGCCACAAAGGGGTTACGTACATTTTAAATTTAGATAAATAGTGTATATTGCCTTTTAGAAAGTTTTATAAATTGTCCTAACGCAGTACATGAGAGTGCCTGTGTTGCCACTCCCTGGACAAAATGGCAATAACAACCATTTAAACACATCAATATAATAGATGAAAAATAACATATCTTAATATGCTTAATCTTGTATTTGATTGTCAGTGAAGTTAAACATTATTTGGTTATTGTTTATTGATATTGCTTTAATTGAAAACTGTTTTCCTTTTTTTTTGGTCCGCATTAAGAAGTATTTATTTGTCTTTTTTTTTTTCCTTATTGAATTATAAGAGCTCCTTAAGATAAACCTCTTATCTATCATATATGTCACAAATATTTTTTGGTAGAATTTAACTTGTTTGCTGTCTTTTTTCTCATACAAAAATTTGTGATTTTAAGTAGTCATTTTTGTCACTCATTTCATTTGTAACTACTGAGGATAAAAAATGGGAGTAAGAGTGAGGAATCTTAAACCACACAGCTTGAGTTAAAGTACCAGCTTCAGCATTTACTATGACTTAATCTCTCTGTTCCTAGGTCTGTGACTCTATATATTAATTTCTTTCTCATAGAAACTAATATAAATCAACAGATGTAAAAGCACTTAGAAGAGTGACTGTAATAAACTCTCAATGAATATTGGTTTATTTTCTTATTAATTGTGCAAATTAATAGGCTTTCTTGATTCAAATATAGAATTGTCTTATATTTTTTCTAATGCATTCTTCGTTTTTTATTATTTAAAAAATTACTTTATTTTCTGTTGTTTTCATATAATGCAAGGATTTTTTTTCTGAAATAGGTAAGATTTTCTTGGCAACATTTATTAAGATAATTATTTTTTTATTAATTTGATATTTTTCCTAAGAAATTTAAATATCAACATATATTATGAATGGAATTTTTAAAATAAGATTTTTGATCTGCTACAGGAACTTTTGATTTCTGCATATTTTTTTGACTTCTACAACCATGCTGAAATCAATTATATTCTATTAGTTTTCTAATTGATACTGTTAGATTTTATGTGATATTATACACAACTGACAGGATTATCTATCTTTCCAAGTTTTATATTATTCCATTTTCCTTTTATTAGTTAATTGGTTAAAGCCTCCAGAACAATGAGGAATGGTTAGAATGAGAGTGGCAGGTTTATGATTTGTTACTGTCTCTAAGTTTTGAAATTTAAAAAAAATTTGAATTTTATGACGATGTGGAAGGTTTTTTAATTTTGCTTTTGAAAAAGTTATTTGTTTTAATTACATAATAGTGATGCATTCTTATTGTTATAAATTTAATAAATTCAGAAAAATACAATACAAATATAAATATTTTATTTCATAATGTAAAAACAAGTATTTACATTTTGGTTGTTATCTTCACGCTTTCATTTCTTATCCACATTTGTATTTTACTTAAAAATGCAGGATCAGATTTTGCATTCTCTTTTTCAACATGATTGTTTAATGACAGCAATGCTATTATACCTGGAATGATAGCAATATTCCTGGAATGGAAGAAGAAATCCTAATGAAGGAGAAATTATAATCAGATATATTTTTAGAAATCCTTAGTAGTATGCTTGATTGATAGATTATAGTGAGAAGTAGTTGAAAGGAAAAAATATATATCAAGAATATTTATATTAGACTCAGTTACTAGTGATCAAAAGATATTTACAGATCAACTGTAGCTTAAATATGATAAATATATATATTTTCCTCTCAACTAAAAGAAATCTGGAGGTAGTTATTTTAGAACTGGTATGACTCTCTGAGTAACTCCTCCATGCTCAGTACACGAATTTGCCGTAGTCAAATAAGGCTACTTGAGTTCCAGCCATTATGTAATTATTCCAGCCAACAGGAAGGCAGAAGAAATAAAGAAGATCATGTATCTTTCCATGAATGTACTCTTCCTAGAAGGTGTACACACTACATTTATATACGTCCTATTGTCCAGTTATTCACTTATGACTGACCACCTTTAGCTAAAGGGAGATTAACACATATAAAAATATCAGTGGTTTCAGAATTAAGGAAGAAAGGGAGAACAAACTATGAGACTTCATCTCAGTAGGCTTTTCAGTATTAAGGTGTGAAATAACAGGATTCTAACTGAACAGGAATATTAGAATAAAGGAAATAGATATGAAAGTTTATTGAAATTTATTTTTTACTTAAACTTTAATATTTGTTCTTGGCACCGTAAAAGACTTTAAAACTGAGTTATAACTTTCATAGAAGAAAATGCACCAATCTTAAGTTTAAAGCTTAATATTTTTATTTATGTATATACATATGAAGATGCAAAGTCTTTCATTACTTCCAGAAGGTTCCTTTATGCCTCTTTCCAGTCAGTAACTGTCCCTGCAGCATCCACTATTTAATTTTTTCTTTGCATAAACACATTTTACCAGTTCTTGAACTTTATATAAATACAATCACAGTGTGCACAATTTTATGACTGGTATCTTTCACTGAACACACTGACTTTAAGACTTATTCGGAAAAACTACATATTGTTGAAAGAAAAATATTTACTAAGTGAAAATAATTAACTTTAATCGTTCTACATGATCTGGTAAAATTTTTTGAATAAACAGGGCTCTAGTATGTATAAACATCTAAAAAAATGGTGAATATATGCTTCATTTCACTTCTCTGCCTTGCCATTCTTTAAGTGAATATGGTGTGATCAGGTGCATGACCAATTGTGAGATAGGGTTAGAGTAAAATTAAGAATTGCTTTAGTACCAAAATCTGTAATGCCTATTTGTATATGCAAAGATTTTCTTAGAATCAGCAAAATTGGTATTCTTAGAGTAGGTATAAAATGAAAGCAGTTAGGAAATTTTAAGATTTTAGCAAAATTTAATGCTATTAATTTGTTGTCTGCATTCCTTGATCAAAATTTGTATATGTCACTTGAGAAATGGAGGAGAGAAAAGGTGATATTATGTATGTTAAGTACTTACATATTTGTCTATTCTTAAGTTTATTTCAGAAGTATGTACTCATTTATTTTTCCTCAAAAATTTACTCACTATTATTTTAAAAGGGTGACTAAAGGAATGCATCTAAGGGAGAAAAGTATGAAAAATAATTAAAAGTGCCAACAAAATATAGGAAGCTAAAGATCCTTTGTAATTATGAGAGCATCAGATTATTCAGTTCTTTAAATTAAAGCAAGAGCCAGCACTCTTCAAATTCCTGGGTAATTAAATGGGTTTTGTAGTTTGGCTACTTTGACTAATCATCCTGACTTGGATAGTATTTTATTAATGATATCTCAAGGGGAATTTGCAATAGCTTGAAAATTAATGAATTATTAATAACCAACAACTGAAGAAATATAGATATATCTGCCTTAGAAGAGATGTGACCTGCATGCTCCTTACATGAAAAGTATTTTATTTATTTTTTATTAGTACTTGTATTTTAAGCATGGCAGTACATGCTATTGCTTAAAGAGTGGGTATTTCACAGGACATATAGTGCCCATATTATGTGGTCTTTGAAAAACCTTTATATAACCCATTATTTTGGCACTTTGACATATTTTGGGATTAACAAAAAATAATTTTTTGGTAAAAGTAGTAATTTATATATTTTTTATACTATATGTGACATCATTCAGTGACCAGAAGGAAATAGCTGAATCTCTCTGATTTCAAGTGAAAAGCAAATGTCTCATCTACAGAATAGAGGATGATTAGCCTGCTGAAGAGGATTCTCTGTGCTATTATATGGCAGAGCATGAAATTGCCAAGAAGTAAAAAGTTAAGATTTTACTCAAATAAAAGGCTTTACCTGTCCTATAGCATCTCTCTAGTATAAGGAAGAGCACTAGTCCCTACAAGGCTCATGCAGATACGGTGCATGGAGAGTAGAGATATGGAGATGATACATGATCAAACTCTAAATTTTACCTAATTCTTTAGAGGAAATATTGCCTTCATCTAGTCATTTAAAATCCATTATTTGAATACCTAGTTTTAATCAATTACATAAAAAGAAAAAATTAAAAAATACCAAATCTCTGGAAGTAGGAGGTGTAGGTGTTGGTCAAGAGTAGATAGTAGGAAAAGAGTAAAGTTGAATACAAACCTGAAAAATAAAGATGAGTCTCAATGAATTAGTCAGATTATTAAAGGAGTTCTTACTGGCTCAGCATAAAGAAACTAGAGACTGATATCAAAATACCCTATTTAGTCTTCATTCCCCATTATAAATAAATTTATCTAGCAAAATGAGGGTTTTTCTTTTTGACAAAGCATGAAATTATTTTAACACATCTGTATGACATAATCTTAAAGTCTTAATTTAATAGTTCTTGGAGAATCAGAATGAAAATTTTGATGCTCGCTCACATATACTGAGAGTTGTAACTGGTACAACATTTTTGAAGACAGTGTCAATATCCATTTTTTAAAGAGACACATTCTTTTACTCAGTTATTTTACTTCTAGGAATTTATGCCTCAAAAAACTTAATGCATTGGGCAAACCTACATGCATGAGGAACTAACGATTATAATAAAAATTTGGAAACAAGCAAAATCTCATCCCTAAATAAATGGTTAAATAAAGTATGGTTATATATTTTAATGTTATACAAAAAAATTAGCTAGTTCTACTTTGACTAAAAAGGAAAGATTTCCTTTAAGATATAGTTAGTGAAAGTAGCAAGTTGTAGAACATATACACCACTTTTGAAAAATGTGTACATGTATGTAAATAGTGGAAATCTCTTAAGAGTTGAATTTTATAAATATTTTATATCTACATATATATACATATATACATGTGTATATATGTGTGTGTGTGTGTGTGTGTGTATATATATATTACATTTATACTTTTTTGTATGATAGAGAGAAATTGTAGAGAAGTTTGTATTGGAATCTCAACCAATATAAAGTTTTTAAAAAGAATTTCTTGAAATTGCAGGAGGCTGGTGACCTTGCTGCAAGTTCTTAGAAAAGTAGATGACCACCCGTCTAACATGATTTTGAGGTTATTGATGCTTCAGTTATAGGAGTTGCAGTAGATCTTCTCTGGACTTCTTCCACTTCTTAATCTGTGATTCTGAGAGGTGGGAGAGAGGTCTGAAATCTGCTACAGTAAAAAAGAAAGGCTTAGCTGACCCAAGGGATGCCGACTACAATTCAGGAGAATTCATTCTTTCACTCCTTCCCACTGAGTCATTCTCACTATCCCATCACATTTGAGAAACACTATTAGGAGGTCAGTTAAGATTTCACCTCTGACAGTTCTTGTGTAGTTTACAGCACAACCATAACTACAACTAGAGAGATATATTTGAGTTCATCATTTAAAAATTGTGTACTTCCTCTTGTTAACTAATTGACAAATGTTTTCTACATTTTAGGTCCATGACCAAAGTAGGTCTAGTTTTCCTGCACCATAAGGAGCTCATCAGGAATATGATAAAAATTGATAAAAATTGTATCACTAATAAAAAAAGTAAATGTATAATGGGGAATCTATCAAAAATATACTGCAATTATTTCTAAGGGGATTTGGATAATCATTTGTTTTGGTAGGCCATTACCATAACATATTAACCTTTAAATATGTTGACCTACTGTTGAACATATACATGTACTACCATGACTCTGAATTTATTTTTTAGTAAGAAAGAACAGAAAAAGAAATACCTTTTCTGATCATTTGAGAATCTATTTTCTCCTCAGGCTGGGGGAATTTTTATACTTCTAACAGAACATCTTAACAAAGACCTGGATTTTCAAACAGTGTTCTCAAGAGAGATTGAAAAGAAAAGCCTTTAGCTGACATTTGCAGAGACTTCCATGCAGTCATACTTTGGTACACATAAAATTTTATTATAACCTTACTGCAAAATAATTTATTAACAATATTTTCTCTGTGGATATTATATCTATCTATGAACAGGAATGTTGTAATTTGTGAAATGTTCTAACAAACCAAGCATTAATTATAACAAGATCAAACACTAAGACTTTATAAAAATAATAGTGATATAAAAGGTTTTTGCTCTTTCATATACATTTTTTTTCATTTGAAGGAATGTTGTTTAGCAAGTATGCAGTGATATTTTTAGTCTAGAGAATTAATAATTCATTCATGAATAATCATTAAAGGCAATTATTGAAATGTATGCCTGACTGCATAAGGCATAATATTAAAATGTATACTTATTTAATTTGGTGATTTTTATTTGTAGACCTGCTCCTTGTACCCTCTGTATCTCTTAGTACCTTCCTCCACCTTTAGACATTTATTTTCTCTCTCTCTCTCTGTACTCACTTGTATTACATTGAACAAATATAGTCTTATGAATCTGTGTTTACTAGGTTAAGGCTGCCTGTAAAAAGAATAACTAGTAGCCACAGCTGTTACT
>NW_011888823.1:8883595-8888920 GCF_000151845.1 Pteropus vampyrus
GCATTAATTATAACAAGATCAAACACTAAGACTTTATAAAAATAATAGTGATATAAAAGGTTTTTGCTCTTTCATATACATTTTTTTTCATTTGAAGGAATGTTGCTTAGCAAGTATGCAGTGATATTTTTAGTCTAGAGAATTAATAATTCATTCATGAATAATCATTAAAGGCAATTATTGAAATGTATGCCTGACTGCATAAGGCATAATATTAAAATGTATACTTATTTAATTTGGTGATTTTTATTTGTAGACCTGCTCCTTGTACCCTCTGTATCTCTTAGTACCTTCCTCCACCTTTAGACATTTATTTTCTCTCTCTCTCTCTGTACTCACTTGTATTACATTGAACAAATATAGTCTTATGAATCTGTGTTTACTAGGTTAAGGCTGCCTGTAAAAAGAATAACTAGTAGCCACAGCTGTTACTCGAAGTTATCTTCACTATAATGTAACATTTTAGATAGAATTTAAAGTTATTCTTAATGTAAATTTATATCCTTACCTTATGAACTAAAACACAAGTTAAAGAGCTTTTGCTTAATTTAGATTTTCTTTATTTATTTTTGAAATAAGATTTGAATTTTTCTCATACTTCTTGAAAATACCATTTTATATAGATGTACTACATAAGTAAAAATATGGCTCCATTTTCTAAAATTTGTCCAATATAAGGTCTAAATGACCCATTATTTAAGATACTGCTTTTGGAAAAGGTAAAGTGGTGTCTAATCAATTAATTCATTAGCACAAATCAAATTATGCCAGAAAATATGGTCCCAGTGCATGAGAGTTAATGCAGATATCTTTTGATGGGTTAAAGAATTCTGAACTGACACCCTCTATTTCCCTGTGAAGTGTTTTTCCTTCCCTCCTTATTTTATGCTCCTTTACACAATTTCATCAGGAGAATTAATTACTTCCTGACAATGCTATTAACATATTATGCAATCTTGAGTATAGAACTAATCACACTATAACGTGATATTTAGAATTATGTTTCCACGCTAAGCCATGAATTCTTAAAAGTCAATCTAGGTCTTAAATATATTTATTTCAGGACCTAGCACCATGCTTGCTACATGATATAAATGTAATAGTTGTTTGTTGTTGGATGAATGAATAATTGAATTCCCTTATACTGCCCCAAACAATGAGAAATCAACATAGGACAGGCATTCTTGATCAACATATAATATTCTATATTTACAAGTCATACACGTGGATATTCTCACTGATGTCTCTGAATTCACAAAAGTGGACACTGAGAACATATGTTTTTCATTTTGTTTTATTTTGGTAAGGCAGTACTGTTTGTAATAAAAATTACCTACAGGCTTCGAGACGCCCCTTTGCAAATGGAAGTTGCACTCTGATTTGGAAACTCTGGCTTTTTATATATTTTAACATTTATTTATGTGAAGCTTATTAGAGTACCACAAAAGGTATAGTTATTTTGTATTGATCTATTAGTATATATCCCTAATTGGTATTATATTATTGAGCTAATAGCAATTTATTCTCAAAAATCTTTAAAAATCTTTCCTTTAACTCAGCTGTATATATCTCATAATTCTATTTTTAAAATAATAGAAACTTTCTCAGTAAAGGGTATATAGTTAGGTTTCAAAATATAGGCTGTAACAGTAGAAAAATGTCAGTATAAAAATCCATTATTAACAAGTATCTGGAATATGAATGATTGGGACAGTGTATTTCAGTACTATGCTACAATTAAATCAAAAAGGAAGCTTAATAGCATGTTATAAACTTGATGTAACTTTTGGAAACAATTGTGTCCTTATGGCCACTGGTACTTGAGAAGTAAAAAAAGTGTTTCATAAATAATTGACAGGGACAATGAAATACATTAAGGTAGTCTGTATTGAGTTTTATTCCCCAATCTATGGAATGTTAAATGGAATCATTTTCTAAGAAAACAGGAGCAAGCTGGAGAAAGAAAAGCATGATGGATACCAATACGACTGCTAGAAAAATCAAACCTCAGAGAGGTTGGTGGAGGACAATGAACTCTAACTGAAAATGACTCAGTCTAAGTCACTGAAGTGTCTTACCAGTTTCTAAGTTCGTAAGAAAATTATAACCAACAATTCACCTAGATAAGTCATTTGCCTCCATGGAAGTTTAAAGGCAAATTAAACAGATTTCTGTGGAATATATGTATGCGCGCGCGCGTACACACACACACACACACACACACACACACACACACACACACACACACACACACGTATATACATATGAAGAAAGCAATACACTAAATTTATTAATATGATTTATATATTAATAATACTCTATTACAAAAATGCAATAAGTGTACTCTAACAGAATATGAAAATGTTCCTTAGATACATGTTAGAGTTGAGTTTTTTTGTCCAATGTATTTTAAGCTATGTGATTTAATTTTTGCATTATTTTACCTAACTTAGGTCAACAAACATTTATTGAAAATTCTCCTATGGACCAGGCAATATGCTAAGTACTAGGATTACTAAAATAACAAATTGGCCTCTGCAGTCTAATAAATCAAATTTGCAGTGGTATAGAAAAAAATGTAAACTGGCCAAAATGCTCCTAGGTGATACAATGCTATAATAAAGACGCAGTAATTATTATTGGATAACAACTGGGAAGGTAGGAGATACCATGTTAGATGAGGTTACATTTAAGCTAAATTTTACAGGGATGAGCAGGCATGTCCTAGAGCAGGAGGAAGATAGGGCAAGCAGACTCAGGGAGAAGAGTGAATCTTTACAGGGGAAGCTTTTATATTATAATAGCCAGCCTTGTGCCAGCTATTCTTATATGCTTGTGAATGTATGACTTCAGGTAGCTGGCTTCATTGTCTGGACTCTTAACCACTGTGCTATACTGTGTTTCATGATAATACTGTGTGTTCTGGCAAGATAGAAGTCATCCTGTATGATTAGATCAAAGAGTTCATGTAATGGTACGATTGAAAATCAAATGAAAAATTGTTGAGACGAGATTATAAAAGGACTTATATCCTGTGCTGGTGATATTTAGATTTTATCTTAGAAGAAGGCAAATCAGCATACATTTTTATCTCGGGAATAACATAATAATGATTATATTTTAGGAAAAAATCAACAGAAGGATACTATTTAGGAGGCTTTTTCAATAGACCTTAAGAGTGGTGAGGAAAATTGAGAGTTAGACATGGTGAAGGTACTAAACTCGAGGCATTATTTCAGAAATGGGTGAAAAATTGAGTCAGAAAAAAAAAATTGAGAGTTATAGTGAAAAGGCATGGACCATAACACCAAATAGTAATTTTTAAAAATATTTATCAATTCAGTCATTCAATATATGATATGAAATATAGATTATCAGGTACCAACTATGGTAATACTAAAAATAATAATAATTAGGGCTTTTTTCACCAAAGAACGACCCAATAGCTGAGCTACAGGACATATAGAATAAATTTAAAAAAGAGGAAAATGATCATTCAAGAAGTTACTTATTTGCTGTCAAAGATAATCCTATATTAATCATTTACACGTAACATATTCAACATGGCTTAGCACTGTGTCGTCTAGTCTAAAAAGGTACATCTGAACCACTCATTTTTTATTTCAGAGGATCAGACATATTAGGAAAATTCTACAGGCTAACCATAAAACCATGTTTAACAATATCTACTTAGGGGAAAAAGAATGATTTGAGTTCACAAAACCTGAAGAGAGAAGCAGAGTTAGAAGTTAGCAGAGCTTCATTAACTTTCTAATTCTTACTGCCAGACTGGAGGAGATACCATTTAGGAAGATACTAGAGAGCCTCTTGCATCTCCGACCCATTGGGTGGCTGCCTATGAACTGTAGTTCAGCCTGCAAACTGTTCTCTGCAGTCTCAATCCGGACCTTGCCTCGAAACTCTTGCAATGAAGCAAAATCTCAATGACTTACTTAAGGGATCAAGAAGGAGAACCAAAAAAAAATTAAAATGATTAAGCGATTCATTCTACCCATTTCTCCACTGAACACACAGAAAACTATGAATGTAGCCATAAATTCATATATTGAGTCAGAATGTCGCTTTCTATTTTTGCTTTGTGAAAAGTTCTTTATATTCTCTAACTCATGCTTTGATATTTTTAGGTTGAACCATATGAAAGTATCTTTTTTTCTAGGCAAAATAATGATGAAATAGCACCATTTCTATACAGTTCAGCTAACTATTTCAAATTCTTTAAATTAAGGAAAATATACTATATACATTTACAAGTTTTCTTTACCCATTGTAAAAGTTTCTTTTTTTCTGTATGACACAAAAATAGCCAAGAAAAGAATATTAATTTGTGATTGAAAAGACAAAAGTTTCAAGTACACAGTATTCTCCTCATAAATTAGTCTAATTACTTTTGACTTATGAATACTTTCTGTAGATGTTTGTGCAGAAATCTATGGAAGATGACTTTTTCTAATGTATGACACCAAAAGATAATGCCATTATTCCTTAAAAATATAAAGGACAAAGAAATATTTTTAACTGAATTAAAAACAGTGTAAAAACTTTTTTTTTTTATATTTTGCTTATAAGAAACTGACTTTATAATATTAGTCTGGCTTTTAAAATACTGTTATGATTTTTATTATATGATTATTATAAAATTATGAAATTATTGTTTTATTCCTTTAGCAAACACATTTGGGGTGTATTAAAAGTTAACATGGAAAAGTTTGAAGTTCTCTATTGAAATGAATGCTTTCTACATCTAATGATTGTTCTGCATGCCATGTAACCAAAATCTTGAATGAGGTTTCTATGTGAGATACAGCTCTTCTTTTCATTAGTGTCTTTGAATATTTGATTAACAGCAAAGTCAATTGAAACTTTACTAGATGATTATATTTTATATTGACTCAATCAAATAACTTTAGTGATATAAAATGTTAAAGATAGAAATAGAAAAGATTGCCTTTTTAATCATGTGATATTATCTATTTATGCTTTAAATTAAAAAATATTTTTGTTGGCTCTGAGGGTAGTAAAAAAATTAATATGATCATTTTATCACCCCATTAGTTATAAATACTCTATAACTAAGTTTATTGTTTTTTTAATTGTCTATAGATCACAAACCCTTATTCCACCTGCTGAGTTGTTTGGTTTGGTTGTTTTTTCTTGTGTCTCTAAGACTCAAATCTTTTGTAGAATAATAAATTTCTTTAATTGTTTTTTATAACTATTTCAATTCTTAAAGACGACCCAAGACCTATGTTTTCACCTGTTTCTCCTCAGAACTCAAATCACTTTGACTGTTTGATTGATTAGGGT
>NW_011888823.1:8889165-8912869 GCF_000151845.1 Pteropus vampyrus
ATATAATGTTAATGGTGATATTCAAATCATTTTTGCATTACGTCAATATCATCTTCATTTTTTTTCCTAGTTCTTTTTTAAATGTATTTCCTTTTATTTCAAAAAGAATAGGTTTAAGAAATAATTTATATTTCTACCAAAGTATTTTTAGCAGTCATTTATTACAGAATTTAACTTTATGGTAGTGTTAGTATAGTCACAAATATTCTTTTTTTTTAATATTTAAATAATATATTGCTTAAGATTATATAATTTGGAAAAGCATCTTTAGCACCCAGTATTTCTATAGAAAAATAGAAATTTGTAATATTTACTGTCAATAAACTTTAATTGTGCCAGCAAGGGGACAGACATGCAGAAAATTACAGACTTTTAAATGTGTGAATTGCTTGCAAGTTAGAAGGCCTAGGTAATTATTTATCTAGATGGATAGAACACAATAAAACTCAGGGACAATGATAATTGAGGTGACTTCATCTTGCTTCAATTCCGTTATCACATAAAAGGAGCAATCTGTTTTTAATCTAAAATTTGACATGTATAAACTTGTTTTGTGAGTTTCTTGATGCTTTCTAAAACAAACAAGGCAGCAATTTAAGAGAGTTAGGTTTATAACAATCTTTTGAAGACCCTGTAGCTAGAAATTAATCAGAATAATATTAAACTATTAGAAAATAATTGGCATAATTAAAAAGCACAACTCAAGTCAAATTATTAAGAATGAACGGCAATATCTTTTTTTTTTTACTATGTTCAACATCATACAACCATGGTATATTTTCCTTATTATTCATGAAAGAGAGCTCTTTAGAATTTGTGCCTTTCGACAGCAATTGGCTTGTGGTTTTTCTTACACAGCCTTCTAGAATTAAACTGATTTTTGACAAATATTTAGGATGAATGCCAAGAGACTTACTGGCATAAAAAAACACCATTTATGTTTTTACATAATTATGGAAACTTATAAGAAAAGTTTAATGAGTGCATCAGCAACTTTATTTTGTTTTACCATTGACACTTTAAGTTTGAAATAAATTAATAATTTGTGATCTATTTACCACAAAGAGGATAAGAAGTTAATAGAAAAGAATTTGCATATCTACCACAAAAAGACAAGAAATTAGTTAAAAAATTTGCATTTCTCGTACATTATCATTAATCATTTCTGCTTATCGTACATTGAAGAAGTGAGTTCTACAGAACTGATCACTTCTAGTGATCAGTATAACCTACTAATTGCATGTGTCATTTGTATCATTCTTGCCTTCAACTTTTACATCCAATGTGAGATCAAGAGCAATTCAATTCACAGACAGAACCCTCACCCTCAAAGTATTTGTATGATAAAAGTGAGAGAATATTTACCTAGAAAGTCAAGGTTAATCATATATATATTATTTTTCTATTATTATTTTATATTAGTTTTATGTACACAGTACAGGAGTTAGACATTTATATGATTTATGAAGTGATCTCTTGATTACTCTAGAACCCATCTGGCACTACACACAGCCATCACAATATTATTGACTATATTTTCTATGCTGTACTCTACATCCCCATGGTGCCTGTTATGTAGCTACTAATTTGTACTTCTTCATCCCTTCACCTTTTTCACCCAGCTCCCCAACCCCCCTCCCCTAGCAATCACCAGTTTGTTCTCTATATCTATCTATGAGTCTGTTTTTCTTTGTTTGTTTCTTTTGTTCCTTAGAGTCTGCATATAAGTGAAATCATATAGTATTTATCTTTCTCTGTCTGACTTATTTCACTCAACATAATACCCTCTAGGTCCATCCAAGTCATTGCAAATGGTAAGATTTTATTTTTTTGCGGTTAAGTAATATTCCACTGTATATATGTACCACAACTTCTTTATACAATTATTTATTGCTAGGCGCTTAGGTTGCTTCCATATCTTGGCTATTGTGAATTGTGCTGCTGTGAACATAGGGTGCATAGATCTTTATGAATTAGTGTTCTGGTTTTCCTTGGATACATACCCAGAAATGCAATTGCTGTGTCAAAAGGTAGTTCTATTTTTAATTTTTTGAGGAACCTCCAAACTGTTTTCTGTTGTGGCTGTTCCAGTCTACAATCTCACCAAAATTGTATCAGGGTTCCTTGCCAACACTTGTTGGTTTTTGATTTATTGGTGATAGTCTGACAGGTGTGAGGTGGTAGCTCATTGTGGTTTTAATTTATATTTCTCTATGTTAAGTGACCTTGAGCATCTTTTCATGTTTATTGGATATCTGTATTTCCTCTCTGGAGAAAATTTTTTTTAATTAGATTTTTTTAATTGGATTTTTTTGGTTTGTTATTGAGTGGTATGAGTAATTTATGAATTTTGGATATTAACTTCTTGTCAGATGTATCATAGGCAAATATCTTCTCCCATTCAGTAAGTTGTCTTTTTGTTTTGTTGATGCTTTCCTTTCCTTTCCTTTCCTTTTAGTTTGATATAGCCCTATTTTGTTTATTTATTTTTTTGTTTCTCTTGCCAGAGAAGATGCATCAGAAAAAAATAAGTAATAGCAATATCAGAGAGTTCACTGCCTGTTTTCTTCTAGAAGTTTTAGGATTTCAGGTCTTACATTTAAGTCTTTAATTCATTTTGAGTTTATTCTTGTTTATGTAAAAAGGTGTTCTAGTTTCATTTTTTTGCATGTATCCGTCCAGTTTTCCCAGCACCATTTGTTAAAGAGACTGTCTTTACCCCATTGTATATTCTTGCCTCCTCTGTCATAGATTAAATAACTATATAGATATGAATTTATTTCTGGGCTCTCTATTCTGTTCCATTGATCTATGTGTCTGTTTTTATGCCAATATCATGCCGTTTCGATTACTATAGCCTTGTAGTATAATTTGATATCAGGTGTGTGATACCTTCAACTTGGTTCTTCTTTCTCAAGATTGCTATGGGTATTCAAGATCTTTTATGGTTCCATGTAAATTTTTGGATTATTTGTTCTAGTTCTCTCAAAAATACCATTGGTATTTTAATAGGGATTGTATCTAATCTATAGATTGCTTTGGGTAGTATGACCATGTTAACAATGTTTGTTCTTCATACCCATGATCACAGTATATGTTTTCATTTATTTGTATCTTGTTCAATTTCTTCAATGACATAATTTCCAAAAACAGATTTTTTCCTCCTTGGTTAATTTGATTGCTTGGTATTTTGTTGTTTTCGATGCAATTATAAATGGGATTTTTTGCTTAATTTCTCTTTCTGAAAGTTCATTGTTGGTATATAAAAATGCGACCAACTTCTGAATATTAATTTTACATCTTGCTACTTTACTAAATTCATTTATCAGTTCTAACATTTTTTTGGTAGAATCTTTAGGATTCTCTCTATATAATAATATGTCATCTGCAAACAATGACAGTTTTACTTCTTCCTTTCCAATTTGGTTGCCTTTTATTCCTCTTTCTTGTCTGATTGCTGTGGCTAGGACTTCCAGTATATATTGAATAGAAATGGTGAAAGTGGACATCTTTATCTTCTTCCTGATCTTAAGGAAAATGCTTTTAGCTTTTCTTCATTCAGTAGAATGTTACTTGTAGGTCTGTCATATATGGCCTTTCTGATGTTGAGGTGTGTTCTCTCTATTTCCACTTTGCTGACAGTTTTTATCATAAATGGATGCTGGATTTTGTCGAACACTTTTTCTGAATCTATTAATATGATCATTTGATTTTTATCTTTCAATTTGTTCTTGTCACATTAATTAATTTGTGGATAACAAACAAATCTTGCATCCTAGGAGTAAATTTACTTGATCATAGTGTATGTTTTTAACGTATTGCTGAATTTGGTTTACTAGTATTTTTTTGAGGATATTTGAATCAGTGTTCATCAAGGATATCAGCATCTAGTTTTCTTTTTTCATAATGTCTTTGTCTGGTTTTGGGATCAGGATAATGGTGGCCTCCTAAAAAGAGTTAGAAGCCTTTCTTCCTCTTGAATTTTTTTTTTTTTTGAATAGTTTAAGAAGAACGGGTATTATTTCTTCTTTCAGTGTTTGGTAAAATTCACCTATGAAGCTATCTGGTCCAGGACTTTTGTTTTTTGGAATTTTGATTACTGATTTGATTTTGTTGCTGCCTGTGCTGAGTCGAGAGGCAAGTGAGAGAGACTACTCTGTGAGCCAAGATTGGTTGCCCCTAGTACCAGGTCTGGGACAGTTTAGCAAAAGGATCAGTGCCCCTCAAGGTGAGGCTGACTGCAGGCTGCCATAAGACTCCTCAACTGAAAGAGCCTTTAGGTGGTACTCCTGTTGGGTGGGGCAGGGACCTAGGGAGTCACCAGGATAAAGCAAGCAGATTTCACCCAGCCAATGAAAAATCAGGTTTCATTCCAGTGCTGAATCTGTAGCTTCTTGTAAAAGTCTCAGGTAACAGCAAAACTAGCCACTGCCTGCCTCAGGCCCACAGACACTTAAGATCTGTGCAAGAAATACTGTAGCTCAGGATGGGGCTTGTGGCCTGCCACCAAAAGTTTCTCCCAAGATGCACAGGCTGTGCGAGGGCAGCACTAGCTGAGGGCTGTTGTTTGCTGTTGAATTGTGGCCCAGGAAAAGCACAAGGTGGGGCTGGCTGCCTGGCAATGGGCCTGCCTGGGGCAATTTGTGGGTTGGGTGGGACAAGATCCCCTGGGAGACTTGGGTGGAGCAAGTCAATCTCAGAGAACCAATGCAGCTTCAGAATTGGCTGTGCTAGGGGAGTGTTCAACACAGGCAAGATGGTCGTGGGCTGTAGACTTCCTGGAGTGGTGCCTGATAAAGGAACAGTGGTAGCTGTCCCTCCTGCCCTGGTCTCGTGCCACACAGCTCAGTCTTTCCCCATTTGTCTCTTGTGTCTCCCAAGCTGCTGACCCTCCGCTGGAGCCCAGGGTAAGTGTCTGAGAGTGAGGGAACGAGTCAGACTCTGGCCTTTTAAGGTGGATGTCTGGGTTTTCAGGTTACTTCCATTTCACCCACATGGCCGGAATCCTCACTGATTTTTACAGTCAGATTTTGTAGAAACTCTCCTTCCTGGGACTGGAACCTTGGGCTGGGAGGCCCTGTGTGGGGTTAGGGGCCCTTGTTTCTTCAGGGAAGGCTCTGCAGCCTGGTTTTTTCTCTAGGTGCTCAACTGCCATGTGCGGGTATGGGACCAGCCTGCTTCACCTCTCTGTCCCTCCTACTGGTCTGGATGTGGCTTTTTCTTTATATCCTCAGATATATGTGTTATGATCAGCTAGACTTCAGGGGTTCTTCATGTTAATTGTTTTATAATTTGATTGTTATTTTAATGTAGTCATGGGAGGAAGTGAGCCTGGCTTTTACCTAGTCTGCTATCTTAGCCAAAGTCAGGCTGTCTGTCTGTCGCTCCCTCCCTCCCTCCCTCCCTCTCTATTTATTTATTTATTTATTTATTTATTCATTCATTCATTCATTTATTTATTTATTTATTTGTTATTTATTTTTTCACAAAGGGAGACATAGCTCTATTACTGTAAAGTTAATTTAAAATTTCCTTTGGGGAATTTTAATATTAAACTTAATCACACATTGCTTGATTTCTTTTTAAAAGAATAGACATTTATCTGAATAATTTTATCATCTCAGTTCGTAAAATAAATATGTATATAGACTATTCATGAAATCCGTCTTAAAATATGTCTATTACAAAAAAAAATATATATATATATATATTTATGATTTGACAAAGGTCAAATAATGCATGTGAATCAGACAGTGTGGTGATGATCAAGTTATTTCTTATAAATTATGATCACTATATATTTGTGAACCTCACTTATCAAAAGACCTTTTCTAGAGCAAGAGATTTCAAGGAATGGTATGAGGAACTAGGTAATAACAAAAACTGTTCACAGAGATTTCATTGCTTGCTGAATAACTCAATTTATTTACAGTTTTGATGATCATAATTGAATTTTTTTAGCTATACATCCGTGAGGGAAGTGGAAGGTAGCATTATCACATTGCATTGAAAGATGCATTGTCTATTTGCAATGGAAAATCATACAGCATAACAGATCGTAATAGAAAATATATTTCTATGGCCTATCTAACATCTATATCAGAATTTATTTTTTATATACAACTCGGTTTTTGTTATAGCTTGCAGAGAAAATGCTAGCTAAGGTTTGTATGGCTGGTAGGAAAAAAATGCACCTTTACAAACTATGATTTTGTTAATCCTCTATTCTTAGTTTGGGTTGGTTGTATTCCTTGTTTAACTCAATGGAGAATCCTGGTAAGCTCACATGAAAAGATATAAATTAAATTCAATTAAGGACTTTTTTAGCTATACATCCTCTAAATTCTCTAAAAATTTGTTTTGGCTTATAATTTTATAAATTTATAATTTCACATTAGAAAAGAAGATTTATCGAATATTTTTATATGCTAACAGCATTGGAGAATCAAGATAACCTTGGTTATACAATTAGTCATGATAGTAGAAGAATGAGCGGTTACTACTCTAACTCCTGAAATTACTTATTGCTTTTCCTCTTTGTATACATTAGCCAACTTGTCTTCATTGCCCATTCATCAATCTCTTGGCCTCTGTATAACTTTATGTTTTGTCTCCTTGTCTGTCTTCCCCTCCTCACTTTCTCCTGCTCCTCTCTGCCTTACTCTCCTAACAATACACATGTATGTAAACCTGATTGCAGTTATGTCTGAATAGGTATGGTGCATGTGTGTGTTACATCAAGAAACACATGCATACCTTCAAATTACAGAAATAACAGCACACTTAAATTGATCATGTCCTCTACCAACTGCATCTTCCCAGCTCCTTGAGGTACTTACCATTTTCCATAAGCAGATGTCAGGGGATTTATTATGAATTTCTTAACCATGTACTTCAATACCACAGTAGTAAATACATGCATTCCCTCATAGTGAGGAGTTCAGAAGCTTCCCATTCCCTCTTTTTAGATAATCATTTTGCCTCTTGAGCTACTTATTATAATGTATAAAACATTAACCTTTAATCTCATATTTACCTTTGTAGTAGGCTTTAACCCAAATAAAATAGTTTCAGGTAGCTTAATTATATTAATATTTGGTAAATCATTTATTTGAGAAGATACTTTTATCTTATTTCTCAGAATTATGCTGAGGTTTATAAAATTATTGTTTGTTTTTATTCCAAGTTGGCTTTTCTGTTATTCCTTTTATTCTTTATTTTTATGTTTTGATTAAAATTCAGCAACTATGCTAAAGGATAGCTAGAGGAGAGAGAGGAAAAAAGTATCAAGTTACTGTACAAAGAGGCTGTGCTATATAAAATGTATTATAGTTCTACTACTCTTCTAATCTGGTATCGAGTCATTATTAAAACTAATACATGCTGTTTGTGCATAGAATGTGCTATTCTCCACCTTCTATATTTGTACTTTACTATGCCATAGGGTAGTATGTTTTGGGTTATATTCTTTGGAATGCCAGTGTAGAATGATGACTTTAATAAAAATGTCATTTGCAGGTTATGTATGCTTTTGTCTTTATAAATAAGATCTTAGTAACTTTGTATATTGAGAATAAAAAATAAAATTTTGGATTTTTTTTAAAGGAACAAAAATGATTTGGTTGCTGCATACTCTTAAAACAATAAATAACTTTAAAATATGTCTGTAAAGGAATATTTAGACAATCTAAGAGCTAGTGCCATATGTCTATGTTAAAGGAATTTTGCCCAAGATATCAACTTTGATACTTAAACATTGGATTAAAAAACAAAACAAAACATAAGTATTCTATGTTTTACTTTGTTTTATTACTGTTATTACTGTGTTATTGCATTATTTTATTGAAATTGCTTTAATCCACTGTAGTGGAGAGGAAGGAATAACATTTTAAAGTTTCAAATATAAACAATAATAGTGCAAATTCCTCTGTAGTACTTTTTAAATATGGTGACCGTATGTTCCAGTTTGCCCAGAATACTCCCATCTGTTTTCCCAATGTTAGTTATTAATGTGTACTTTCACTATCAAAATTGTCCTAGGTTGGGTAGTAAATAATATGTACACACTATTTATAAAGCAGAAATAACTACTCACAAAATTTTTTCATGCTGATATTTATAGGGAAAATATGTCTTCCATATTCCTTCAGAGAAAAAACTGTACTTAATTGTTTATATATTACCAACCACAGTTTTCCATAGTCTAAGAATGAGCAAGGATATTTAGAAATAGATGAATATGAGAATGATTTGGTTATTCAGAAAATTCGAACCATTACCTACTGAGAAAAATAATTTTATGTGTGGTTTGCTCAACATCATACCAATCACTTCTTTGGAGGTAAATTTATGTACTGCAAAGACTGAAGGTTGACAAAGGTCAAGTTCAGCTGAGCATCTACTGGTAGCATGCCAGCTGATTTATTTTGATACTGCCCTTCATATTTGGAATCTCTAGAAAGAGGTTCAAGAATATACTACATAACTTCCAGGTGTCTAAGCCCTAGCCCACTAGATTCTTCCTTGGATACTTTTACATTTCAAGATTAACACAGAGACCAATGCATGTTCATAGTATTGCAAAACTGACAATTTGACAAGTTCATGATTGTTCTCCCTTCACTTACTTCTGAACCAACCTAGAAGCAGAGAAATAATATGTAAGGATTCAAACTAATAGATATTGCTCCTTAAATGCTTCCCAGTTTCTAAAAAGGCACCCTCTAAGTCAGGTGGTCAGTGTAGTCTGAAGAGACTTTAGAATCCCACAAGGCGGGAAAGCCCTGGACTTGTGGCATTTTATTCCCTTAGGCTAGATTAGGGACCTTGTCATGATTCAAGATTCAGTTTGAATCTCTATATAAGGGAGAATTCTTGTTTCACCAAACTACTTGTAGACTATTTTGTTCTATTTCTCCTTGTGTTATCCTGGCTACACCATGCCAGCCCATGACCTATCATGCACATGACACAGAGGTGTATACTCTCTATATACAGAAATGGATCCACTTTAGCCAGGATCAGGGTTTCTAGATGTTTTTCTTGTTGAGCCTAATATCAAGGGGATAACATTTCAATCTCTATCTTTCAAAATAGGTGATAAATAGGTCCAGATATAGAATTAAGTCCAGGGTACAGGCTGACATTGGAAGTCAACATTAGTCTGGAAAAAAGGGCACAAGCTCTTAATTCATACAGCGTCTATTTGAAGTCCAACTTTCCCTTACTTGTCAGGTGACCTCGATCAAGATATATAACCTCTGCAGTTCTTAGTATTCTCGCCTGTAACATGAGTATTATAGTAACCATGTATATCAAAATTGCCTAGGTGAGAAAAGTTTATAATATACACTGAACAACATCATAATGCTATTATTGAAGATTTAGTAAGATAATACATATTGAGTTTGGCACATAGGATGGCCTCAAAACTTGAGAGCGCTCACTTTCAGTAATAGCAGCAATTTTAGTGTAGTATCTTGGCCTGTGGCAGTTTCGTAGCTTTCAGAGAATGTAGAGGTAATTGTGCCAACAGCCACTTGAAACCTTGAATCTCCTTGCTGGTCCATGCAATGTCTTATATGGGCTCAGTTGGGAACATAGTAAGTGGCAACTGAATGAATTATATATAATAGATTTTAACACTATTACAATCTTTATTTGATTACTGATTAAAGGATTATAATAATGCATTAATCAATTGTTTCTTTTTCCACCTAATGGGGAAAAATTGAGATTGAAAAAGTTAATTATTTTTTCACTTGCAGAAGCTCATTTTGGGAGGAAAAATAGGGCAAACTGACTTAATAAATAATTGAGAGATTTAAAATTTTTACAAACAATCTATTAAAAATTAAGCAAAACTAAGGTCTTAGTGCATCTACATATTTGAGTAAGTTTCCCTTACTCCAAGAATGACATTTGTTGGGGGAAGTCTCTGAACTCTCTCATTGCTTCATTTAACTTCCATATGTCTTACAAAACTCCAACCACTGTGTTATAGCTAGGGTATGGACTTAAAAGAAGCACCCAGCTGTTTCAAATCATGCTGTTCTGGACAGCTCTTTATTTCAAAGCTATTGTTACAGTTGAATGCTATTAGATGTGAAATAGAGAATTGGAGAAATATAACCAAGATGGATTTTTTTTTTTTTAAACTCGTGAGGCTACTCTTCTTGCATGAAGAAACCAGCATTCCCTTTAAACTTTGCAAATACTGAATTTGGAACAATAGACTATTATATTCAAATTTAAATTGTCAACATTTTTAACTGAATTGAGGAAATGCGTAAGAGGATATACATTTAACATTTAAAGTAGGATAACGATCCTGTTGCTACTGTTCGAAAGTGTAACTTTAGAATTCCAGGTGATCAAATTATGTGGTCATTTATAAAGTAATATTTTAGGGAGAATCTAGTTTGAACTTTTTTCATGAAATAAGTGTAATATTTCTTCAGCTCATTTTTCATAGTGCTCTCTCTTTTTAATATTTAGCAGAGAAGACATTAGCCTAGGGATCAGATGGTTTACAGAGTGGAAAAATATTGCTTTATAATAAAAGGAGGATATTGAATAAAGCCCAGATTTAATACCCAACCTAACAGAACACCCTGATGAATGTAATTGCATTTTAAGCATTCTGATTAAATTTTTTGATCCATATTGCATTTGTTTTGCTTGTGAATCTTTTATGAAAAAAAAAGTGTCTGGAGATTAAAGGATTAGTGAGTTTTTAAGAAGCCGGGCAGCTGCTAATGCAAGTGAATATTCTTGCTTAAAGATGGTTGAAAAGCTGCATTAATCTCAGCTGTTACAGTGAGTGATATGGCTAAAACTAGAGTAGTTAGAGGAAAGTACCCTAGGGATAAATTATTTCTATAGTGGACAACATGAATGATATTCACTATAAATGAAAAAGAAAATCTAAACAATGTTGTTATCGAAAAGGCATGTATCAGCTATGCTGATTTGTTGGGAATAATATTTTTCCTTCTTTTTCATCTCTTAGGCTAATTGACAATTCAGGGAATACCTAAAGATTAAGAAATAATTTACATGCTCTCAAATCCTAAGTGTCATTCATGTCTTTTGATAACCAGACAACAAAAGTGATAACAAAGTAGCATAGCTACTTTACCTTGGAAGACAGGCTTATGTCCGACAGAAAAAAAAAAAAAAAGTAAGATAGACCAGTTTGCAATAGATTAGTATGTTGTGTACAATATTTAACTTTTTAAACAAGTGTCCCATTATAAAATATAGGGAGTCTCCTTCTTTTGTTCAGAGAAATTTTCTAAATCATTTAAAAAAGTTGGATGTGCTAAAGTCGAATTGAGATTCCTATTCACAAAGAGCTAAAAATTATATATGTATTTCTTAAATTCCTAATCATGGTCCTCACAGGTCCTGTGATCATGGTAATCTGGTGACTAGTGAGAACTTTATAGATCCCCTGAGAAGGATGAGGCCGCTGGTAGCTGTGTTAGTGGGCTGCTGGCAGCTACAACAGTGATGTGAAAACAAAAACCTTTTAAAGTTCCTATTTGGAAATGATACTCAGCCAGTTCTCTATGTGTTAATGACCTCCCATGAGATTTTACCCACCTAAGATGTCTTTACTGAACAGAGAAACTCTATACCAGTGCTTCTTTATCTTGGCTGCCCATTAAAAATAATCTAGGGAAGATTTGTACAAATTCTAGTGAAAGGTTTTTTTGTTTGTTTGTTTGTTTTAAAGAGTAATGGTGGTAGGGGAGAAAGTAGGGGATGAATTCTGATTTAATTTGGGATGTTGGTATTTTTGAGAACAATCACTCAATCTTCAGGAGCTGGTGTGCCGCAGAAGCTTTGGGAAAATCTTTCACTTGCTTCTCATGAGGAGAGGATAGGTTAGAAATGAAAACACAGCCCACTCTCAGTGGGGAGGACACTGATGGTGTTACATTCAGTTCAGAGCAGAGTGCCTACCAAAACCACTGCAAGAATGCCCTAAGAACAGCATTGTCACCTCTGAAAAGTACCTTCCTTTTCTTCCACTGCAGTGCCTTTCACTTGGCCCCGTCATATCTAAGATGGCATTGCTGGCAGACCCTAAAAATAAATTCACTCTATGAAAGGTGCATGGGGTGTCCATTAGTTGAGTAATCTCAGACATCGAATATCCATGGTTCGTTAGTGCTAAATGTAATCTTAAGATTCCAATAGATTGTATCTTAAATTCAGTGTCTATCCGGAATGCTGAAGTATTGAAATACTACAGTCACATGCCATCTATTATTGTGAATGTAATCAAACTAAACAAATAGCAATTGAAAATATGTAAAACTATTTATTATTTTGCGAAAAGAGTAATCTGGTTCTTAAAGGTTTTGAATTATCAAGTCTATTGAGATTGTGTGAGAAGGATTTGTAGACTCCTGGGTTAAGACTTACTAATTCAATGGGGGAGCTAAAGCTCTTGATCAAGAGATACAACTCTGATACTTATTAGATTTGGGGTATTTATCAAATCACTTAATCATCTTTAGGATTTATGCACTTACTATTATTTTAAAATGAACAATATATTTAAATGGTTAAGATAAATGTGAAACTGTATAATGCTCTATGTTATTCAAATAGAAAGTGGAATTGTTAATGGTTCAAATAATCGAATTGTATATCCACTTTACAGAAGTCAACTTACTTTTGAAAACGTCCTTGTCCTTACTATAATTTTTTAATAAATCACTATTGTAATTAATAAATATTATTTTACATATGTCCATTCATCTAGTAATCAAAATATTAGTATTTTCATGTGTCAGAGTAACATAGGACTTGAAATAACCAAGGTTATTTTCAGGGGTTTTATTTGACAAAATGTATCACTATGTGTGAGGCACTGTGGTTTGAATAAATAAAACATTGATTCTGGTGACAGACTGGATTCAAATCCCACTTCCGACTCCTTTTTACTGTGTAAAGTTAGATTCATTTAAGCCTTCCAAATATCATTTTCTTCATTTGTGAAAACATCGTCATCAACTTTGATACTATTATTAAGACATTTACACATTTCCTTAGAAACGCTGGCAACCTTGCTTAGATTTTTACATGTACTACCTTTATCAAATACCAGTGAAATACACTATAGAATTACAGAGTGAGAGTGTTCATTTGCAATATTTATACAGAAAAATAGCCCTTTCCTGGTTAAAAAAAAAAAATTAAAGTACATTAAGAATAATATCTATGCTCATGAAGATTTTACATATTAAAAATGAGAGCGAAATAAAACTAAACTGAATAACAAACATCAAACTAGCTTAAGATGTCTAGCAAAACATTTTTTAAATTTCCTTTATTGACATCTAAACATAGCTATCTTTTTTTTTCTTCAAAGTTTTACAAGGCAATAAATTTTTATTTTTAGTTTTTAAATACCAATTAGTGGTTTATGACTACCTCTGGTGCCATTATGCAAAATTATCATGCTTTGATGCTGGGTGTGTGTGTGAGAGTGTGTGTTTCTGTCTGTCTGTCTGTAAGTACAGCTAAGGAAAGTTCTAGGACTAATCTATTTAGACATAACAGGTTTAGGTGTACATCTAAAAATTCTAGGAGAAGAAATAACAGTGAAAGAAAGAAAATATGAAAACAGAGGCATATGTTTAAAAACATTCAAAATAGCATCATAGGTAAGAGTAATATTACCTACTCCATAATCTTTAAATTTTGCATAGTATTTTCATATTTATGAATCCTTGCTATAACCATAAAATGTTCTTCTGGAAGCTTTTAACTATTTTACAATTTTAAGGATAGTTGTACCAACCCCTCCCTGCCCCCCCGCCAAAGTATGAGTTGTCCAAGATCATGTAACTAACTGTTGGATTTATTTATAAGAATAATGTGTTTATTCAGTCCACAAATATTTATTGAGTACCAACTACCAGCCAATCACCATTAGAATCATTAGGAATGTAACAATGAAAAAAGACAGATGTGACCCCTGCTTTTTGAATGAATTGAATTTTTTTATTTTGTTTAGGCATCTTTTAAATTTACATTATTCAAAGTGTAAAATTAAATCTTGAATATAGACAGACCTACTTTGGGGAAAAGATATTTCTAATTTAAAAGACTACGCCTGTTTAGACAAGATTGAATTCTTTCTCCTTTGAATTTAAATATAATGTGGCATTTTGAATTGTGTAAAGCCCTGATAATTGACTCTACCTGTAATCACATACAGAAATAATTTATTTACTGAAAGATTTTCCCCCAGAAAAGATTTTAATGAATACATTTATCTCAGCTTTTGAGTGAATTATCACATGAGATTACATATTTATGTCAGAAAAATTAGAAAACATATTTATCTGGAACCTCTAACTCATCATATAAATGTGGAAAAATGTTTGCTAATATAAACATTATTATTTCTTACCAGAGGTCATCACATGAAAAACTTGACAATCTTTTTCTCTTTTGTGATGTGTACAATAAGGCAAAAATTAAAATACTGTTATTTTTCCAGCAAGCCACAATATTTGAAAGAATTCAAAACATGTGGTTTAATTGACTTACCTTAAGAATAATCTGTAAACAGAAACCTAATTTAGGAATTGAAAAAAATTTCTATTTTCTTCCATTATTTTCGACTTAATACAGGTTATGTGCAGGAATTTGAAGCAGGATTATTAATAAAACATGTTTCCTTGAGGTTGGCAATTCTGGGGCATATTTGAAATAATTAAAAGTGTTAGATGTCAGCATTAATATAATTGCTAGGTGTAGAGCCAGAAGAGAGAAAGAGTAATCAAGGGGATTGTTTTATAAACTATATAAATCTCTAACCAATGTACTGTATTCTTGAAACTAATATAAAATAAAATTTTTAAAAATGACCACATATAATTTTAACTGCTGAGTGAGCCATGACTACCTTTTTAATATTTGTACAGATTCACCAAGCTAGAAGTTCCCACTGTTCAACTGATGAATACCTAGCAGGTGATAACAAATTTTAATTCTAATCAGGTCAGACACAATTGTCAATTCTGCTTTAAAAATCACATGTAAGTGTAATATTGACATTTTAAAAGTAGATGGAAGTCATAATTCATTTGAGGAAAACATTTATGAAGGCCTCATAAAATTAAATATGTTCATAATTCTCTAATAGAATAAATTAAATTAATGAAATATGTGGGAGAATAAATGAAAATAACACATTTTCAAAATACCCAGCTATATAACCACTGTGGTATACTTTGCTTTAATGCTACATTTTATTTTCTCAGCCTTACGTTAATATTTCAAAGGATGCTGACTTCTAACAATACAGTGTATTATGGCACCAACTTTGCTTTCTTCGAAGCATTTTATCACAGTTAGTTGATTCTGTTGATGCCTAGTCATAATTTTTTAGAACTATAATTAGAACCATCAGTTGATGGGCATTGGTTGGCATTGTTATAGTTGTAAAAATAAATTTGATTATAATAACCATTAATGTCGAAATAGTCCAATAGCTATGAAAATCACTCAGAGAGATTCTCCCTTCTGTAAACAAAAGTCTGGTGCATTGGAAACTTGTAAAAGTGGCATTTGTCTAAAGATAATAACTTTTTTAGTTTGCTCATTTTGAATTTAATGGTTTTGAGGAGGAAATTATCTGAAATTTTCCACATAAAGTAAATGTCATATTTTTTCAAATTCTCATTGCTCACATTTGTATAAAATTTGGCCCTGCGTGTTTGGGTTATATTCTTGATTATAATGAAATTGACCAACCTAAGCAAATATTAGTATATGCCATTAGAGAATGTAGGAAAAGTAGATCGTATTACCTAACATGGTTAAAAAGTCTTAGTCTAAAGCAGTTGACCAGTCGCTCACCTGAATAATGTTCTCTAAACTTTAAATTGGACTCGTTGTTTAAAATATTAACATTATTTATTTGTAAATTATGTAAACATACACTTCTATTATTAGCTAAAATTTTAAGCACCAAACCTTGCTGAGACAAGATTTGTCATTAATAATAGCGGACATAAATCCATATTGTATAGTTTACTTCATATTGTATTTCTTGCCAACTTCTTGTCAGATTTGATTAGATCATCATGATTTCTGCTGTACAATGTGGTAAAGAACTCATACTAGAGGTACCAGTTCAGCTACTCTTGGTGTTTTCCTGTGTTTGCCTTATGTTTTCCCTCAGTAATTTTGAAGAAATTTTGTAAAGACATTGTATTTTTCATGAGGGTTGGTTTAACTAAAACTGGACGATATAATTTATAAACTTCAGTAAGCAGACCCATGAATGTAAACTGCAGTAGGTTGAAATATGCTGAAAGCAAACATGTCAGATGAGGGTAAGGCAGAGTTTCATTGCATTGTCTACTCTCTGCACCTTCAACTTTTCCATTGGGATTTCTTTACAATGTGTAGAAACAGGACTCTGTCACACCCAGTGAGTAAGGGCCCCAGCATTAGTCCACATGTTATGCATTAGCAAAGCTTAGTTTTATTTCTCCTTATTTTTAAATTAAATTCATGAATAGAAGTAGAATGTTTAATATTTTATTTTTTTAACCCGGTTGATCCTTGTGTACACTTACAAGTGCATACACTCCCCACCCCTTTTTTGGAGGGACTGTTAATCTAGATACCTACGTAGACTATAAACGTAAAACACTAGTGTTCAGTGTTACTTAGATCAAGATGGGTTTTTAATTTACGCTAGTGTTATAAGCATTTTATCTTTTTGTACCAATGCAAAAAAAATCTCCATATATTTAGGGTGAGATTTGGATTATAGAAACTTCATATAAATGATTTTGCAGAAAAGTCAAAGACATGCCATTATTTATCGTTATGATGATGTTGATGATAAATGGTGACCCACGATGTTCATTTTGTGTTATGGATGCACTGTACTATGGAAAATCTAAGCCTCTGGAAAAACCTATTCAAGAATTGTTTTTGGGGCCACCCAGAATGTATTTTGAATCTCTTTTACCTTGATGCTTACAATACAGTTTTTTTCAATAGTCGAATTGCATAAGTGCTCTGTATCCCCTAAAGGTTGAGTTTTATTTTTTATTATACCTTGCATATCTATTCTCCACAAAGAGCTACTTTTTTTTTTCAGTGAACTACAGCTCAAGGCACAAAAAAGATATCTAAGAGCAAATAGTAACAATTTGATTTTTTTTCTTTAATCTTTCTATATCTTGCCTTTGATTGAGAGAACACATTATGTAAAAAGCTATCTTTTACTCCAATACAAAGAGGTGGTCCATAGCTGTTATAAAGCACTAAGAATGTACACACAGTAAAATTGCCTTGGCTTATTCAGTTGGTAAATCATTTCTGCTTTTCTTTTTCTTTGCTGTAAGCAAATTTCACAGTAGAATGCTTAGAAAATAGCTTTTTCGTGGGTGAAAAATCAGAGTTCACTAGTTTCAGTTCTATCTAACATCTCTGAAGGTGATGTAGTTTATATTGTACCTTAAAACAAAAAATATAACCTCCAATTCAGTTATCACCAAATCACAGACTCATTGGTGTGTTTCTGGGACTGTTTCTTTATTTCTGTTATATTTTCAAACAATAATAAGTTTATCATTAAGAAGAGTTTAATAACATTATTAAATATTATTTATACATGATGCAATGCTAATTGTATACACAACCATAAATGCCTAGATATGGATTTTATTCATTTTTGACTTGAAATGGGAAGGGTAATGGGGAAAAAAAACAATTTTGCACATTATTCCATATTAAAACTAAAACTTTCTTATAATTTAATAATATTTTATATAGGCTTTATTAATTTATATCATTAGTGTTTATTATTTAATATTTCATTAATTTAGTTTATATAATAATATCTGGCAAGCTATTTTACAGCTGTTATTATACAGAAAAGAGTTAGCATAACAGACCTGAAATTGCTATTCATAGAAAGTCCTGCCTGGTAGGTTGGCGCTTGAAACTTGGATTTCTGGAGTGTTTCAACTATCCCTATCTGATAAGAATGGTTTATTGTTCTTACTTTGTGCAAAAAAAATGTGGTTTATGCTACACACCTGCTTTTCTTGGAATTTTAGTAAGTCCTGGGCAGAGCATACCTCCTGTATGACCAGTATCCAATAAAAGCTTTGGGTACCAAGTCTCTAACAGGCTTTCCTGGAAGCAACATTGCACATGTGTTGCTGCATTTTATTGCTAGAGGAAGAATGCTATCTGTGTAACCTCTCACGAGAAGGAGAAAGCATAGGAGCAGATGGGTTCTTCCAGATTCTGCTCATGTCTTTTTTTTCTTATCTTCGGGCGGTATATTCTTACTATGGTTGTTGTAATCAATTTTAACCATAAATACAACTGTATACTGAGTTCCATGAGTCCCTCCAATGAATCTCAAAATTTATAAAATATTTTTACATAATAAACTCACTTGATCCTTCCAACTTCTTCATAAATTCCCATGAAGAAAGCTAAATATATATTAGCAACCTATTTTCTATATAAAGAAATAGACATAAAGATCTTCCATGAAATTGTTGACCTTATTTCATTTGTACTTAACATTTCTTTGTACTTTTAAGCAGCGTTAGTCATAAGTAATGTTGTAAACTTTTCTCTTATTTGTCTTTTGCGTTCTTCCCAATTTCAGTCCTAGGAAGTTCCTTTACCAGACCTGTCAATCTCAAAGTACTTACCCATTGTTGTCCCTTAAGCACACATTCATACCTTCCTTGCAAGTCAAGCTTCCAATGGCTTTGTATCTTTATCATTGCTTCATTTAGTATCAGTATTTGCTTGATTCTCTTTTAATATGATCATGACCTATTCTGTGGTACCGAATCTTTCTTAAAATATAACTTAGCCCCTTCCTTTGGGGTGTGCTATCTTATCTCTTTTCTTCCGGAATTCCACAGGGCTGCAGTCTTCCCTAGCACACTCCTTCTAAAATATACTTTCAATAAAAACTTTTAATTTTTCTCAAAAAAAAAAAAAAAAATTAGCCAAGATACCCATACGCAAATAATTTATCTTTATCAGAACCTTCCAAAAAACACTAGTTCCAAGGTATATCTATAGAGATGGGAATTTGAAGAAGTGGACAGGTGTGTGGGAATGATGATTTAGATGAAATGTTTTTGAATCTGCCCCAAATTAGGCATGGCTCCACTTATTGAATGTGACGACTTTGATACTAAGATGAAATTTTAGGAACACCAAAAATTGAAATTTATTTGAGGGTCTAACATGCTCTCTTTTTTTTCCAATCCACTAAATGATTAGCTGGGGCACAAGAACACACCATGCTTCATTTCAACAAGGGCAGATTTTTTTATCTCCTGGATACACTGGGAATCCTCTAGAAAATTTCATTTCAAAAAGGGGTTCTTAATACAGGTTAAAAACTACTAAGTCTAGTCCAATCCACTCATTTAGCTTGATATTAGAAAATGTATCCTAGAAACCTGACCATTGTTAGCCAAGAATGCTTCTTCTGCTTGAAAAATGAAGCTAAGCATAAAATTACAAGAAGAAAATATATTTATAGAATGTAGTGTGAGTAGAATCAATTGTTTACCAACTCAAACCCATTACTTTTTTTCCCCTGATTAATAGAACAGGAATTATTCTATGCATCCCTCAGGGAAGATTATCCTATCTGTAGCTTGGAGCTCAATCTAGGTCTAAGCAAATCATGAGAGTTAATTCTCCTTGTCAGGTCTTGGTGAAAGCATGGAGATATACTTAGAGGTACTTTGTCATGGTGCCCATGAGCTGTGAAATGAATTCTGTTGAGGGACTTCTGGGAAAGTTTTCCTCTCCTGTAAGATGAGACTACTGATAAGTAGCTACTTTTTCAGTTGGACACTGAAAATGTCAGAGTAGAAAATGAAGACAACCTGAGAACTAAGACATCAGTAAGCCACTAAATTAACCAACTGTATAACTGCCTTATTTCTGGAGTACTTACCATAAGAAATGATAAAGTTCCCTATTTTAAAAGCCATTTGAGACATTTATTGCGGTTGACTCAAAGTCATCCTAACTGATAGACTGAGATTGCCAGGGTGATAGGGAAAGGATTCTAAGATGTACAGGGTACCAACTGTCAGACACTGTACTAGATACTGTTTAAATCTATTGTATATACTATTTTTCATTTACCTATGAGAGAACTCTTATTATCTTTATTTCACACACCAAGTATCTAAGCCTCAAAAATATTCGATACATTTCTAGAGGTTTTATAGCTGTCGAATTGACATTTGAATCTGGGATTTTCTAATTCAGAAGTCAATATATGACCCACAAGTACAATTATATATTGTTTAGCCAGTTTAATGCAAATTATATATATATCGATACAAAAATATTTTTATTTAATGATTATGTTTATTTCTTTTCACTATGTTTTATTGTGCTCAGAGTAATGCCTGTTTGCTAAATTTCAGTTTCTAGTTCTCATTCTGTGTAATATTGTCAAGCCCATCCATTCATTCAACAAATATTTACTGAATGGCAGATACGATTCTAACTGCTTGGGAGGCACCATGGAATAAAACACAGTGATTCATGCCCTGTCGAGTTCATATGTTAGCAAGAGGAGATAGATAATAGCAGTAATTATAATAAGTAAACAGTATAGTATATGAAAAGTTGATAATGGCTATGGAAAAAAGGACAAAAGGGGTTGATAGTACAAAATTTTTTTTCAAAACTCATTGTTAAACAACATTATTGAACATCTACTTTGAATTTTTTGAAATACAAAAAAAAAAAAAAAGAAAGGTACATCCCAGGAAAGTGGAGCAATATTTGTTTGCTTATAATTATAACCCCAATCCATGACATAGTGCCTGAAATACAGTAGATATTCACTCATATCTGTTGGACAAAAAATAAATAAAGGAATGAGGGAATATTATGTACTTTATGATTCCTGCTCATGGTACTATTTTGTGCAGTTCTCCCTGTGTCAAACTAGCTCATTTCAAAATATCTTTGAAATAGATTGAAATATTAAAGTTCAGAGTTTGTTTATGTTGAATGAATTTTAGTCTATTAGTTCTCTATGAAAGCTCAAAAGCTTATCATAAATTGATGTCCATGTTATCTTTGGGGTGAGTTGATTCTAGGAAATAAATGTAGACAGTTAATATTCTTAATATTAATCTGACTTGAGAGGTCTGATCTCAGAAAGATCTTAAGGATTAGAAAAACCCAGATTCAAAGCTTCTAAATTAACAAGGTTATTTTATATACATTAAATATATTTATGGTGTGTAAACATAAAAATATTAAGATAAATACATTACGTTTCTACCTGGACTGCTTTAAACATTCAGCTTTGTTTTCGAGATTTTTTTTTTTTTAAATCTCCTTTCCCACCAAATTAAAAGCTCCTGGAAATCAGGGACTGACTTTAATTAATCTCAGTATCTTCAAAGCATACAGCACATAGCAGGTATTTAATAAAGTTGCCTGAATTCCTAAATGCTCAGAACAATTAGATCATCAGCTGGGGACTGGAAACCATTTTGTTAAATAGAAAATTTCATAATAGTGTTACAGAGAACCAGAATTTACTATTTAATTTGTTCTTGCTAAGTTACAGAAGACAGGAGAGACAAAAAAAATAAAAATAAAAGGATTGGATTCATTTTGCCGCTTATATAATGTCATCCTTTGCTCTTTTCATTGAGCCTGTTCAGAGTTGCTCCATTAAGAAAATAATAAGGGCTCATAAGTATGTGCTCTCAATTGTGTAGTCTCATAAAAGCTTTGGAAATAAATATAAATATGTCCATTACTGTTAACTACTTATTATCATTATGATGATGATAAAAAATCTACATGTTTTAAGTTTGCTTAAACTATTCAGTAAACTTAACATTTTAAAACATACTTGGTGATTCTACTAAAGAAAAAAGCATACAATGGTTTCTATATAAAAAGATAGCCTGTTCTTTTTCCCCTGGAAAAATTTATATCTGTTCTGTCACGTTACAGTAGTTTGTTCCTATCCTTTGATTTATTAACTTTGCTTAAATCAGTCATTTATAACGCCATCATAATAAACTTTAAAACAGCATTACTACATGGTAGGTAAGATAGAGAAGTTTTACTATATGCTGATGTAGAAATAAAGATATTAACAAAGGTGAAGTCAAATACATGTCTTACAAATAAATTCAACATTACAGAAAACTTTGAAAATAGGAAAAATAATACATAATTATAGTTTGGAGTTACGTGCACTCCATTTTCCCTTTTTTCTATTCTTAGGCCTTACTTAATTTAATTAAATAATTAAATAATCATTGTCAGTTTTTATTTCTTTTCTATAAACTTTTATTTCTTTTCAATAAGGTATGAACATGTTTTAAAAATAGATTTTTCTGCTATAATAAATGTAAGGAACTTCTGTATTCTATTTAAGAAAAACTTTTGAATATCCAAACTTTGAGCAGTTATTTGAAGGAACATTTTATCTTTTCAAGGAAAATAAATTAGTATTATGAGTTGAATTTAACTTAAAGGGAGGTAATTTGGTCCCAGGGAATATCATGCACAATTTGAAGTGTGCTACACAATATTCCTTATCTAAATCATTTTCTACCCTGGCCATCCATACTGCCAGAGATAACTAACATCAGAATTTCATTTGTTAGTAATGTAGCATTTGTAGGTAGCCTTTGCTAATTAACAAATATTCTGGGACCAGATATCACGTGAAATAGTTTATTCCTTTAAGATGATTTAGTTTACTAAATGTTATTTTTCTAAATCAGTTAGTTGTACAAAGGGATAAATAATTTGGGCTAATAATTCAATTGACCAAAGTTGTACTTATGCATTATTATATTATGAATAGTTATATAATAGTCCATCAAATATTCATACCGTGTTTTATGTAACTCTTCCTAACTACTTAGACATTTATGTGGATTTTGGTTTCTTGTATTATTACATAATACATCAAAGAACTTTTTGTGCATATAGTTTTTTTTCTATGTTATAATTTTTCACTAGGATAGCTTCCCAGAAGATGAATTATTTGGTCTAAGTGTATGTATAAATGTGTAGCTCTTGAATAACAGACGCTATTTGATTCAACTTGCATGGGCATGGGAAGTCTCTAATCCTCAGTTGTTGCTGTTAAGTAAGAATAAATTAGCACCTCTCTTTCTTTGGTATTTCACTGATTATTAAAAGTAGAACACTTTTAAAGTGTATTTTTGAGTTGTAAATATCTGTTTTTGAATTGTCTGTTTATATCCCTTAATCAATTAACTATTAAAATAATGCTTAAATATTTGAATGTAGGCTATTTTCCACAAGCACTTCAAACTAAATTCCATCTAATGTTCAATTCTTCCCTTCCCAAACTGGTTGGTTTCATCTATCCCAACATTCACTCTTTCTTCATTTATCGAGATCAGAAACATGGAATTTATTATTTGGTTTACTTGGTCTACTTTATCACTAACATCTAAAAATTATGAAAACTTTTTTGATCGTATTTCAAATCTACTCACTCTTCATCTCCACTGCCATCAGCGTAGTTCAGATGCTGCTTGCCTCCCCAGGTGATTGTAATACCCTACTTGCTGTCCGTTTGGCCAATAGTTTGTCCCAATTCATTCTTAGCACTGCTTCTAGGAATTATGTTCTCAGA
>NW_011888823.1:8913674-8917795 GCF_000151845.1 Pteropus vampyrus
AATCATATTATTTGGGTTTTATCTTGCATCTAAAATATAGAAATAAATGATGCTGAAAATCAGGTTTTCAGAAATGAATATTCTTCAATTTCAAACTTGATAGAAAACTGAGGAAAATAATTCATTAAATAGTACGTTTAGAAATGTAAAACTGTATCACTTATTTTAGAGCAGACATTTTATAAACATATGTGGAAAAACATTCAACTAAAGATAAGAACCGTATTTTCCAGTTCTTTGTTCTCTTCTCAGTGGCCCTACTTTTCCACTTGCTGTAAAGAGTACTGAGCACATCATTCCTCCCGTAATTTTTGTTCATTATGGGCCTGTGGAATACATTTTTAAAAATATATTCAATGTTTATTTTCATACATACTGAGGTAGTCAAGTTATATAAATATATAGTTTAATTTTAGTGTATTTATTCTTGGAATAAATACACTAATGCCAAAATTCACCATTTTTCATCACATATATTTTATTAAATGAAAGACTTTTATTCTGTGCCCACTTCAAAATAGTTAAAATAAGTAAGTAGGCTTTTTATCATTTAGTGATTATTGTTAATTGGTATTTTCTTTTATTGGAATATCTTTCTGCCTCAATCCCCACATTTATCTAAGTAGCAAATACTAGTAATTCAAAACTCAGCTGAGACATCTCCTGATTATGAAGACTGCCAGACTCAACATGTCCCTCCTTTGTGTTTCAGTGTACACTATTTCAGCTTTTACCATGTTGTATGTGACTCTGCCATTAGACAGATGGGAGAGACTGTATTTATCATATCTGTATGCACTACCACTTCTCCACTGACAAGCCGCCAATGTGTTTTGTCCTGCACAGTATCTGCTAACCATGTATTTTTTTTCTCTAATAATTAAACATAGGAATTTCCAGTTTCTTTTCAAGAAAAATAAATAAATTTGAGCATTATTCAACCTCATGTCTACAGTTCTGTTAAGGTGGCTGAAACTGTGATGCAACTTTGACTTTGAGATGTGGCATGAGATCTCCAATTTGCCAGTCCCTCTGCACACATTTTTCTCATTTGCATTACCTGGCTTACTACTGTTGGCATGCAGTTTTAGGACTCTTACAGACAGACTATGTGAGGCTGTGTCTCAGATCTGGCATTTAAGAGTATGTGACCTTGGCCCACTTGATCTGTTTCTTCATCCAGTAAGTGGGGGGTAGTAATGATAGCATCCTGCTAATGGAACAGTTATATGAATTAAATTAATAAATGTAAATAAAGTACATAACAGAGTACCTGGCATATGTTAAAACAGTATATAAACATCAAGATCTCAATTTTCATTTGACTATACTATAGAGAATTTTGCAAAGCAAAGCAGCTAGCTATTATAAAACGTTCTTTAACGGAAGAGGTAGGAAGATATGAATAATGTGTAATGTTCTTTATCAGTTAAGATACAGACTCAATTAAGAAATAATTAACCATATTAACAATAGTAACGAGCGAGATAGAAATTTTTTTTATCTCTCTCCTATAGCACCCTAAAGGCATTCATTTTACAAGAGTCTAAAGCTTATGTGTTGTTTTCACAATGACCCAGAGCCTTTCCATTTGTGGCACCACTCTCCCCTTAGATGTTGCTCTCATCCGTACAATTGTAAATGGCTTTCAGTTGTGTACTCTTGAAGAAGAAAGAAAGATGAAAGTGCCAACACCTTAATTTTAAAGGCTGAATTCAAAAGTGGCACACCTCACTCCTGCCCATGCCACTACTTCGGTCAGGACTTTATTACACGTTTACACTTAGCTGCAAGGAACCCTAGGCTAATATAATCTTTAGTTTGGTGACTATATGGCCAGCAAATTACTATGGAAGACAGGAAGGGAAAGAATTTGGGGAGATGATAACAATCTTAGCCATAGCATTAGATGTAAAGAGTAAATTTATAACAACTGTCCAAAGTTTTGTACTAGAAAATAAAAGCTATCTATTTTTGTATGTTTGATATGTATACATTTGTTATTTTACATCAAGTAGAATAATAATCAGTTATGTCACAACTACACCTAAAAGGGATTTAATAAAAGTATTAGAACTGTCCACCTCTGCCAAGATCTCCACACCCCATTGACAAGTAGGTACTCTGCTCTGTTGAGCCTCCAAATTAGAGAGGTTCCCTGTTTTTTTTCTGTGTTCCTGTCTAAATCTATAGATATATCCAAATTTCAATATCTTTTCAGTTTCAAGACTCTAATTATTTGAGTCTTTGAGATAGATGCTAACTAAGCAGGCTTAGGTCTTTATTTTTGTTTTAAAAAAAATGACTGGCTGCAAGAAGTCTCCATGTAACTTCGTGAGATGCACTTTTCAAGGGAAGACCTAGGCACTATGATCAAACACGGAAACTGCACTCTCTCATTAAACAATCTACAATTATCCAGGCAGGCTAAGTGTAATTAGTTGGAATTAAGCCAGGACATTGAGACAAACACTGACACTTTCTCTGAAAGGTCCCTTGAGATTTTTAATGGCCACTTATGGTCAAGCTTAGAATTTTGCCTCTCATCTTGAAAATAGTACCTCTGGTCCATGAGTGCATATATTTCATCAATGTCTAATAGTTTTTAGTGTGCAGGTCTTTCATCTCCTTCGTTAAATTTGTTCCTAGGTGTATTTCATTCTTTTTGATGGAATTGTAAATGGAATTGTTTTCTTAATTTCTCTTTCTGATAGTTTGTTGTTTGTATTTAGAAACAACTGATTTTTGTATTGTTTTCGTACCCTGCAACTTTACTGAATTTATTAGTTCTAACAGTTTTTTGAAGGGGTAGAGTCTTTAGGGTTTTCTATATATAAAATTATAGAATTAATATTATTAAAATGTCCATATTAGTTAAGCAAGCTATAGATTTAATGCAATCTCTATCAAAATTCCAATGCCATTTTTTACAAAACTAGAACAAACAATTCCAAAATATGTATGGAACCACAAACAACCCTGAATACCCAAAGCAAACTTGAGAAAGGAGAAGAAAGATGAAGGTATCACACTCCCTGATTTTAAACTATGTTACAAAGATATAGTAGTCAAAATATATGGTACTAGCATTAAAACAAACACATAGATCAATGGAATAAAATAGAGAGCTCAGAAATATATGGTCAATTGATCTACAACAAAGGAGGCAAGAATATACAATGAGGAAAGACAGTATCTTCAATAAAAGGTGATGAGAAAATTGGACAGCTACATGTAAAAGAATGAAACGAGACCACTATCTTACACCATACACGAAAATTAACTTTAAATGGATTAAAGACTTGAATGTAATACCTGAAAACTATAAAACTCCTAGAAAAAACATAGATGGTAAGCTCCTTGACATTGATCTTGACGATGAATGCCAAGGCAAGCAAAAGCAAAAATGAACAAGTGAGACTTTATCAAACTAAAATGCTTCTGCGCAGCAAAGGAAACCATCAATGAAATGAAAAGGCAACATAGTGAATGGGAAAAATATTTGAAAATTATATATTCAATAGGGAGTTAATACCCAAATATATATAAAGAATTCATAAAACTCAATAGCCAAAAAAAAAAAAAAATCAGATTTAAAAATGAGCAGAGGATCTGAATAGACATTTTTCTCAGGAAGGCAAAACGGATGGGCAACAGGAACTTAAAAAAATGCTTTAACACCACTAATCATTAGGGAAATGCAGATCAAAACCACAGTGAGACGTTATCTCATACCTGTTACCATGGCCATTATCAAAAAGACAAGTATTGGTGAGGATGTGGAGAAAAGAAAACCATTGTACATTGTTGGTGGGAATGAAAATTGGTGCAGTCACTATGTAAAAAAGCCTGGAGGTTCCTCAAGGATTAGGTACATATATACAATGGAATACTCAGCCATAAGAAAAGGTGAAATACTGCCATTTGCAAAAACATGATGGATCTTGAGATAATCATGCTAAGTGAAATAAGTCAGCCACAAGAAGTGGAAAATCATATAACATAATATAATAATGTATAATAAATCGTATTATAATATATAAAAGCAGATGCTTTTCTTTCTATAGTAAAGTTATTTTTATGAAAAAAATTTCGTATTGTAAAAATATTTTACTAATTAT
>NW_011888823.1:8919725-8926199 GCF_000151845.1 Pteropus vampyrus
TATTGAGAAACTTTCGGATTGAGTTAGTTACTTGTTAAATAAGATACTATAACTGTCCAACTCAAAGGCTATGATTCCCCGGATGAATGAGTTTCTTCTACCTCTTTATTTTCATGTTAAGATCTCTATAATTTTCTACTTATTTTCTATGTAAGTACTTATACTTTTGAAGATTTAATTTTAATGTCTTTATCTCAGTATTCTGCTTATATTATATGTGATGTAATTATAAGATATATTATTACATCTATAGTATTTTATACACACACATCTTACTGTTTAATAGTAATTTTGTCTTCATATCTATCATCTCATATATTCTTACATAACAAAATAATATTATACACTTTTCCTGATGAGTAAAGTCAAGGCCAAAGTTTTACTAACATCATTCAGATGATAAGTAGAGTATTTTGTTCCAGTATTACATGTATGCACTATCAATATATATGCCTAAGGTGTATTTTAAACAAATTGCATTCAAACTGTATTTAGACTTTAGTATTCTTTTTGTTTGTTTGTTTTACTTTGCTCATGTATTCATGAAATCATTCTCATATTTTAAAACTCTTTAAACATATGTTTAAATAGCTACATAGTATTTAGCATATATATGTACCATATTTTATTAGTCTATTAGTACTAGACATTTTGCTACTTTCTAATATTTTGCATTTATACATATACTCTCACAGATATTTATTTATTATGATTTTTGTCCAGTTCTCTGATTAAAAGAGAATGACTGTTTTAAGATTCTCCATGTTTATTGAATTAATTTTAAGAGTAGCTTTTACATCGGTATTATTAAATATGTCATATTAAAAAAAATTAGAGTCATGTGGCCAGTTTTCTTGAAGGAGAAATTGTTCACTGTCCTTAAAGAACTAAATCAATTAAGTTCTACATGCTTTATTTCATAGTTTTAGCATTGGGACAGTAATATAGAATCAACAAAGAAATGTCCTAAGAAATGTTTTTTAAAAAAATATTGATATTATTAGAAACATTCTCTGAATGCAAAGATAAATGGGATAATGGGGAAGCACAGAATTTCTTTGAAGAAAGGCAGTAGATAAAACAGGATGAACATTGAATATTTTCTATAACGAACTTTGACATAAGTTCAGAATATGCCGTAACACTGATGCCTGTTGAATTTCTTTTATTTTTTATTTTTACCTTTCAAGATTCAGTGTATTCAGAGATGTTAAAGCAACACAGCATTGCAACTCAAGAGCTGCCTGCCACTATGATACTTGATAGCACATTACCCTGGTCTCAGAGATCTCCATTATGCATGGCCATTACTAAATTGCTTCAGCTTCTTTTTTTCTGTTTATTAAAAATATACTAATACATTCACCTGATTAAAATTAACGACCTCCTGTTTTGCCTACTCTCTAGTTCATTAAGCTCTTTCTTGTGTTTATCAACATATGTCTGAATATGTTTATTGTTTGATAAATATGATTATTGTTTTGTCAGTTTAAGACATTATCTGTTGAATATATTATTGATCTTAACAGTTCTTTAACTATAAAAGATACTATATTCCTTTGTCTAAAATTGAAAGTCAATATACAATATTTACATCATAATTTTTAAAAGATCATGTGTCAACATGTAGTATAACTATATTTATTGTGTAGATGCTTTGCTTGCTTTTCCTGATGTTTCTACTTGACTTTATTATAGTCTACTTATTACCAAACTTTTTATAATATCATGCATTCTGTCAGACCTCTTTCTTCCTGGAGACTACTCTCCTTGGACCCTGTTTTACTTCACAAAACTGTCTCCTGAATCTCATATATTCCACTATCTTGCTCTGTTTCCTTATTTTTCTCAAGAATATTTTATTGTATGTTTCTTAAAAAAAATTATGAAGGATAAACCCTTAATGTTGATCTTCCTAGATGTATCCTTTATTTCCTTTTTCTCTATTTTTTTTTTTCTGTTTTCTTTCTTCTTTTCTCTAGGAGAGTTCTTGAATTTTATGTCCCAATATTTCTATTAAAGGTTTATTGAAAGTGATATTTGTCATTTTCATGAACATTTGTTTCTTCCTTGGTTGCTCCTTCATGTAGGATTCTGTTCCTTTTTTTTTTTTTTTTACATATTTTACAAATTATACTAACTATACATATTTTTGAAGTCTGCACTACTTTCTAAATTATGTGTATTTGATGTCAATTTCACTATTTAAAAAAAATATTGGTCTTTAATGTTACAAGGATTATATTTTGGTTTTGAAAAGATTACCCTAGCAAACTGTGGTAAATTAATTGGTTAGAAGCAAGAGAATAAGCAAGGAGACAATGCAATTTTCTAGCCAAGAGATGATGTAGTTTGGAGAAGGAGCCACTCATCTCTTGAAAGACCTAGACCAAATCAATATAAGTAATATATATTGGCAAATATTTTAAGTAAACATTTCTCTCTTTGCTCTATATTTGTCTCTTATACATTTCTCATGCTCTCTTATACATTTTCTTCCTTTGACCTTGAATGCTATTTATTTCCTCTATTAAACACCTTTCCAGAAACTATTTATTAATCTCAGGTATTTCATTCGACCAATATTTGTTTTCCTCAACTCTTCTCCATAGTCAGAGACAACAAAAAAAGAGCTTAAAGATTATAGACCAACTTCTAGCCTATGGCAAATAGAGGCTGAGTAGAATCCTATTGAAATGTCTCTAGCTTCTGCTCAGAGGCAGAGAAGACACTATTAGAGAACGGGATTCGACATAGAAGGACCCACTATAATATCTCTCAAGAATGGACAAGAGATGGAGGCTACAACACTAAAAAAATAAAAATAAAATAAAATACTGAGAGACTGATTGAGGTGGAAAAGCCCAGGTCTTTTAACATTCCTGTGTCCTAAGTATAGAAAAGAAATCAACTTCTGGTTTACAATTTGATTCCTGGACGTTTTCTGACTATTACCTGGCATTTTTCTAGAGCAGAAGAAAAAAAAAAATTGACTTGGCGCATCCTAGTTGTCTAATGTCAGTTCTTGGGATTTATTTCTTTTGAAATTCTAAGTAAAGGAATGACTTCATTGGAATTTTCTTGGCCAGTTGATTTCATTGGTAGTAGCATCTGAAAGTCATTCAGTTCATTTCTTCCCAAACAACAAGTGCATATTTTATAGAAATAAATAGAATTATGATATATACAGGTTGAAACTTTTTTTCTCCTTTTCTGCCTCTACTGTCAAAGTATCAGGTATATGTTCTCACGAGGTTGATTAATTCAGGACTAGAAAGTGTGAGAGTATATTCCTTTTGACAACTTTGTTTTACTTTTGTCCCCTGTATTTGAATTATAATTTAACTTTCCAATATCCTTTAGCCTTTAGCTTCTTTGTGCTATTAAGTTAACCCTATAAAGAAGCCCATGCTAATGTGACAGTCAGTTATTGGATTTCATTTTCCAGGTGACATGTAAGCCTTCCTCTATTTAAAATTTGCATGTAACTTCAGTGATGGGAGTGTGATATGCTGTGGTGATATTTCAGTAGCATGCATTCCAAACCTCATTACACTGCCAGAGGCTTATGCCACCTTCATGACAACAAATGGGGATCACAATAAGAATGAAGACGAGGTGTAGAATTCATTGCCTTGTAGACTCCATTTTTAACATAGCTCATAGGAGCTTTTGCACTACCGTTTTACTCTTTCATTAATTATGTAAATACTACACCTTCCTTTTTCATTCTCCATCGGTAAGTAGAGGAACTGATACAGCATGATCAATGTGCTCTTATCTCAATATGGGTATTGATGCAAAGACTAGATAATTGAGGAATTTACAGATTTGGTTATTTAATAACTGGCCTACAGACTGCCTTGTTTTTCATAGTGTTCAAAAATTGGCATATTTGCCAACAAATTCTGGATTTCTGGCTCCTGTGAACAAAACTGAGCTCTGGCAAGCCTGGGTTCACATTATCACTTGGTACACTCCTGTACAGCTGGGCAGATGCTGCTCCTTTAGTTGCAACATCTGCTCTCCATTTTGCCAGTTTCACCCACTCTCTATTCCTTAAACTTCCTTCATTTTACTCATAAAGGCCAAGCCTCAAATGAAAACAGTATTTCATTTTTGTCGATCAGAGCATTTGAAAGAAGAGGTGTTATAGAATTCATTATCTTGGCTCTTTAACAATAATTTAATATGCGCCGTATAGAAAAAATTATAGAAAGTTTTCTAGTCCTGTTTTTTATACTATTTCTGCCTATTTCCTTTCTTAGAATGCAGTTCTTTTTTGTTTTCTTTTGTTTAAAAAGCAAATGATTTTAGATTTTTAAAATAGAAATATAAGATATAAAATTTATCTTTAGAAACAAATTTAAAAACATGACTTTTCAATAGGTACTGCGGATATACAAGGAGTTTTTCCCCACTTAGATGGCTCCAGCCTAGTGTTAAAAAAATAAGGTCCGAAAACAGTAATGATTTACTGTGCATCAACTTCTTTTTGTTTCTGAAAAGAAACATTTATTTATGTAAAAAATTTAACTTTATACATTGTCCTCTTATTATTATGCATTTGCCACTTGTCAGCCAAATAAATTCAAAACTGCTTATTAACAGAATTGAGAGGTAAAATGTATAAGTAAATGAACTCCTATACTCCTATAGTTTAGGATGCCTACATTGTGCGGAAGGATTTTCCTTGAAAATGTGCCAACTTTTTTTTTTGTCAATTTTTGGATCACATCTTATTATCCTAACTGTAATTAGAAATCTTGTGAAATTAAGAACCATTAAATTCAATGAGTTTTCAGTATCGGAAATTTGCCCAGAGGCACCCAGCTGATGAGTCTGCCTAGGATTGGAGCTTCAGAGTTTTCCCTCCTCTCCTCCTATTCACTCTAAAAGGGAGCATCTTTTCCACTTAGCTAATTAATTACACCTGCCAACAAGCAGATGGTTCTGTAGGCTTTGAAGCACGAAAATAGCTAGGTGCATATCAGCTAGCTTCAGCTTCCTTCAGTTGCAATTTAGATTATAACTTTTGAAGCTCCAGAGAAAATAAAATAGTAAATGATTACCAATGAAACATTTTTAAATATTTTTATTTCAAAACTGTATTTTGAGATATAGATTATCATTCTTTTTTTTCCTCCCTCATCTCAGCATGAACACTCTTTTAAAGTAATTTTGTTTAGCATCTAGTTTGGAACAATACTTGCCAGATGTTACGTTACCATCAAATCATTTTAAGCTCTGAAGTACAATGAGAATAGACGGCCAGGGCCACTTGGAAAATTATTAACAGTTTTTAAAATATATAGCTTTTTAGTAAATACTGTTTTTTTTGTGTTGTTTAACTCTAAGGAAAGATATATATGTAACAATAGTGAAAGTAGAACTGAGGACAATAATGGTACTCTTGCTAACAGGCCATTTATATTTCAGATTTTTATGCTAATGTGATTAGTTGTTGTCACCTTCTCCTCCTTTTTCTTCTTTTAAATAGAGATTATCATTGGAACTTAGTTTTCTATGTAAAAGTCTTTCAAATGTGACCTAGCTACATAAACACATGTCCCACACAAGTAAATTAAGCATAGAATACGGATGAATGCAGATAATCTATGCAATATTCTCTTTAGTTAGGTCATATTAAATTGTCTAATTTAAATCTTTTTGAATTTGCAATTAAATGTTTAATTTTACAAAGTTACTTAAGTATCTTATGTAAGTAAACTTTATATGTGAGAAAAAATTTGGTTAAGGACTTTCTATTTTGAAAAATAATGAAGTCTTTAAACTGAATGTATCCTTTTGTTAGAGGTGGAATAAAAATTCATCTATGTACGATGTGTTATATACTTACCTGTTTTTAAATATGTCTATGAAATTAATGTAAATAGAATTAATGACATATCCTACACTCCCATGTAAAATCACATTCCTCATTTTCCACTATTTTAAATAAAAGGTATCTGATAGACGTGTCTAAAAATGGATATATTTAATTATATCAAAAGAGGATAATTAAAAATTTTTATGCCCGTAAAAGATATTTCAGTCTTCATAATATTGAGTGCTGTACAATTCAGTTCAGTAAGTTTACCTGCAGAGAAGATACTCTGATAATGCTATATTTAACCAGATATTTAATTTTGAATTCCTTTTCCTTCCATCATATGAGCTTTACCTCATTTGCCTTTAAAATGATTAGAATGGAAGCTTAATGTTAAAATAAACTTTCATTAATTTGATTTTATTAATTTGAATGCTTTGCTCTTTTGCTCTGTATTAATTGTTCAACAATTAATAAAGAAAAAACATTATAAGGAGAATGCAGATTTTGTTAGGAAAACCAAATGTCCTACACATTTAAACTACTCATTTTCATATTTTTAAAAATACAGTTGCAAATCACATAGAGGCGGCTTCTACTCAGGCTATGTGATTTGAAGAAGATAATTACAAATCAATTTACCC
>NW_011888823.1:8926249-8928488 GCF_000151845.1 Pteropus vampyrus
CTAACAGGCCATTTATATTTCAGATTTTTATGCTAATGTGATTAGTTGTTGTCACCTTCTCCTCCTTTTTCTTCTTTTAAATAGAGATTATCATTGGAACTTAGTTTTCTATGTAAAAGTCTTTCAAATGTGACCTAGCTACATAAACACATGTCCCACACAAGTAAATTAAGCATAGAATACGGATGAATGCAGATAATCTATGCAATATTCTCTTTAGTTAGGTCATATTAAATTGTCTAATTTAAATCTTTTTGAATTTGCAATTAAATGTTTAATTTTACAAAGTTACTTAAGTATCTTATGTAAGTAAACTTTATATGTGAGAAAAAATTTGGTTAAGGACTTTCTATTTTGAAAAATAATGAAGTCTTTAAACTGAATGTATCCTTTTGTTAGAGGTGGAATAAAAATTCATCTATGTACGATGTGTTATATACTTACCTGTTTTTAAATATGTCTATGAAATTAATGTAAATAGAATTAATGACATATCCTACACTCCCATGTAAAATCACATTCCTCATTTTCCACTATTTTAAATAAAAGGTATCTGATAGACGTGTCTAAAAATGGATATATTTAATTATATCAAAAGAGGATAATTAAAAATTTTTATGCCCGTAAAAGATATTTCAGTCTTCATAATATTGAGTGCTGTACAATTCAGTTCAGTAAGTTTACCTGCAGAGAAGATACTCTGATAATGCTATATTTAACCAGATATTTAATTTTGAATTCCTTTTCCTTCCATCATATGAGCTTTACCTCATTTGCCTTTAAAATGATTAGAATGGAAGCTTAATGTTAAAATAAACTTTCATTAATTTGATTTTATTAATTTGAATGCTTTGCTCTTTTGCTCTGTATTAATTGTTCAACAATTAATAAAGAAAAAACATTATAAGGAGAATGCAGATTTTGTTAGGAAAACCAAATGTCCTACACATTTAAACTACTCATTTTCATATTTTTAAAAATACAGTTGCAAATCACATAGAGGCGGCTTCTACTCAGGCTATGTGATTTGAAGAAGATAATTACAAATCAATTTACCCCGCTCATTAAAGAAGACCTTCCAAGGACTAAGCACAGAGTTCCCACAGTACTTGAAAATAATAAAGCTGCCTTTTTTCTTTTCTTTAATTCAGTCTTTTTACTTAATTGAAGAGCTTTTCTGTAAGTAGGCTGAATTCTTGTAGTTTTATTGTGCTGCCTTTTCCCCTGTATGTACTTTTAACAGAGGCAAAAGGAATGCACCTCCAATGATGAGGTTGGGATATAGTCCAGATATCTAACAGAGCCAAGGTTTTTTTCAATGCATAATTTTTCATGTAGAAAAGATATCTTAAAAACATAATTTTAGCTTTCAACTCAATAAAATATTTCCAAAAGGACTTCAGGGAAATTACTGTGAGTTCTTAATTATACGTATAAGCAGATTACATAAGATAGAGTTATGCCTCAGTTCTGCTTAGACTATTTTTTTTTCTGTTACATTTCTCAGTCTTCCCTTCTATTATGGAAGGAGTATAGAATCAAAAGTTCAAAAGCAAGGCCCTAACTCAGCAGTTACAATGAATTGAAATCATAGTTCTCTAGAATTCTTACCAGTTATTTATCTCTTCTAAATTTCAGTTTTCTTATCTATAAAATACGACTAATAATGATTACCTCATAGGACTTTTGTAAGGATTAGGAGAAATATTGCATTATAAATATATACAAATAATGGCAGCATTTACCAAGAGGTATTAGAGTGAGGTGATCAACAACGGACTTCGGAGTCTTATAGGCAGGCGTTTGATTTGTAACTTGATCACTGTCTATGGGTGAGGCATTTGGCACCTTGCTTAATCATTGTGTCTCATTTGTTATGTCTTTGAGGTACAGGGATTCTACCCAAAAAAGAATTTTAATTTAAAGATCTTAAGTAATTTTATGGGTGTCCAGAACCCATGATATATTCCCAAAAGGGCATCTGAAACTCATATCAGTAAATTGGAAATATATATTTTTTTTAAATGAGCAAGCATAAACTCACATATTCTAATGTGGCCTAATCTTGCTACCTAGGTTTAGCTCTCTCAAATGTGTATTTATGAGAAAAAGCAGAGAAAATTGTCAATCAGGATAGAAGAAATGTGCTTACCAGAGAACTCTTTTTCCTCCTTTAATAATGATAAATAATAATAATAATAATAGATCAGTTGAAAATTTGCTGTGTGACAGACACTAT
>NW_011888823.1:8929718-8941810 GCF_000151845.1 Pteropus vampyrus
CACATATTCTAATGTGGCCTAATCTTGCTACCTAGGTTTAGCTCTCTCAAATGTGTATTTATGAGAAAAAGCAGAGAAAATTGTCAATCAGGATAATGTGCATGTGCTTACCAGAGAACTCTTTTTCTAATAATGATAAATAATAATAATAATAATAATAATAGATCAGTTGAAAATTTGCTGTGTGACAGACACTATAGTGAGCATTTATATATATTCATTTTCTCCTTACAATTGTCATTGGAGAGAGGAATTATTAGATTTTTTACAAATATAATTTTACAGGTAAAGGAACTAAGACTTGGGGAGGATAACTAATATGACTGAAGTCTCACAGGTAATCAATGATGGAGTCATGGTTACCAGTCTGACTCCATAGCTTGTGCAGTTATTTATACCGCAATAGTGTCCCCTTTTTGAATGTTGACATCTTGACTGAACCAGTAGGCATCTTGGCACTGAGTCATTTCTTCACATCCAGCCTCAAAGAGAAGCCAAATACCTCAAATAATTTAAAAGTTACATTTGTTAATACTGGGAAAGTGGAAGCATTCTAAGATGAAAATGTATCTTAATGTAAAACACATGATAATGATAACACAGATTACAGAGCTATATCATGGCAGAGTAGAGACTATTCTATTATGACATCAAATGTCACAACATAAAAATAATGTTTAAAAATGAGGAAAAACAAGAGTAGTACTGTTAGGAGCCATAGAATATAATGATTCATTAGAAATGATATTAGTAATTTCTATAGAAATTTTAATGAGTTTTTTCTTCAAATATTTTAAATATATAGCTTAAACTTTTAAAATCTCAGAGTAAATATAGTATTTGATTCCATCTTGTCTTCAAGAACAATGGCTTTTCTTTCTCTATATCAACCAGCAGTGTGCTTGGTACACATCTAATTTTTATTACCCACATTATTGATTTAATAAAAAAATAAATAAATTCAAACAGAAGTATGAAGCAATCTCACCTCCCTGCTCAACCCTGAGCTACACAAATGTGTTTAGTAGTGTTCTGTGTTTCCTCATTAATCCATTCTGCTGCAATAAGAGCCAGCTTACTTGTCCTTGTCCATTGGAATTTACCCTAATTTTTTTGAAGCACAGTGGTAGTGGCAATGGAGGTAAAGACCACCTGGAAATTTCCAGCGGAGACTTTGTGACCTGTGCAACTATGCAACGACCTGAACTGAAGAGAGAGAAACCTAACAGCTCTAAATGCTGTCACAGAATTCAGTTACGGAAATAACAAGAAATGATTCTAAGGGTAAACACATCTAGATATCCAGGATTCCTCAGTGTGAGAGAAAGAGTAAGTTACAGAATTTATGATCTTGTCCTCAGGTACAGTTTATCTTATAAAATACAGATAACTCCAATTTTGTTTATTAACTAACTTGAGAAATATATTTGATAATATTTCAGCTCAATGTATCTAGCTCTAAACTAGTTATACAATGCACCAAACTTAATTTATGAGGATTTCATTTGATTATCAGAAGTTTCCATTTGGTCTTCTTTCCTCCCAAAAGATTCATACTTCAACCATTGTGCATATATGTTTTTAAATACTTTGGATATGGAGACTCCTGAACTACATTAATAACCTATTTTCAAATAGCTGCCATTTTCTGAGCACCTAGTATGGATCAGGTATTTTATATACATGATTACAATTTTTACTATAACCCCACAAAGTAAATATTATTATTCCTATTTTACAGATAATAGAGAAGAAATGTAAACTAACTTGCTTGAAATCACACAGGTAAAAATAGCAAAGATGTTCTTAAAATATGAACTAATCTATAAACAAATTGTGGCATATTCATATAATGGAATAATACACAATAAAAATGAACAAATTTCTAATACAGGCAACATATACATCTTAAAAATATTATTTTGAGTAAAAAAAAGCAAGAGAAAAGGATACATTCTGTATGATTTCATTTATATAAACTTAATACACAGGCAAAACTACTCCGTGGTGACAGAAGTCAAAACAGTGGCTTGGCGGGGGGCTTGATTGCGAAGGAACAAGGAGAAATTTCTGGAGTGATAGAAATATTCTGTGTTTATCTAGGGTGGTGGCTACGTGGAGACAGATGCACAAACACAATATACATGTGTAGGTAAAAAGCGTAGAGTTTAAGTATAAATTTACTGTATGTAATGTCTTCTAATTTAAAACTATACAAACCTAACTCCAGAGCTACATCCTCTTTCATTTTGCCATGATATTTCAGATTTTGAAACCAGTGTTTTATAGAATGATGACAACTGCTATTTAATCATTCTGTTCTAATTTTCTCTAGATTAAAACTCTATTAAAAACATCTAATTTAGGCCCACTTGTGTTGTTTAGAAGTGCTCTGGTACCAGCTCCTTTACATTTTAGTTTGTTTTTAAATTTCCTAGTAAAATGTTGTTTTATTTATTATTTTTAATATTAACATTATTAAGCATTCGAACGGAGATACTAGGCCCCCAAACCATGTATTTGTTATTTTTAATATTTTTATATAACTTTTAAAAAATATTGATGTTCAAAATTTTAATCACTTTACAAGATTAAATTATTCTTTTTGCTCTTACTTTATCTTTTAGTTGCAAGTCCTAGCTTGCCAGCAAGAAACATACACAGCAATATTATTTATTATTACTGTCATCAGGAAAAATCGTACTTTCCTGAAATACTCTAAAAAAGTAGTGAAGAAATCACACATTGTAAGAAGAATTATTAAAACTATACAAACTAATATCGTAGGTGAGATATTTGAAAGTGACCTTGTAGTATATCCCAGGCTTATTGTATTAAAGCCTGTAAATAAAAGAGACAAATCATTTCTGGGGACTAATATAACTTTCCCCTTTATTGATAATGAAAACATTAAACTCTGATTTGTTCTACTGAAGCAATTACATTTTCTGGAAACTTGGAGCAGTTATTTAAGAGGATTGTTGTCTGTAACGAGGGCTTTATGGTGGATAAGAGAATAAAAATATTTGATCTTTATTTAAAGGGGTATTCTATTGTAATAGCAAAAAGATTAAATTTCTCATTCTTTGTATATACCTTTAATAATGTTCATCTTTCTTATTAGAGACATATTGACTTAATATGAATTTTTCATCTATCTTTCAGAATGCGTACTTTGCTCCTTATTTTTATAATTACTGATTTAGTCTTAATATATTTTCACATATTTTAAATTGCCATTTTCAAAATGTTGAGTCAGACTCCCCCACAAAAAAATAAATTAAAAGTTTGGAGTATAACATTTGGTACATTAATTTATTTGTTTACCAATAACTTGAAATAGAGATTAGCTTTTCTACAGTGCTTTGTGTTTCACACATAGAGACCCTTTCTCAAGTAAACAGAAACAGACCTCTTGCCCTTGAAAAATTACACTTCGAATATTGTATTTAACAGGCTCAACTTTATTAATCGATGGAGAAATACAAATTAAAATGATAACTCTTCACACCAACCAGAATGACTACAATTAAATAGATAGGGGGAAAAGAAAACCAGGGTTGACAAGGTTAAGTAAGTAGACTTCTCATATATTACTAATGGGAACATAAATTGGTGACAGCACTGTGAATACTGACTGTCATTATGGCCCAGCAATTCCATGTCTAAGTATGTGTGCAACATAAATGTATGCATAAAGTCATCAACAGGCATATTCTAGGATGTTTGCTGCAGCACTGTTGGTCATAACACAAATGTGGAAAGTACTCCCACATGCCCATCAATGTAGAACAAGCAAACAAAATGAGAATACCATACAGCAATGAAAATGAACAATATGGATGAATTTCACAAACATAGTGTTGAACAATAGAGAGCCAACGACAAAGAATGCATATAGTATTATTCCATTCATGTAAAATACAAAAATAAGTAAAAGTGATCTTGTCCAAAGTCATGATAAAGATTCTGAAAGGGAGTGATGTGAGGAAGAAAGTGTGATGAAGGCTTCTCTGATGCTGGGATGTTCTATTTCTTGATTGGGGTGCTGGTTACATAAGTGTGTTCAGTTTGTAAAAATATATTGCATGTGATGTATGCACATCTACGTATGTATATTACACTTAAAAAGTTTGTAAAAAGGTTTATATTTGTTCAATCACAAGACTTATGTCTTATAAATATCCAGAAGGTGCAAGATTACTTACGAATTAGTGAAAGAGAACTTGTGTCCCAACATCCATTATTCCTGTTAACTTTTTGCTTCTAACTTGCCCTCTCCAGAAATCTGTCTTGCATATTGTTGCATCTGGTATGAAATTGTGAAACCTAAATTAAGGAATAGTGGTAGATATAAAAAGAATGTAATAAAATAGACATTATGAGGAATTTTATTTAGGATATTATGACTGATTAAATATAGAGGTGAGGGAATTAATGATAAATTTAAAGTTTTGAGTCTACGGTTTATACTTGAAGAACATGAAAGTTAAGGGTGTTGACGCTCCCCAGGCAGACTCCCTCAAAACTTTACGAATAGCCTACTGTTGACCCAAAACCTTACTGATAAAATAAACAGTCGATTAACAAATATTTTGTATGTTATATGTATTATATTATATACTGCATTCTTACAATAAAGTAAGCTAGCGAAAGAAAATGATATTAAGTAAAGTATAAGGTAAAGAAAATACATTTACAGTATTTATTGAAAAAAAAATCTGTGTAAGTATACTCATACAGTTCAAATTCATGTCGTTCAAGGATCAACTATTTTTCTTTTATAGAATGTTGTCCTGATATTAACGGAAATAAGAAAGTGCAGGGGAGTACAAGTTTAGGAGAAATTATGAGAATAAAAATATTAAATATGTTGGTACATATAGAATTATAAATGATGTTAGAGAACAATTTGAGAAAGAAATCTTGTATTTATAATTTGGAAAGTTAAAAGACAAAATTTATTTTTGAAGTTTTTTAGAGATTATCCATGAGCTTAAGTGGATTACTACATCTCTAATGGATAGGAATAATTAATGCATTAAGGTCACACTAATTTTATTCAATATTTTATGTGATTTATTATCTACTGCATAAGGAGGAGATAGCACTAACATTATTCTATCAATTAAGCAACTAAAAACATTTACAAACGCCAGTCATGTTCTGATCATGTTATTATAATAATCATCAAAAACATTTGAATTTCTGTTATGTGCTTGACCATTTCTATGGCACTAGGGCCACAGAAAAATGTATGTCATGGCTCTTATCCTCTACAGACCTACAATATGATAAGGGAGACAAGAACACAAAAGAATAATGAAGGTAAGGCAGTATTTGTTCTGTGATATGAGTAGCTTAGATAATGTGTCCTAAAAGTCAGTTAACCTCTAAAAAGTAGTTGGTTGTAGTAGACTTCTCAGAGGAGCTGAGACTCAAGCTGAAACATAATGAAAGCTAAGAATTGTAGTGGACCCTGAAGTGTGTGTGAATCACTTAGAACATTATGGAGAACATCACTGAGCTCCATTTAGTTGATATCAGGATATTTTTGCTATTATTTTCCATCTCAAGTTGATTTACAGCCAATGAATCTAATAATTTTTTCTTGAAATTGCCTCGTTCTGATCGAAGAACTGTCCACTATTACTTCTTAACGTTTGGTATCTGCATCCATGAGCTTTTGACTCTGATCATCGAGCTGAAATACAGGTTACATCACTCATTTACATTATCACCATCTCTCCACTCCCAATACAAATGTGACATTTCAATTTTGCACACTTCAACTCTCCTTAAATCATCTGTATAAAAACTTCAAAGCTTGATTGATGATGAATGAGCCATTGTCTCCTCAAGCACCCAGTTCTCATTAGCCTTTAGCGTCTCAGCTTATTAATAATAAACCTTGAGTCCTGACCCAGTGGGGTAGCAGCAATTCATTGTGTTCCCAGCTGAAAGGTCCAGGTTTGGGAAAGATACAGGAATCTCTAGACTGAGTCTATTCCAGAGATGATGTATTAAGTATCATAGGTGGATGATGTGAGCTTTATTACTTTTGTATCATTATCTGCCAACAGACTTGTGTGGCTTAAGGTGCTGACAGTGACAAGGATACATTGCTTTATGTCTGAGAAAATCTAGTAACTGCTTCCTGCAGCTTTGTCTTGAAAATGGGCCTTTGTCACTTTGGATTTTGACCTCTTGATTGTGACCTTTGGCTTGGATAGGCAATGTAAATCTGAAATATGCACTACTGAGACATCCCCTACTGAGACTGCAATTAGACAAGTGCAATATTTCTAATCTTTATTTTTATTATCACTGTAATTCTAAGGTTGACCTAGAGCTTCACCCAGGAAAAACAAGACATTTGGATATACAATCAGGAATTGAGGTTAAGTTTTTTTATTCTTGCCTATTAGATCTTTCTTATATTATCACAATTGGTAGCTTTGTGAGTAGAAATAAAATGTTTACTATCAATACCAATCATATAGACAAAAGTGGATTATAGCTAACTGCATTTAAAATTATAATCTTTATTTTGTAAAAAGAGAAAGACATCGTCTTATTAATGAAATGCTTACCAATTTTACATAGGGGTCAGAGCAATTTTGTCAACTTCTAAAACCTGGTAAGGAAGTCATATTAATCTGTATTTTCAGCAAGGATGCTACATCACAATTAGGCTATTTCATACAGGGCAGGGAAAAAGCCTTGATTCAGTATTTTACCACATTTTCTTTTGAGAGAATATGTTTGCAAAATGTCAACAATTCTCTTAATGGTCACTCAATCCCAAATTCACTATATTAACTTGCATTTGAAAAGAAATAAAGAATACAAAAGAACTTATTTAAATAACACAAGCATTTCCTTCTTCATTAGACTCAAGCAATTGAGAATCTAGGGAAGCAGTGGTCAAATGGACACTCTTTGTGGACTGGACACAAGTAGTTTAGGTCCTCTTTAACATGTATTGGCACTTTACACCTTTCTAACAGATAATTTAAGGAATGATATGAGGTAGATTTATGATTCAATATAAAAAGATGTTCTTAAACTTCTGTGTAGCATATGGTAGATTATTTGCACAGGTTTGGGGGAATTTGGTATGTCTAGGGTAGCTCAAAGTCACTATTATTCACTTGATAAATAATCAAATTTGATGCACAAAATAGGTTTAGGGATACCAATGAACATGTCTAAAGGTGCCCTGTAAATATCAAACACACCACCTGAAGTAATTTTGTGCATTATCAACTAAAAGTATTTTATAATTTATCTTTCAGCTTATACAAACTCTAACCTCAAAATTAGATATATATATTTTTTTTACTCAAAATATTATAGATTATTCTACTCAAAATATATTTTTTATACTCAAGATACTAGATTTTCTTTCATGAAGCAAATATTGATTGTGTATCTAACTTGTGCTTTGTATAATGCTAGACACTGGAGATACAGTTTTGAACAAAACAGACTTGAAACATAGAACCAGTTAAGATGAGCTACAGAGTGTTTATGGAAAAATATAACTTTCATTCTTATTTTAATTTCATCAGTATAAATTTAAAATTAGGAACTATAACAGAAGTTAACTGATCAATGTTGGTGACAAAATCCACAGTACTTTTTTTTCAGCCCAATTTAACAAATATTCATTGAGTAACTATTATTCCAGGTTTGATGGTGCAGATGCAGCACTGAAAAATACTCCTTGCCTTCATTGAGTTTAATCTAATATTTTAGTTACAATTGTGTACTATATGTTAAATTCAACATATTGCAGAGCAGTGTGGTTTGCAGTTTACTTTAAATACAAATAGATTCATAGTATTTTTACGTGACTTGCTTTCATTAATCTAGTAGGAAATCTTTGAGACACAAACATATTTAAGTGTTTACTAGAATTTTTCAGAAATGAAAGGCTTTTTTCATAGAATGTCAGATTTAATATATTTTGCTATGTTTAACCATGACATTTATTAAGAAGACACAGTGTTGTTTTTATGAATTTGCTGGAAATATTTTTATAAAATATGATAAGAAAATTCATAGCAGCCTGTTTCTACCAATTGTTCTAATGACTAAGAATCTATTTGTCTCTCTTAATTTACTCTGATATGTTTTCTACAGTGGAAGGAAAATACAATGGAATAAGATTACCTTGAGTTTATTTACTTATTCAACATTTTTCGAGTCTTTTCATTTGTCTAGGTTGGATGCATCTTTGTTTGAATATCAAAAATGTACCTCATTTGTTTAGAATTACTTGATTAGAATTAGAAATTGTCTTCATCATGGTTTTAAAATTTAATTATTAATCACTTTATTTCATGCTAATGGGAGGGAAAACTCTTGGTGTAACACAGATGGTACCTTCCAATAAATCTTTAATAATACTTCCGGAAAACTCTGCTGTTCTTGTGTTAGCAAAAATAGATCTAAAGTATAGCCAGACATTTTTCTGGTATCTTCTTGGATAAATATCTTTCCAAACTGTTCTCTTTTTCTAATCCTTGTTCCTCTTTCTAATCGAAACTCTATAATCAATCGAGGCATAAACATTAGGTATCCCTTTTATCCAGTAAATAATCTATGTCTCTAACAACTTTCTCATAGGGTCAATACCTTTCCCTAGATTTTCTTACTTCAGAATTAAATCTAACTGAATATTTCCTTACAAAGACTTATTAAATCAATATTTAAAAACCATATAAAGTTATAAAACCAATGTAAACTTTACAAATAAATAAATGCAATTGTAACATTAAATCCTGACATATATTTACGTAATCAAGTTGATCAAAAGAAAATGTAAAATAAAAGTATATATTAAAACTCTCCTATAAAGTAAATAAAACACACATTTTCTGATTGTGGGGTTTGACATTTTGCAACAGAATAGGATCTAAGCCAAACATAAAGAAATAAAAGACTTTTCAGGGAAAATACACACATACATAAATAAACTATCCATCATGAAATACTAAAAATTTATAAATCCTTCTGACCAAAATTGCTAGCAGATGCTGGGTTTTGAGTTTAGGATGATAAAAGTATATCCAAATTGATCATGATTATAGTCTTAATTTGAAATTTTAACATGTAAGATTATATTAGAATTATTATTGCCTCCTTTCTCAATCCTTTTCAAAGTATAAACTAAGCTCTTGAACAGAATATTTCTAAGAAACAAATGTAAACATTGGTAGGAGATTAATATTGTTGAAGAGAGGGATTTGATGAGATTATTATTCAGTATGATATCTGATTCTATTTGAATATTTCTAGATAGGAAGTTAGAGATAGATACTGTGATTCTTCAGTATAAACTATATGAATTAAAATGTGACTCTTGAAAAATATAGACTCTTTCTATAATGTTTGAGCTATTATCTTTTCTCTTCATGTGTTTTTTTTTCCTTAAGTGAAACTTTTCTAAAGGTAGACTGAAAAATAACGTTTATTTCCAGAATAGCAGTCAAAATCTCCTTTCTTTGTCACCTAACAAAGAATATTCCTATAGTAGAAGAGCATCACCTAATGTCTCAAGCGAAAGCTATTAGTATGAGATTGTCACATTTCTAAGATAGAAACTTAATGCTAAACATTAATGTAGAAATTCATTTTCACAATCTTTCTTATGTCTCACATCTCTCTTCTGCTTTGGCAAAGGTTGTACGTTTAGGTTATAAAAAATAATGAACTGGGTTTTAGAAGTAAAAGGATGATCAAATTTCTTTTTGTTTCTTTTCTTTTTCTTTTTTTTTTTTCTCACCTGAGAAAATGAAACCAATAGTCAGTGAAAGGGTCGATGATGGAAATAGGAATGATTTTAAATGTGGAAAGCCCTACAATGTCAAAATAAATCTGGAGGATTTTATGCATGCAACACAGTAAAGCAATTTAGGTGTGTCCACCAATCTCGCTTCCACAAATACCTCTTTTATGGTGATACATGTTCCTTTCATTTTTTTATTTTCTTCTTTTGTTTAAGGTGACTCTTTAAAGTTTAGCTTGGGAATACTGCACAGCAGAGATGGTTTTCTCAAGGCTACCCTGGGGGACAGGTTCTTGCCTTGCCAATATTTCTGTTCCTCTTCTTCCTCACTAACACCAGAGCCTCTTTGGAATTTGTTCATATAGTAATATGTCCACCTAAATTCTTGCTTCCTCAGCCTCTCTTGCAGTAAGAATGGCCATGGAATATTGTTCTGGCCAGTGAAATGCAGACATAGTCCATAAGGAGAGCATCTCTTCCCAAGTAGATAGTTGGAACCTCACTAAAAGAAAGTCTCTTGCTTGCTCTTGTTTCTTCACATGCCTCAAATTCAGAAAAACACTTTGGATGCAGCAGCCATCTTGAGCCAGAAGAGAATAAAGCCATCACACAAAGCAGGTTGTGGATCCTGTGCAGTAGCTAAACTAATATCTGCAACTGCCTCCTGTAGGTTTATTATTATGTGAGAAAAATTATCTCCTATCCATTTAAACTCAATAATTTGGTTTTTGTTACTTGTAACGAAAGCTTTATAGGCTGATATAGGATTTCTATTGCCTTTTTTTTTTTCTTTCTTTTTTTAAACAGGAAAGGAAAATGTGGTATATATTGGGCAGGAAGATTCTATGTATATTTCAAACCAATTTCTTCAAACAATAAGAATAGTATTTTTAGAGGTAATATCTACTTTTTTTTTCTGGATAACTTAGAGCTACCTGAAAGAGAATAGATATCTTCTGGATAACTTAGAGCTACCTGAAAGAGAATAGATCAACCATTGTTCAAGGAGATGTTACCGGATTAAGGCCAGTGTTGTGAAATGGATAAAGAAGTAAAAATTGGCATTAATGCATTTTATCCTATGGTCATGCCATTGTTCCAACGAACCATAAGATTTTTATTATATCTTGTGTTTTGTTGTTCTTAAAGAATAATTGGCAATTCTGTTTATTCTATTTGAAACAAAGAACATGTTTGTGATTTAAGCACTAATTTTGCTTCCATTTTATGCTAGTTACTACCTACTGACTCTAGTCAATGTTACATTGACCGAAACAATTTTTCTTAAGGGAAATTTGACAACTCATACCAAAAGTTTAAAAAATATCCATATTCTATGACCTTGTAATGTCATTTGCAGAAATTTATTTTAAAGAACTAATTCATAATAAATAAGTTAAAGAATCAACAAGAGGGGATTGGTCAAATAAATACTGTTTTATTTATACTCTGTCATATCGTATTCTCTCTAGAAATATTGTAGAATAATATTTAATTACCTCTACTCACCATTTAATATTAAAACTAGCAGATTAAACAATATTATGTGGACTATTACTCCAACTTCAGATAGAAAAAAACAACAGTATAGAGACTGATAGTGTCTATACCAAAATGTTAAGAATGTTTCCTGAGTGTTTGGATTATGAGTGGTTGTTTTTCTTTGTATTTTTTAATCTTTTAAACTTCTTTCTCGATTTGTATGAATCAGTAAAAGATATTGTAAAATATATCTTGGCTATTAACAAAGTAAAAATAACTTTAACATTGAAAATAGTTTGAGTAAAAATCATTTTTATTGACTACCTTTTCATCACCAAAATCTGTTTGTTTGTTTTAATACAGAAATCCTCAATGGTGGAGTCTATGTAGACCAGAACAAATTTCTTTGTTATGCAGACACAATTCATTGGCAAGATATTGTTCGGAACCCATGGCCTTCCAACTTGACTCTGGTGTCAACAAACGGTAGCTCAGGATGTGAGTAGCACTGCCTTTTTAATGTCTCAAAGTGTTCTGCCTTTGTGAAAATGAATGAACGGCTTTTGTTTATCATCTCATTCATAATATTTTACATTTTGATCACATCCACTGAAATGTTCAGTTATATACAACAGTCTTTTACTTCTAAATAACTTTTTTTGAAATGATACTTTCCCTTTACAAATGGTCATTTTCTTAATATGGCCCCTTTGGGGAAATCTAAGTTACTTAACCATATTTCCAATATTTAAATATGTGTCCCATCATCCATAAACTTAAGGCCAGTATCTGACTATCGCTTCAACTCTTTGTG
>NW_011888823.1:8942520-8953241 GCF_000151845.1 Pteropus vampyrus
CAAGTAGATAGTTGGAACCTCACTAAAAGAAAGTCTCTTGCTTGCTCTTGTTTCTTCACATGCCTCAAATTCAGAAAAACACTTTGGATGCAGCAGCCATCTTGAGCCAGAAGAGAATAAAGCCATCACACAAAGCAGGTTGTGGATCCTGTGCAGTAGCTAAACTAATATCTGCAACTGCCTCCTGTAGGTTTATTATTATGTGAGAAAAATTATCTCCTATCCATTTAAACTCAATAATTTGGTTTTTGTTACTTGTAACGAAAGCTTTATAGGCTGATATAGGATTTCTATTGCCTTTTTTTTTTTCTTTCTTTTTTTAAACAGGAAAGGAAAATGTGGTATATATTGGGCAGGAAGATTCTATGTATATTTCAAACCAATTTCTTCAAACAATAAGAATAGTATTTTTAGAGGTAATATCTACTTTTTTTTTCTGGATAACTTAGAGCTACCTGAAAGAGAATAGATATCTTCTGGATAACTTAGAGCTACCTGAAAGAGAATAGATCAACCATTGTTCAAGGAGATGTTACCGGATTAAGGCCAGTGTTGTGAAATGGATAAAGAAGTAAAAATTGGCATTAATGCATTTTATCCTATGGTCATGCCATTGTTCCAACGAACCATAAGATTTTTATTATATCTTGTGTTTTGTTGTTCTTAAAGAATAATTGGCAATTCTGTTTATTCTATTTGAAACAAAGAACATGTTTGTGATTTAAGCACTAATTTTGCTTCCATTTTATGCTAGTTACTACCTACTGACTCTAGTCAATGTTACATTGACCGAAACAATTTTTCTTAAGGGAAATTTGACAACTCATACCAAAAGTTTAAAAAATATCCATATTCTATGACCTTGTAATGTCATTTGCAGAAATTTATTTTAAAGAACTAATTCATAATAAATAAGTTAAAGAATCAACAAGAGGGGATTGGTCAAATAAATACTGTTTTATTTATACTCTGTCATATCGTATTCTCTCTAGAAATATTGTAGAATAATATTTAATTACCTCTACTCACCATTTAATATTAAAACTAGCAGATTAAACAATATTATGTGGACTATTACTCCAACTTCAGATAGAAAAAAACAACAGTATAGAGACTGATAGTGTCTATACCAAAATGTTAAGAATGTTTCCTGAGTGTTTGGATTATGAGTGGTTGTTTTTCTTTGTATTTTTTAATCTTTTAAACTTCTTTCTCGATTTGTATGAATCAGTAAAAGATATTGTAAAATATATCTTGGCTATTAACAAAGTAAAAATAACTTTAACATTGAAAATAGTTTGAGTAAAAATCATTTTTATTGACTACCTTTTCATCACCAAAATCTGTTTGTTTGTTTTAATACAGAAATCCTCAATGGTGGAGTCTATGTAGACCAGAACAAATTTCTTTGTTATGCAGACACAATTCATTGGCAAGATATTGTTCGGAACCCATGGCCTTCCAACTTGACTCTGGTGTCAACAAACGGTAGCTCAGGATGTGAGTAGCACTGCCTTTTTAATGTCTCAAAGTGTTCTGCCTTTGTGAAAATGAATGAACGGCTTTTGTTTATCATCTCATTCATAATATTTTACATTTTGATCACATCCACTGAAATGTTCAGTTATATACAACAGTCTTTTACTTCTAAATAACTTTTTTTGAAATGATACTTTCCCTTTACAAATGGTCATTTTCTTAATATGGCCCCTTTGGGGAAATCTAAGTTACTTAACCATATTTCCAATATTTAAATATGTGTCCCATCATCCATAAACTTAAGGCCAGTATCTGACTATCGCTTCAACTCTTTGTGACCCATACACCACTGAGAAAAAGGTAGAACAAAAATGTACCTTCCTATTCATTGTAATTTTTTAAAAGTAAAAACTATTGGACATTTTAGAATACCTAAGTCTTCATTTGCCTCTGAAAACCTTCTTGATAATTCTTTATGACCATCCCAAATACTATAAATAAAGTGGAGAAAGATAGATTTTATATAGAAGAAATATATGTTATATTCTGGTTTTAATCAGCCTAATAAGCTACTCAGTTTTCCGTTCTAGAGTATGTTGTTTCTGTCACGAAGGATTTATCAAATTCAAAGTGTTTAATGTGTTTAAATGATACACAAGTATTTGAACTATCATTAAAAGCTCTAAAAATTATTCTGCCAGGAATCTGTTTTATTTTCATAAAGCAAGCTATGCTGTCCTCACATATATTATTACTGGTACTTGTATGAAAACAGAATTTTTATCGTGTTAACCTAGGTTTTATATTTCTCATATATTTTTATATATTTCCCACCTGAAATCATAACTCTCTTCACACAGTTCAATAATTATTTGAAATTGTACTGATTGTGTTATAATGCTTTTGTAGGAAATCAAACTCCAAGGGATAATTATTAAGTTTCATGATGGTCCTAAGAATATACTAGAGAAATACGAATATGATTCAAACTGACAGCTGTGTTTTCAGTAAATGGCTAAAACTGTTTTTTAAAGTAGAGTAACATAATTTTCTTGTCATCTTTGAGCAGAAATTTGTATGAGATTTTACCTTTATAGTGTTCAAATTTCCTACCTTGTAAAATCAGATGTGAAAAAAAAATTGAATCTGTTCACATTAACAAGGCAAATGTTATGCTTCAGAAATGGCTTCCATTTTCAGTAGGCTCAGAATGTGGTACAACACATGGGGGAAAATGCATCATAGTTTGATGAGAGGAACGGCCCTCTGACTCTCAGTGTATTAGAGTGACTAGCCTATAATACATGTATGAGATCAGGCAACAACAATAAAGCCCAAAAGAGAAGCCAAAGAGAAATGTGTCCACTAGTCTCAAAGGATGTGGAAGAGGAGCAGCACTTTCACAGATGGCATCTGTTTGGGGGGAAAATTTGAATAATTGTGCTTATAATTAGGCAACTGTAGCTGCATTTGTTTCTGCATGCAAATAATTGCAGGCACGGAAGTTATAAATGCAAAGTAGAGTCATAACGACTGGTCCTTTGCAAATTAAACACCAATTGCTTATCGAAGTTTTATTCATTATACTAGCTTTACTTGCTGATGCGTTATATATACTGCATGCACTCTACTTGATAATAATGAATTGGCTAGTCTTTAAATATTGGTTTCCAATGGTTTTATCCTGTCAATTTCATCTACTTTCTCCCTTGGGTGATCACAGTAATTCTCATGGTTTAAATGCAACTTCTACACTAATGGTTTCTGGAACTACACACTAACAACCACTCAGTCACCCAATTTAAAAATGTAGTGGTCATCATTAACTTCACCTTCTCCTTAGTTGTTAGAATTTATTTAATCATTAAATAATCTGAATTTACCTGTTTCTTGATTTTACATATTTCTTCTTTCCATTGCTCTTCATCTGTTGCTTGAGTAACTTAATCTCTAAATTTTTAATATTTTTTGAGGCCACAGACCCTTGTAGCATCTGGCGAAACTCATAATCACATTCTCATAATACTTTTAAATGAATAAATTAGCACAAAAGAAAAATTTTATATTATAAATGCATAAAAATCAATAAATTCATGAAATAAATTACAAAAGATCATAAGAAATTATATTGAAATACATTTACCATCATATTAAAAAATAAATGTGTAATATGATAATATACATCTTTAGAATAAAAAGGTCTAACATTAGATTAATATGTAATTTAGTTTTGAAGCAATGATAGGCATAAATATATTTTAAAAGGGACAGTCACTTTAACAAATGCTTTTGGGGTAACCAGATATCCACAAGATTGACGTCAGATTTTATCTTCACTATATATTAAAATTAATTCAAAATAGATTCCAGATCTAAACATAAGACCTCAAACTATAAAACCCCTAGAAGAAAACATAGAATAAATGTTTTATGACATTGAATTTGGCAGTGATTCTCAGAAATGACAACAAAAGCACGAGAAACATAAGCAAAGATAGAAAAATGGAGTTACAACAAACTTAAAAACCTCTGTGCATCAAAGGACACAATTAGAATGAAAAGACAACTTACAGAATGGGAGAAAATATTTATAAATCATATATCTGATAAGAAGTTAATAACCAGAGTAAATAAATAACTCCAACAACTCAACAACAACAACAACAAAAATAACCGTATTTGGAAATTGGCAAAGGAGTTAAATAGACATTTCTCCAAAGATGATAGATAAATGACCAATATGCATATGAAAAGATGTTTAACATCACTAATTATTAGAGAAATGCAAATAAAAACCATGAAATATCACCTCACACCTATTAGAATGACTACTATCGCAATAACAGAAAATAGGAAATGTATATATAAATGAAATATTATTCAGCCTTAAAAAGGAAGGAAATTATATTAGATCTCACCGAGACACTGAAAAGAACAAACCTCAGATGCTCCAGATCCTACAGTCCTTTCTTTAGCTTACAGCAGATGCACCACTCGTTCTTAAATTGTTTTCTAAAATCAAAAATTAGTTAATGATAGAAGTGGGACTGTGTAAGAATTGGTAAATTCATAAAAGAACATTATGTTCACAAACGTAATTATTTGTTTAAACCAAATGTTCTGCCTATGTTAAAACCATTAGTAAAACTTTAAATAATATTTTTATTTTAATAACTCTTACATATCTTAATAGTTGCTTACTCTTAACTAATATTGCATATTGTGCCCCATATAGATAATTTTCTTGAACTAGAAAATAATTGTCAAATAGAGTAAAATTAAACCTGATTTTTTTATTGTGCTAACTTTTTTACTTCTTCAATGTTAATACATTTACATAAAATAGATGCACTCTTCTAAGTTTGGATTTTTGTGGTAAAGTGAAAAAAAAATTGCAAGGAAACTTACCCAGAATGCATTTCAATATAGCTTTAGTTTATGTATGCTGTATATCCAAATATGTAATTTTACATAAATGCACACAAAAAGTCAAATCATGCATACTCTTTTTAAAAGATTTTTTAAAGATTTTTTTTTAAGAAAGGAAAGCTTAAATTGGGGAAATAGAAAAATGTGAAAAATATTAGAAAGAATAAATGAATCCATATGAATTCAAAGATAGCTTTTTGAAAAGACATATAAAATAGAAATAGGTTCAAGGGTAAAGGGGGTCAAATATATGGTGACAGAAGGAAATTTAACTTTGGATCATGAACATGATGGAATGTACGTATGATATTATCGTGCACTTGAAACCTAATGATTTTATTAACTAATTTCTCCTCAATAAATACAATATTTAAAAAATAGATTCTTCATGAACCTCATATAAAACAAAAAAACAAAAGAATTAAAATCACTTAGGAATTCAGATGTAAATTATTCTAAAAATACTCGCAAATTGAACTAACAATCTAGGAATGTATTTCAAAATATAAGAGCAAGTGGCAGCTCTGCTGTCTTTTTAATGTTCTTAGTGAGAGAGTAAGAACTTGAACCTGACCGATATCAGAGAGGGCCTATGAGACTACATTTAGAAGAAGATTTTCACATCGACTAAAATTCACTCCAGAAATTAATTTTTATTTAAGAAGATTACGAGGCACAAGCACCTGCTAGCTTGGTTTTCTTGTTTCTTAGCTTCTTGGGATAAAAGTGCATTAAGTTTCACTCTTTAAGTAAAATTTTCATGATACATTCTTATGTTCATCATATGCAATAGCTTCCCCTCAATCTACTTTTTTTGTCATATATGTTAAAGAAGTATGAACCTTGCCTTCTAGAATGTGACAAAGTATTTTTTATCAGTACTTTGCCTCAACCCCAGGTGGCAGAACAGAATTTTCTTAGTTGATCTCAATCCTCACAATTATCATGCATTACATGTGCTGTTTCATTGTATGTTTTATTTCTATAAATACATAAAATTCATTTGTATATAATAAATACATGCATAAAGTAAACATTTATATAAATGTACACACACATACTTACATATACACATGTTGGTCTCAAAATTGTGTGATTATAAGTTAGTTTCCATTTTGCTTTTACATATAAATTACATAAAATTTCATAGTCTCTCCACTCTAGCCTTACCCTCTTACTGCCAACTCTAGCCTCTGCTGACAATTACTCCAGTAACCTCACAGCTGTGCGGGGCACTCAAGTGCTTTAAGACCCACTGTACCTTAATTCCTTCAAAGCTCAAATGAGACTAGTTATTAACATGTTTTTGCTAATAATCGAAATAGTTACAGGCAGGAGATTGCTGAGAGGCCCACACTTGACTTCTGTGTTCCTGCTCGTGTGTGACAGGTGAGGCTGTCCCTCCCTCACACTGGGGCCCTCTGACCATGTCTAAACTCTAAGTACCAACTCCTTTATTTTTTTTTTCTCTGAGTTTTTTTTACTGCTTCTCCAGGTGAAGGCTCATTTCATCTTCTTTTTTTGAGTTAGAGGAAACATCAATTTTTACTTAAGGAAATGCCTATTCCAGGCACAGGATATATCATGTCTTCCTTAGAACAGACAATGTGGATTTTAGAAGAGATGCCCAGTTTGCATGCCATTGTATAGTATTTCCACCACACAAACCAAATAGATGTAAATAAACTCAATTGTACAGATAATAATAAAAAATAGCAAACTAATCCAGAAATAATAAATTTTAAGTATACATTTCCTTTGTTTAAATAAAATTTAATTGTGGGTTTATGTAATTTAATATTTACTAATGGCTCTCTTTAATAAATAGCTCTCAAAATTCTAGAAAATCTGACAGTATGTTGTGCACGTAACTGCCATGCATGAACATCAACGGCCCCATGGAGGGAATACTGGGCTGAGCTCCATTCAGTGCTTATAATTTATGTCTATAATGATGAAAAGAGAAAAATTAGGCCTACACATCATACATGGTATGAACAGATTGTGGTTCCTAGTCTCCTGGAGAACAAATGCTGAAAACACACACACACACATCCGCACACATGCACACACTGTGCACACATGCACACACGTGCACACACCATGCACATACCACATGCACATACACACACACACATATACACAACTCAAGAAAGAACAACCTCTTTAGGAATTCGGCAGTTTAACTCAGAATTTACAGAGGTAAAATATCTGACTCTTTGGGTCAGATTCTGCTAACATTTTTCATTTAAATCATTAAACAGTATACTTAGCTTCTGCATTCTTGCACACAAGATTTCTGCAAGAATAATGAATAGACATTACCTCTATTTGAGTAAAAGTCTTACAGAAATGATCCCTCTCAGAGTAAACTGAGTTTCTGCCGGAAAGATTAACTCTACTGTACCTCACAAGCATGCTGTTCTAGCTCTTAAAACGGACCATTTTCTACCTTCAAATAAATCTTCATGACCATAGCTTGTTGGAAGAAAAATTATTTTTACGTAAAGTGACAGCAGAGGTGTTGTCTATTATAGTCTAACATTATGAAAGGACAAGGTTCTTTATGTCTGGAGTTAAATAGATTAATGGCTTCCCAACTCAGACATGCATCAGAATCTACTCCCAGAGATTCTTCGAGTATGTTTGGTTTAAGGATAGGAATCTACCTATCTTCAAAGTTTTCCAATTAATTCTAGGGACAGGTGTAAGGGACAAGGCTTGATACAGGATTGCTATGCTAGTAAAATGATTAGCAAAGCCTATTATGTATGGTGAATGCATTTCAGACCTTATGCTGATTCAAAATGGCATGGAATGTATGGGTTTGCTACGAATGAGCCAAATACCAAATACATGAGCCTCCTCCTCTTATAGAATATGTAGCTTTCTGTTATGTGAAACTTCTGCCACTAATTTCAACAATAAAAATAGTAATGCTTTAAGTGCTTGTGACCTTCTAGACTTGGCGTACTATAGGCCCTTAAAGAACCCTATTTCTAATTTTTATAGAAATTCTATAAGGTAGGTATTAAAAGCCCCATTTGGGGTCTTGCAATTTTTAGTAATAAGGTCTCGCTGTCTTCCAGTGAATGGTTGAAGATACCAAAATTTAATGAAATCAGATCTCTAGGGTTCAAATTGCCCAGTTGGAGGCAGCCTCCATATTTTATTGTTTTTCTGAAACTTACTTTAAAGTAAATTTTAACAAGCCTTTTACTATGGAATCTTCACTGGAAAAAAAAATATGTATATAATTACTTAAGTCGCTGGTATGAAAAAGGCTTTCACACTGTTCAGATAGAATGGAGAAAGGCCAGGCAATCAGAATAATCAGCTTTTTCTTGAAATAGTAAGTCCTAACATTTTTTGAAATGGTGAATTTTTGGAATTGGAGTTTTTTGGAACTGAATGCCATTTGTCTTATTGGAGAAAAAAGTAATAAGAACTACATACTCTGTTTAAATTGCACAACAGCCAAAGAAAATTTAATCTAGGTAATTTAATCAAATAAAAATCACCCCAAAGTTCATAGATGGATGAATGGATAAGCAAAATGTGGTATATACATACAAGAGGATATTATTCTGCCTTAAATAGGAAACAAATTCTGACATATGCTACAACATGGCTGAACCTGGAGGACATTTTGCTAAGTAAAGTAAGCCAGTTATAAAAAAGTCAAATAGTATCTGATTTCACTTATATACGATACTTAGATACTTAGAATAGTCACTATCATAAAGACAGAAAATATACTGGTAGTTACCAGAGAGAAGTTGGAGGGAGGAAAGAATGATGAATTGTTTAATGAGTATATTATTTCAGTGTTACAAGATGAAAAGTGTTATGGAGATAAATGTGATTATTGAACAGTGTGAATGTATTTAATACCACTGAACTATACATTTAAAAATGGTTGAGATGGTAAATTTTATTTTATGTGTATTTCCACAATAATTTTTTTTAAAAATATAAATGAAGGAACATTAACGTGAAGTGATTATCACTAAGAGACATCTGGTGATCTTCCATATTTTTTAATTCAATTTTTTCCATACTTAAAAAAAATGTACCCCAATATAAAGTTTTAAGTCATGTGCTACATGAGGATTTGCAAATAATTCTAAGCCTGGTAGAATTAGATGTAGCTGTTGAAATGCTGAGTTAATAATAACTGACTTCAATTTTCTAAAGACTCATCCTAACCAAGTAAAATTTATATTAATTCAAATAACAAGTAGCTCAAAAAAATGTAAAAGAGATTTGTAAGGCATTCCGTAGCTGATTTTTTAAAACGTAAAGCCCTAATTGTGTATTCAGTATTTAAAACAATTATGTAAAATCGAATGAAAATTATACTGAATCGATTTAGTATTACTGTCTCTTATTTTGCTCTGATCCTTTATAACAAGTTGAATGATTATGTCTGTATCTATTTCCTGTTCTGCAGCCATCGTTCATATATTTCATTACTGTTCACGTGTTTATTCCCCTGTACTAATGAAAGTGGTTTCATGAACTCAGTTGCACAAATAAGTAGAATTTAAAGAACTTACTATTCTCCTTTTCTCTAATTTCTCATCACTTAGAAGAAGCTTCAAAGTAAAAGGAAGATGTTTACAAGTAACTGAAGACTGTGTATTCAAGTTTCTCTTTTCTTAATATCTGCCAAGAAGCTTCATGTGTGTCTTCCCTCTTCTATTGGTGTCCTCTCACTAAGCCACTTTTATTTCAAAGTTTGGAGCAGAAGTGGAGGAGAGATTGCTGGTTACACTGGAGGGTTGGGGCAGGGGAGCTGGCATCTCTACAGGGAGCTGGGGGAAAATGAATAAGGAGATCAAGCTGCTAACCCACTTAGCAATCTTTCAAGTCTAGATTGTTGCAAGCAGCCGTATGCAACTTTTATTTAATTCTTTGCTGCCTGGCAAGAACAAATTATGTTCTATTTAGAGGTGATTCTTTTGGCAATTGTAGGTGCACTTTCTAAGCAGGGAAGAAAAAAATGGAAAGGAAATTATGCAGTGACATTTCTTTTAAAGTTCTCTTTTAAGTGTAAGAAAGAGAAGCATAAAGGAAAAAAAGCTTGATTAAAAAATGCACAAAGGAAAAGTCATCGCAAAATTAGATGTCTTGATCAGCCACTTTTATTCTTTTTCCCCCTTATGCATTATGTGACAAAGATTTTGATCTAGATAGTTTTTTCAAAAAATAGTTTTTTTCTATAGAATCGATCAAACTCTGTACTCAAAGTAGACTGCAGCATTAAACTAGTTAGCTATGTGTTATAGTCACTAGATATTTTGTTAATTGTTAACTATTACTAGTTACCATACGCCAAAGTATATTTTTCAGAGTAAAGAAATTTGCTTTACTAGAAAAAATAATATTAATAAAACTAAAAATTTTTAAAAACAATAGAACATTGGATAATCATTACTTCTTCATTTCTAAATTTTATTCAGTTGCATAATTTTAAATATCAAAGATTTGCTGTGTATTTTTAGTGGAATAAAAAAATGTTTAAAGCCCCTTATAATAGTATAATTGACAGTTATCAGCCTGATTTGATTCAGTAGAGAAAGATAAATTAATTACATGCAGTTTTGTAACATTCTTATTAAGTTTTGTAACAGTCTTAAGAAATAGTAAATCATTTCTGTTAATCTATACAGTGGACCCAACATTTTATCTGAGAGAAAAACAAGCAAACAATACATTGTTTCATAAATAGTAAATCAATTTAGACTAAAAGTATAATATACATTATTTTAAAAATATTTAAATGAATAATCGTAAAGAGAAAAATAGGT
>NW_011888823.1:8953291-8955932 GCF_000151845.1 Pteropus vampyrus
GTTGAATGATTATGTCTGTATCTATTTCCTGTTCTGCAGCCATCGTTCATATATTTCATTACTGTTCACGTGTTTATTCCCCTGTACTAATGAAAGTGGTTTCATGAACTCAGTTGCACAAATAAGTAGAATTTAAAGAACTTACTATTCTCCTTTTCTCTAATTTCTCATCACTTAGAAGAAGCTTCAAAGTAAAAGGAAGATGTTTACAAGTAACTGAAGACTGTGTATTCAAGTTTCTCTTTTCTTAATATCTGCCAAGAAGCTTCATGTGTGTCTTCCCTCTTCTATTGGTGTCCTCTCACTAAGCCACTTTTATTTCAAAGTTTGGAGCAGAAGTGGAGGAGAGATTGCTGGTTACACTGGAGGGTTGGGGCAGGGGAGCTGGCATCTCTACAGGGAGCTGGGGGAAAATGAATAAGGAGATCAAGCTGCTAACCCACTTAGCAATCTTTCAAGTCTAGATTGTTGCAAGCAGCCGTATGCAACTTTTATTTAATTCTTTGCTGCCTGGCAAGAACAAATTATGTTCTATTTAGAGGTGATTCTTTTGGCAATTGTAGGTGCACTTTCTAAGCAGGGAAGAAAAAAATGGAAAGGAAATTATGCAGTGACATTTCTTTTAAAGTTCTCTTTTAAGTGTAAGAAAGAGAAGCATAAAGGAAAAAAAGCTTGATTAAAAAATGCACAAAGGAAAAGTCATCGCAAAATTAGATGTCTTGATCAGCCACTTTTATTCTTTTTCCCCCTTATGCATTATGTGACAAAGATTTTGATCTAGATAGTTTTTTCAAAAAATAGTTTTTTTCTATAGAATCGATCAAACTCTGTACTCAAAGTAGACTGCAGCATTAAACTAGTTAGCTATGTGTTATAGTCACTAGATATTTTGTTAATTGTTAACTATTACTAGTTACCATACGCCAAAGTATATTTTTCAGAGTAAAGAAATTTGCTTTACTAGAAAAAATAATATTAATAAAACTAAAAATTTTTAAAAACAATAGAACATTGGATAATCATTACTTCTTCATTTCTAAATTTTATTCAGTTGCATAATTTTAAATATCAAAGATTTGCTGTGTATTTTTAGTGGAATAAAAAAATGTTTAAAGCCCCTTATAATAGTATAATTGACAGTTATCAGCCTGATTTGATTCAGTAGAGAAAGATAAATTAATTACATGCAGTTTTGTAACATTCTTATTAAGTTTTGTAACAGTCTTAAGAAATAGTAAATCGTTTCTGTTAATCTATACAGTGGACCCAACATTTTATCTGAGAGAAAAACAAGCAAACAATACATTGTTTCATAAATAGTAAATCAATTTAGACTAAAAGTATAATATACATTATTTTAAAAATATTTAAATGAATAATCGTAAAGAGAAAAATAGGTGTTATTATTCTTCCTCTCCCTCTTTTTTTTTTGTTTGTTTTGTTTTTTCCTACTAAAACCTTTTACCTGGCCATATTCCAAAGCAAACTCCACTGTATCTTCATCATTTTGGCACAATTACATTTCTACTTCTTTGCCTCAAAGAGTAGCCTAATGCTTAAGTTCAAGCTCTGGGGTGCTACATGAATTTGAATCTTGACTCCAGGAGTTTCAAACCGTAATTACTTAGCCCCTTTATCCTTCATTTTTCTCACACGAGACCGAATTGGGATAGTAGATGAAAATGTTTAAAACAATGCTTGCCACATAGTAAGTGCTCATTAAGTATTAGTTATCATTTTTAGTGTTTATCATTGAGATCTGCTCCTTCTGTGAAAATACCTAAAATCCTATCCTAAATCTGAGAACTGTAATCAGCCTTCTCTTAGCTTCCTATAATAATTTATAAACAAATACACCAGTAATTTCGTGGGAATGGGAAGTGGGATAGGGAAGAACACATTGTTTAATGCTCTCTACCTCCATGTATAAGTACTCTCCGCCCTGCCCTTTGAGGTCATCTGCTAAGTGCTGCTCATTTCTCACAGACTAATCAAAGATTTTTTCAAGTGACTCAAAATCATCTTTTTAACCCCATGCAAGTCATTCCCTAGGTAACTTTGAATAAGTGTCTGGGTTAGTGATCTCATCTAACAGTCTTGCCTAATGCGTTCTTGAACTCTAAAGTTTATTGAACTTTCTCAGTATTTGCACGTATCCTATCAAAAACTAGGCCTTATTGTGACAAAGGTAAAGTGTGTCTTCATTTGTGGTGTTAATCTAGTTTGTGTGCTCTGTCTGCCTTTGTCTCACATGACTACTCTATTCTTGTATCTGTTAACATAAATTAGACACTTGGTTGTACTGATTAAAAGTATGGAATCTGGAGCCAATATCTCTGGGCTCCAATCTCAGGCCTACTTTAGGTCTATCACTTTCTGTGTGATTTTAGACAAGTTATTAAACTTTTCTGGCTTCAACTTCCTCATCTGTAGTAGTATTTTCCTCCTAACGTGTCACAGGAAGTAAATTGCCCAGGAAGTAAATTGCCTACATGATATAATTGAATTATGTCTCTGCTATGACTAACTCTTTGTTATGCTAGCTGATAGGGACTTTGATTATGTCTGGAGAATTTGTATTTCAGATGGTTACAAGACTAACAATATGTTTTAGAAAACAGGGAACTGGGGCAGAGTGATA
>NW_011888823.1:8957316-8967197 GCF_000151845.1 Pteropus vampyrus
CACACACACACACACACACACACACACACACATCTTCCTAGAATGTTGAAATGCACACTTAGGATGCATAATGAGAAATGGGCAGAGAATTATTTAATTCGAAAGCTGAACATAATAAAAGTATTTATGGAGAATGGCTAAGTTGATCAATGACATAATAATGATAGAATGGGAGAGAATAGACGGGCGAAAGCTTCGTGATGGGGGAGACACAGAGAGAGAGTGCGCACAAGTGTGAGCTTGGCGGGGTGGGGTTCTGTTGAATGAGATACTTCAGAGAGTCCCAGTTGTGTGAGGAAGTGAGGAAAGATTTAGAACTATTGCCATGGGCAATGCTTTGGATCCCATTCAATGCCCTTTAAGAGGGTCAAATTTTGACTGTTGAACCATGATTCTTGAATATGACACCACTGACAAACTGAAATTTAGGTCAAATTTTGACTGTTGAACCATGATTCTTGAATATGACACCACTGACAAACTGAAGATGTGGATGGTGGCAGTTCTTCAAGAATTCATGAGCACCTCTGATTAGCAGGCTCACAGATGAGGGTTATGGAGTGGGCAGAGACCCTGGCATCTGTGACATCTAATCCTCTGCAGCAATCCGAAGAATTTCTCCTCCCATGGGTTCCTCTCTCTGTTTCTGACATATACCTTAAAATATTCTCTGCACCTTTTCCCATATACTAGCCTAAAATACAGGAGTGTGATATTCCAGTAGCAGAGTGAGATTTCACTGCATTTGGATTCTGAGTAACATTCCTGCTGAGACTGTGGCTTCTGAAACTTGCCAAAGCATGCAGAGACCTCTGATACCCACTTGTCCTTGTATACCAAGCCTGTTCAAGTTCCTAAGATGTCACACTCTGTCCCTTTTCTATTGTTTGACTGTGGTACCCTACTGATCACTTCAACTCTGTCTGTATAAACATTTCTGTCTCCAGATTACTAGATTTGTCTGCCATGTCACCTCTGCCGTTTCTAACCTTTTGTTTCTCTATTGTTTTTTAATACTTTTATATGCAATGTTGAGAGGGAGGGAGAAGGGACTACTATTGATTTATGGTTATTTCTTGCCAGGTACTTCACATGTTATTTTACCTAATCACCCCTAACGTATATAGGAAGTATTGTCTATATTTTATTAATGAGGAAAGTCGGCTCTTACGTTCCCTGCCCAAGCTCCCACCAATTGTAAATATGGAAACTGAATACAGATAAAAATTATTTTGAAGCTTGTGTTTTCCGCATTTTACTAGCACTTATAAGAACACTTAGAGCTGTAAATGACAATATTGTAAATTGGTTATGTACTCAATAGTATTTTCAAATATTTTATCTTTCCTAAACTGTTAGCTATAATTTCTCATTACAGTTATATATACCAATTACCAAAATGTGTTTATATTTAATTGTCAGCCCCATTTACTGCTGAACCTTAATAAGCAAATAATAGAATCAAAGTAAATGCCACTTAGAAACCAAAAAAAAGTACAAGAGAAAAACATGTTGACAAATAATTGTGCTATGTATAAAAAAGGTCTAATATGCTATAAAGGAATAAGTCTCTGGTTTCACTTAAAGGATGCTTGTTTTCTTACCTGTGAACATTACTTCAGTTATAATGTTGTTGTGCAAATTAAATGAAATGCTATGTGGAAATCTTTAGTCTATGAGTTAGAATGTAGAAAGTGCTCAATATATTATAGATGATATATGAGGTCAATCATGATTTATAAATTGGATTATGCAGCATGCTGTGAATTTCCATGTATAAGAGAAACACGTAAATGCAAAAAAAAATTAAAAAATCCAGTCAAAAAAGTTAATCTGCCTTAGGAATGACACAGCCAATCAGCCAATAATAGAGAATTGAAATTCTGACCTGTCTCATGCTAGATAGACTCTGTGTATGTGTATATACCTGCTGATATGTGTATATCTAAATCAACATGAAATACTGATTTAGAATCACAAATGCAGAAATTTACATTGATCCTATTAAATTTCATAGTGTTACTTTAGGCTCATGTTTTCATCTACCAATTGTTTTTTAAATTTGAACAGTTATCCAAATATGAGCTATTGCTCACACTGACCAATATGTTGAGAAGAGATTGTAAAGAGATTGTAGAAACTAGGACACCAGTTGAAAGGTTATTGTATTAACCAAGCAATACATGACAGTGGCTTAATGGGGTGGTGGTGGGAAATGACAGGATGCTAGATATATTTTGAAGTTAAGGAAGATTGGATATGCTGATGATTTTGGATTTGGCCTGTGAGAAAGGGAACTGAGAATTACTGCAAACTTTTAACATGAGCTAACAGAAAAACCGAGCTACCATTGACTGAGATGGAAAAGACATTACAGGGATAATTTTTTGGTGGGGTGGGAAGATCCAGGATTAAATTTGGGACATGTAAATATGTAAATGCTCGCTAATCATACAAGTGGCGATACTATGTAAGCAGGTGGAAGCATAGACCTGCACTGAACTCTGCCTAGGCTGGACATATAAATTTTGGAGGGATGTCAGCCTATTAGGGTTATATGAAGATCAACTGAGTTAATATACATACAATTCTTAGAACATTCCTGAGAGGTCCACTACACATGAGGCTGAACAGGTTTTTGCTCTGTGAACCTCTAAGCGGATATCGTCTACATAGACTACACTCTAAAGGACATTCCTAGATCCCCTTGGTGGCCTGGCTGGTTCAGTATAAGTGCTCATAAATCTAACTATCCGTGTTCCTCTTGTTGACCACATACGGAAGACACATCTTAATATGTTCGTTAAGTCTACTGGTAAGGATATCCAGTTTGTTCAGAAATACACTTGACATTGTTTGAAACTAATTCTGTTTCACAGTAGGTGGAATTCCTATATTCTACTTTCTGATAACAGCTATAAACAGTGATAATTAATGCTTTCTACTTCCTTGATTTGGAAGAAATCTTCGACAGTATTAAAATGAAAGTTTCTAGTTTTCCAGGAAAAAAATTAATTTTTCTCAAAATTCGAGTCATTTTGTGTTATTGATAATATGGCTTTTCCAAAAAGAAATTGGCTCCTTTAATATTATTACCTTTTAAGTTCTTCTCTATTGGTTTATAGCATTTTTTCAGATCTTTCCATTCAAAGAGAAATAGTCTGTTAACATTTATTTCATTTTGACATAATGTATATTAGATTACTTGTAACTTTCAGTCACTCTTATGATCACATGAGGTTGTAGATGTAAATGATAATCAGCATTCATAAGTTCTAAATAGAATATTATCAAATTTCCTTTTGACTGTGAAATTTATATAAATCTAACCATTCTACTCGAGTCTATATGTAGAAACAGATCTACATTCAACATGCTAATAGATTAGATAGTTTGCCCCTATGAATGATGTAAGAGGTTTTGAAAAATGTCACTCTTGTATGTTTTCCTACCTCATACTGTCCAGCCTTCTCTTTGTACTTGAGGTTTCTGCCATTATCATTTCTCCTCTAGTTTGATTTATGTTTACAAAAGGCCTCAAGAAAAATGAAAATTTGTTAGGTAGGCTCAGTGCTTTCAAATCATTGCAGAATTCTGTGCACCAGATTAGTTGCTCAATTCGTTAGCTATCTGCCGGTAATCTCATCTGAGGTGGTACAGGGAGATGCTCTGTGCTTTGGCAGTCAGAGCAGCAGGGAGTTGAACCCCTAAGGAAAAGGTGGATAAAAGTGTTGCAGACTAAACAATGTATTTCACACTTTTGTTCAAAATTAATCTTGATCACATGAGTATATATGCTATTCTAAATCCTTTTCTACAGATTGCTTGCCTGAATAACATGATGGTGTTTGTAAAAAAGAAAAAAAAATTAATAAGATTGACATTACGTATTTCTTCCTCAATCCAATGATTATTTAAAGCATTTTAAACTACTAATTCCTGATTTAATTTTTCGCTGGATGAAAATTCTAATTACATATAGTTTTACATATAGTTTTAATTTCTAACTTTGTCTTCCTAATTAGTGAAAATACCTGCCCACTTTTTCTGAATAGCAAAATGTATAAAAGTTAAAGCTTCCATTCAATAATTAACTTTCAATTCATAAGCAAGATAAGAAGATTGAATTGAGAATGGAAGAAAATGTAAAGTCAATTTATGTAACAAAAATATGGACATTAATAAACACATGACAATGAGAACTGTCAGATAAAAAATGAGGGAAATATTAATATCTGATAAAAACAGAAATTCCACATTACATTAATATCTTTGAACCCTACTAATATATCATTTGCTGGAATCATATTGACTTTACTATAATATGGGTGGTTTATAAGAATTTAAATTTGGGGGATAAAAAGCTATGTATGTTTGAGGACTGCTGGAGGAAAAAATGCAACTCTATGGAAATATATCTACAAATCAAAGAGTAAATACTGGGAAATGAGAGACTGCAGAATTTTACACTGTTTAACTCTATAAGTTTAGTTACCAAGCATCTGATTGGATCTAACACTTAAAGCTTAATAGTTCTGCCTTATCTCAGGTGTATATTTTCAAAGAACCCTAACGGATGCCTGAAACTGAAGATAGTACCAAAACCTATATACACACACACTATGTTTTTATCTATACATACATACCTATGATAAAGTTTAATTTGTAAAGTGGACACAGTAAGATTAACAACTAACAATAAAGTAAAACAATTATAACAGTATATTGTAAAATTAAAATTATATGCAGTGTCTCTCTAAAATATTGTACTGTATTCATGCTTCTTTTGATGATCTGAGATAATTCAGTGCCTCTATAGTGAGATGAAGTGAGATTAATGACATAGGCATTGTGATGTAGCATTAGATGTTACTATAAGGATTACTTGAACACAAGCGCTGTGATACCATGACACTCAATCTGATAACTGAGATGGCTACTAGGTGACTAATGGGTGGGTAGTGTATGCATTGCAGATATGCTGGACGAAAGGATGATTTATGACCTGGGCAGGATGGAGCAGAACAGTACAAGATTTTATCATGCTACTCAGACTAGCGTGCAATTTAAAACTTACTAATTTATTTTCTGGAATTTTCCGTTAAATATTATCAGACCGCAGTTGACTGTGGGTAACTGAAACCAAGAAAGGTGAAATCACGGATAGGGAGGACTATTTTATTGTCTCAAAATATGATCATGATGTTAACAGAGTTTAGAACTATATGCCTAACCATTATTTCTTACATATGCTTTGTCATCTTGGAATCATCATCATCAGAGTCATCAGAATTATGTTTTAAAAATACGGATTTGTGTGCCTCACCTCAGACTATAAAATCAGTATTTGCACAAGCTCCCAAGTGTCAACATTATCTTTTGGGAACCATAACCTGAAACCTTCTTCTATCTCACAGGTCAAACCATGTCATTTAAGTGCTCAAAAGTCTTTAACTGACTCCATAATGTTTGTACAGAGTAAACTCCAACCCATTTACAAGACTTTCAAGACACTTTGTAAGCTCACACTAGAGCTGTTATTCTGAAGCAAACTGCTCAAGGAACCCTAAGTTATTGTTTATGACACCAAAGAGTTGTGCTCCTCCAAGCCTTTGTGTCATTGCTTAGGTTCAACCCAGAACTATCCCTCTCTCCCCTTCTCTACTGGACAAACTAGACATTCAAGCCTAATTGAAATGGCTACCCCTCTGCAGAAACTTTTTCAAAGTCTTTCTCTCCACTTTATGAAAACCTTTCTTTAGCAAATATTTTGATTATCATAATTATTTACTAATTTTTGCTTATTTCCTGCAACTGGTTTAGTGTACTTTCAATATATGTTCTACTTCCCTCTTTTTAATTATATAATCATAGAAACAGTATCATTCTCTCATTCTTTCCCCAGTAAAAGTAGTTTTAAGAGGTCAAGATTGCCATAGTTTAAAAGGACTGAAAACAGAATTCAGAAATACAACTGTATTGTCTTTAGCTAGAGGGTGTAATCTTTTATGGTCACCAGTGACTTTATATTTTGTAACTCTTCACCTGTCCTAGCATATTACTTACAAAAAGCAGTCCAGAGGTACATATTAAATACCATCTCTGCTGTCAGACAGTTCCACAAACAAAACTTGTAGCATGAATTTACGACTCTTAAAAATATCAAAGTGGCTCTGGGACTTTAGATCCTAAAAAATTAAAAAGAATGCAAAAGTTACATTTTTAGTAACATCATCTGGACAAGCATAAAATATGAACTTTGTCATGAGTAAAATGAGTAAAATGCATTGTCAAAGCAGAGGTGCCTTTGAATTAAAATAATGCTGATGTGCAATAATCAGCACTTATTCTAAAAGATTTAATTGGTTGCTAAAGTTACAAAAATATTTGTTAATAATTTTTTTTATATTTCATGTCTTTGATTAAGAATAACAGGAGGTAGAAATATTATTTAAATAACTATACTATCACTAAGCTGAATGGAAATATCAGATTCTTATTTTTAAGAGACTTTTTTCTCACATAGTTGTAAAATAATTATTGTCATAAGCATAGAAAAGAATTATATAGCAGATTAGAACTTGTAAATAGGCAGATTTGGACAGCACTGGCAAAGTCTCTGTTCTCCTTAATGTTTCTGCCATTTACATAGGTCATTTATCTGAGTAATTCCTCTGTTTGCTGCTCTCATTTAAAAATGTACAACTAGCCAAGTAGTTTGTAAAACGAATTCACACTAAAATATTAGTGACAATATAGTCTCTTTCTCTCATCAATTCACCCTCCTTAAGCACTGTGTACTTGAGGATAAAGGACAGAAAGAAAGTTCTCAATATAATATTGGGCCATAGTTAAAGTACTTCTTTTTTCTGTTAGGAGACAAACAAGGGACCCTCAAGAGTTATACTTATCCTCGCCACTGAAATGCTCTGAGCTGATTTCATTTTAGATGTCACATAGATAAATCATCGTATAAAGAATGTAGCAAACTTCTGAGCCACCAGGTATCTCATTGGAAATGTTTCAGTTCGACCTGGCTTCATCCAGCTCTTCTTTCCTGAACTAGAGGACTGTTGAAAATTCAGATTTATTGGCTTCTTTCCTTAAACCCATGGAGGGTAAACATTAGATACAGAACACTCAAAACCTTTCCTCGTCAAAAAAATTCTGAATCAATTCTAAATTTATTAGACTAGTAACCATGTCTGTTACAACCTAACTAATATTTAACATACTTCTTAATATACAGATGTAGAAGGTACTCAAGAAATACTTATGGTTAGGTAGATGGAAGGTAGGAAAAAGTTCGTAGATATGTTTTTTTCTTATTCTGAATAGATAATAACTAAGGAAACCTTTTATCCACCTTTTTGTCTTTTAACATTTTGTGCAACAGAAATGTTGGGAACTTAAAGCTAAATACAGATTTTAAAACATATTGAACATAATAGTCTATAAAACTATACTACCCAATTGTCTACAAGAATCAAACTAAAGTTGCAGGCGTGAAAGTGTGGCAAATGCATTAATTCAGAAATATCCCCAATGAGAGATTTTGGTCAGATATTTTGACATTTACTTAATTGCAACAACTCAGTGAAAATTAGCACAAGTGCTATATAGTACATAATTTTGAAGACAAATGCTAAGCCAAACGCCTAAGCAGATTCTAAAAGGGTCAAAGCTCTAGAGACAGTGAAATGAAAGACAGGAGAGAATGAGCAACCATTTTTGGAAGCACATTCAGTTCATGGCCCTCCAGCACATTTGGGGTATTAGAATCCTGAAAACTGATCACTTTTTCTTGGTTTCCAAAAAGGTTAAGGGAGCATAAGGCTGAATAAAATCATAGAAGAGAGGCAGTTGTTGGCTTCCTTTAATAGCAGTAATAGGTATTTCTGTTTAAATGTGAATTAAAAAATGGAAACTATCACACAGTTTCATAACAGCATGTAAACAGTCACGGTTAAATTATTTAAATTGTGCGTGTGTCAAGTGGGGGGCACTATATCATTTGTTCCCAACTAGATGAGCCTTGCCATGGCACTTTGTCAAGAACCATAAATAAAATTTTAAATACATAGTAATATTCCTTTTTATCTTGGATCTGGAAGTAGATCTTGGGGGTAGTAAATTGAAATTGCAAATATAAGAAAGTAAGAATTATATAATCCAATAAAAAGAGAACATCAAGAGTATTAAAACGTCTAATATTACTAAGCTTTTTTTTCTAGCTACAGATAGTACTCTACCTCCAATATATAAAGCTATATATTTTATTAGTCCCAAACACAATTAGAAGTCACAGATTAAATGGTAGATCATCTTCTCCTTCAGATAGTTGCAGTTAACAGACCACTTAATCTGTCAATTTAAGAGATTTTAACATCTAAAAAAAATACATTAACATTAGCTACTTTCTCATAAAAAGTTTGTATTCAAAAAAAAGTTTTCACTGCTTTCCATTTTATTTCAGTTTTTCTAATTTCCACTGGTATAAATCAATTTAGATTTATTAGCTTTGTACAAAAGAACTCCAGTAGGTTTTTAATAATAATTATCATTATCACTGATTAAAGTTATATTGTTCAGGCCAGATGGAGTCCTTTCCCTGTCAGCTAGAATGAGCTTGCATTATGTAGTTATAATGTGTTTAGATCTAAATAAACAGATGGCGGAGTGACAGGATATTATACGCCAGTGATGTCAGCAGCAGTGCTTCAAAAACAGAATTGCTTTAAATAAACTCTGTTGTGGCAAGGATCCTGACACATTTAAGGTGATTGGAATCAAGCCTAAGTGTTATATTAACTTGGAAATAGTACTGCTCATTTGCAGAAGGATAGACCATTAGGATGGTCTAAAGTTCAGCCTAAGAAAGTGTGTCTGCTGAATCTGTTCCTTAATAGATTTACTCAGTCACTCTCAGAGAGAGAGAGACAGAGACAGAGACAGAGAGAAAGACAGACAAGCAGACAGACAGAAAAACTTCCCAGGTATAAGAACTTCCAAGAAGAAGAGTTAAAAACTGGGGGTCAAGGAAAGATGGAAACATTTGATAGAACCCTAGTCCATAATCTACAATATAGTTAATTACGTTAAAATAAACATCTTGAATAGGCATGTATTTATTTGCAATTAATATTAGAAAGCTAACCTAAAGATTTAATAAAATGTATGCTATAGAAAAGCTTTCATCTTTAATAGATTTTCATGTCTACTTTTCATTCTAAAAATAACTTCATTCCATACCCATGTACCTACAAAAATTTAGAATGAACTTATGGCATTCAGAAGCAAACTTTAAAGAAAGTTATTAGACACAATCTCTTAGCTAATTTTCAGTCCTTATGGGAATTTCTCTGTGAGACGACTGTACTTGTAGAGGCAAATACCCATAGTAGCATAGTCTTTAAAAGGAAGATGCCACTACAAAAGATAAAGGCTGGTATTTGGAAATGAAGGTAGAATTGATAAAAATTTTAGAGTAAGATGTCAAATAATTGAAATTAAGCTCTCTAAAAAATAAAATGTAGCTGTTTTAAATGCTCGAATTTTTAATATAAGGATGTTGGTTCGCACATTGGCTCTGTACTCTGAGGGCAAGGAGAGACCAAAGAAAGCGCCAGACAGCTCCAGACTGGTAGATGGCAGGCGTAATAAGCAAGGGAACTCACATATGAAGCTTGTCTTAGGCAGCCACAAGTTGAGTTGATTTCCACACACCCTTGCCAGAATTTTAAAAGTTCGTATAGAGGCCTTGCCTGGGTTTAGTCACATTATTCAATCCAGATAGTCTCAACAATGCCTTACTCTCTCAAAGGTATGCCCTTGAAACACCTGCTAGTATGGAAATAGTAGGCAGGATGAACAAGAGGTAG
>NW_011888823.1:8967247-8972260 GCF_000151845.1 Pteropus vampyrus
AAACTGGGGGTCAAGGAAAGATGGAAACATTTGATAGAACCCTAGTCCATAATCTACAATATAGTTAATTACGTTAAAATAAACATCTTGAATAGGCATGTATTTATTTGCAATTAATATTAGAAAGCTAACCTAAAGATTTAATAAAATGTATGCTATAGAAAAGCTTTCATCTTTAATAGATTTTCATGTCTACTTTTCATTCTAAAAATAACTTCATTCCATACCCATGTACCTACAAAAATTTAGAATGAACTTATGGCATTCAGAAGCAAACTTTAAAGAAAGTTATTAGACACAATCTCTTAGCTAATTTTCAGTCCTTATGGGAATTTCTCTGTGAGACGACTGTACTTGTAGAGGCAAATACCCATAGTAGCATAGTCTTTAAAAGGAAGATGCCACTACAAAAGATAAAGGCTGGTATTTGGAAATGAAGGTAGAATTGATAAAAATTTTAGAGTAAGATGTCAAATAATTGAAATTAAGCTCTCTAAAAAATAAAATGTAGCTGTTTTAAATGCTCGAATTTTTAATATAAGGATGTTGGTTCGCACATTGGCTCTGTACTCTGAGGGCAAGGAGAGACCAAAGAAAGCGCCAGACAGCTCCAGACTGGTAGATGGCAGGCGTAATAAGCAAGGGAACTCACATATGAAGCTTGTCTTAGGCAGCCACAAGTTGAGTTGATTTCCACACACCCTTGCCAGAATTTTAAAAGTTCGTATAGAGGCCTTGCCTGGGTTTAGTCACATTATTCAATCCAGATAGTCTCAACAATGCCTTACTCTCTCAAAGGTATGCCCTTGAAACACCTGCTAGTATGGAAATAGTAGGCAGGATGAACAAGAGGTAGATGAGGATCTTCCAGTTGCCCGGGTCCTGCTCAAGGTTCAACTGGTGATCATATCCTCTCATGACTTCCTGCAACAAAAGATAATTTAAATTATGTATGCAACCTTTTTGTTCTGATGGTTTGTCATGTGTTTGTAAGAATGTATTATTGATGTAGTAGACTTCAACTTAACTATTGATTTAATCCTTAATTTTCCATGATATCAGTAAGCCACGAATACAGAAATTATATCAAAAAGAATAGATCATGAGAATAAAACTCTTCAGTAGTCAAAGTGAAACTCATTTCATGTAAATATTTACTTAGTATCTGGCAATATCCACAATTCATTGACTTCCTTTTCTTATAAAAAATAACAAGAGGATTTTGAATATGAGGAGGTTTTGTTACTTAAGCAGGCATTTTCTGAGCTATGTTTCAACTCTAATATGACATTAAAAATTCTCCTAAAGGAGCAAGAATATTTCCTTTGAGGAGTTACTTGTAATCAAAGAGTGAAAGATTATAATATGCATGTGTGTTTTCCTCTTCTACAGGTGGACGTTGCCATAAGTCCTGTACTGGCCGATGCTGGGGACCCACAGAAAATCATTGCCAGACTTGTAAGTGTTCAAAAGAAAATATAGGCTTGAAATGCCATGTAATTTTAATAATTGATGATTTTCAGACTTTCCGTGATTAGAAATATAAAAACGAACTTTTGGCTCCTTGTGGTAGATTTGCTTCTATCCAAATAAACTGCCTAATTTTGTTTCTTTCAAATAAAACATAATATATCATTGCTTCTTATATTTCTTTGTAGTTTCTAGGTTAATGATATCAACAACACAGATGGGGTGATATTTGCTATTACTTCAGAGTCTATAGTCAGAGGAAGTAGGATTCCAAATGTGTACAAAATAATAACTCGGTTTGACTGAATATCTCAATACTTTTCTCAAAGTTACATCACCATTCATTCATTAGAAAAATAAAGAAAGAGAAAGGGCACTGTGTATCTTCTAGGCACAGAGCTATAAACTATGTGAATTATGGATATAGAGTCACTATTAAACATTGTTTCTTGCCCTTTGTGTATATTGTTTCTTCCATTAGTTATTAAAGTAAATATGAGCTATCATCATTGTTAAGACATTTAAAAACAAAGTGTACCAAATATAAAGACAAATATCTAACTTTTTCAGCATTCTTAAAGTCATATGATACTTAAATCAGTACTGAACTTTCACTAATCTTAAGGATAAATGGTTTAAAAGGGAAAAACAAAATGCTCTATATAAATAAAATGGTAAAGACTTTTCTTCCCATTATAGTAACAAAAGCCAAAATAATATATGGAAAACAGTGTGACAGCTATTTGAAATGTATTCCTTTTTTTCTTAACATAGAAGACACACAGAAAATACTATTAAAATTTAAACATACAAACATGAGATATTGTAGAAATTTGTTATACTGTTGGATGAAAGTTTAGTTATGTCTAATTTTCTCAGTTTATGATAATCGTTAGATTCTGTTTCAATACAGAATATAAAAATAATTACCTTATTGTGAGCCACCTAAGATAAAAGATATAGGAAAATATATATGCTCTATGGTAAATAATTTCTTAAGTTTATCTTTAATTTCATGGAGATTTTCTCATTCAATATTCATAAAATATAAAGGAGTATAAAATAAAAGGTTTCTTCCCATATGTATCCCAACTTTGTCCTTCAGCATCCCGTAGACACCAAATGTTATTGGCTACTTTTATATATTCTTCCAAATACAATTTATGCATATGCTAGGAAATATGTAAAAATACCTGACCAGTTTTCACTCAAATGTTAGCATGTACCTGACACCATATATAGTTATTAGAATATTATTAACTATATTCCCTATGCTATACTTTACATTCCTATGACTATTTTTTAACTACCAATTTGTACTTCTTAATTCCTTCGCCCTTTTCACTCATCCCAACCCCACTCCCATCTGGCAACTATCAAAATCTTCTCTGTATCTATGACTTGACTCTGTTTTGTTTAATCATTTATTTTGTTTTTGAGATTCCATATATAAATGAAATTATACAGTATTTGTCTTTCTCTGTCTGACTTATTTCACCTAGGATAATACCCTCTAGGTCATCGATGTTGCTACAAATGGCAAGATTTTATTATTTTTATGTCTAAATAATATTCTATTCTATATATATGTACCACTTTATCCATTTATCAATTGATGGAGACTTAGGCTGCTCCCACATTTTGGTTATTGTAAATAATGCTTCAATGAACATATGGCTGTATATGTCTTTTCAAAGTAGTGTTTTGGGTTTCTTTGGCTAAATATTCAGAAATGGAGTTACTGGGTCCTTCTTTGTCTCTTGTTATAGCTTTTGTTTTAAAGTTTGTTTTGTATGGTATAAGTATTGCTACCCTAGCTTTTTATTTGTTCATTTCCAATTTCGTAAAATATTTTATTTCATTTTTTTTTACTTTCAATCTGTGTGTGTCTTTCAACCTGAAGTGAGTCTCTTGTAGGCAGCATATGTAAGGGTCTTTTTTTCTTATCCATTCAGCCACCCTATGTCTTTTGATTAGAACATTTAATCCATTTACATTTAAAGTGATTATTGACAGATATGAAGTTATTGCCATTTTATTATTCATATTATTTATCTTTATTTTTCTTCCTAAAAAAGTCCCTTTAACATTTCTTGTAATACTGGAATTTGATGATGATGAACTCCTTTAGCTTTTTCTTGTCTGGGAAAAACTTTGGGTCTTTGACATAGTATTTCAGTGTAGACAACTTATTTAAAGGGATATAGTATCTCCGTGTAGACTTATCTTATTTAATGGAAACAATGTTTTAAGGCAGCAGTGTTTTGATGAGAATTTCAAGGAGGATTCTAAAACAAAATTAGATTACTGTGTGAAATACATACAGTAATCTTATAGACAATATTTTAATAGCATCCTACAAAGCATAGGAGAACCTCCCTCCACCCTCACCAAATAAAGAATAATTATTCAGAACAAAATGTTAATAGTGATCCTGTAATGTTAAGTGATCCTGTAATAAGAGTGGATATGGACCCAGGCGAGGCCAATCAGATTCTCTCCCCAGAGAAGTTGGATTTGGAATCCCAAGATGCTGATAATGCTACCTTAGAAACTTAACATGAAGGGATATCAAACCTACTAGAGGCTTCCATTTTGAACCATCTATGTTAATGAGAACCAGAAATAGCCAGTCCTCAGTGATGTAAAAGGATAAATCAGCTATACAGAGGCTAACGAGAATCAGAGAGAATAAGACACAGTTTTTTACAGTTTTTACCTTCTGGCTCTTTGGCTTTCCCCAGGTCCAGCTGCACTTCTATTCTTAGATGCCTTAAGAAGCACAGTATTCTTCTAACACATTTAAATGAATTGAGTTACTTACCACCAAGTGGGATGAGAGGGCGTCTTAACTGAGAAAATCATCAAGTAATAGCTCATGTATCAAATCATCGGCTGAGTTATTTAATTCACCTAATTTTTCAGCATAGAAATTAAGTTTACTGTAATAACCTGAAATTGACTTAGTGGTCAACTATGCCTACTTCACAGAGTCTATCAAATTTAAATTTGACAGATTTAAATGTATTTGATACGCGCAAGTCCAAATTTTAGAATAGCATTCATTTACATAGATCTTTATAGTTTATAACTTATTTTCATTTTAAATTTTATTTTCACAATATTTCTGTGATTTAAAGAGTTCAGTTATCATTAGTCTCATTTTACAATTGAGGAACCGTAAGCTGAGAAAATGATTCAGGAAGTTCCTAAGTTTACACAGCTATTACCAAGGAGTTCAACCTAATTGTCCGGAATCTAAAGATAATACTATTAACTGTATACTGTATTGTATAGTACAGCTTAGTGGGCAAAGACATTGGATTTGAAATTGGCCAGAAGATATAAATCCTAGTTATTTTCACTTTCTTTTATGAGAAAGTGACTTAATCTTTCTAAACCTCAATTACCACATCTACAAAATGGAGATAATTACACTTACCTTAGAAGATTTCTCAAAAACTACAATAATGTACTTGAAATGCTTAGCTAGTTTTTGGCATATACTAATCACCTAATAAAGAATAGATATTATAATAAACT
>NW_011888823.1:8972310-8982538 GCF_000151845.1 Pteropus vampyrus
CCCCAGGTCCAGCTGCACTTCTATTCTTAGATGCCTTAAGAAGCACAGTATTCTTCTAACACATTTAAATGAATTGAGTTACTTACCACCAAGTGGGATGAGAGGGCGTCTTAACTGAGAAAATCATCAAGTAATAGCTCATGTATCAAATCATCGGCTGAGTTATTTAATTCACCTAATTTTTCAGCATAGAAATTAAGTTTACTGTAATAACCTGAAATTGACTTAGTGGTCAACTATGCCTACTTCACAGAGTCTATCAAATTTAAATTTGACAGATTTAAATGTATTTGATACGCGCAAGTCCAAATTTTAGAATAGCATTCATTTACATAGATCTTTATAGTTTATAACTTATTTTCATTTTAAATTTTATTTTCACAATATTTCTGTGATTTAAAGAGTTCAGTTATCATTAGTCTCATTTTACAATTGAGGAACCGTAAGCTGAGCAAATGATTCAGGAAGTTCCTAAGTTTACACAGCTATTACCAAGGAGTTCAACCTAATTGTCCGGAATCTAAAGATAATACTATTAACTGTATACTGTATTGTATAGTACAGCTTAGTGGGCAAAGACATTGGATTTGAAATTGGCCAGAAGATATAAATCCTAGTTATTTTCACTTTCTTTTATGAGAAAGTGACTTAATCTTTCTAAACCTCAATTACCACATCTACAAAATGGAGATAATTACACTTACCTTAGAAGATTTCTCAAAAACTACAATAATGTACTTGAAATGCTTAGCTAGTTTTTGGCATATACTAATCACCTAATAAAGAATAGATATTATAATAAACTAAAAGACCTACTATTAAATAGCTTAATCTATCTTAAATCTGAATGAATGGATGCAGAAGCCGAACTCCCCTAGGTCAGTTCCACCCTGTGAAAGCTCCTGACATGGATGGCTGGGGAATGGAAAAGCAAAAGCTCTGGAGTGAAGAGGAGGCTTCTAAAGTAGAGGGTGGTTGCCTTTGACATTCATACCTAGTTTCTCTCTCCTTATTTGAGTTACTTGAAAGGTAAATTGCTTATCCATATTACAAGAGCCCAACATCCTGAGACAAAATATATTTTGGAACTACTCAAAGATGTATGTACATATTATTAATAAGACCTGAATGTTAGAAGTATGATTATATATTTTTGAGAATTAGACCTTACTAGAGATTCCATAGAGATATTAGACCTCCAGAAATATAGAGATATAACATATATGATCAAACAAAAATTTAATGCAAAATTTTCCAGGCTTTCTTTAGATTTCTGATGGTCCCTTTTGTTAGTTAAATTACCTTTAGGCCCACTTGAGATGCACTTATCTCTGAACTCTGACTGAACGTTTTAATAATCATAAAGCATAGACTGTACAAGCTTTTGAAAATATTTTCCTTTTGTTGACTGACCTCACAAAAGTGCATTTTAGGATCTGAAAGACATAGTCTTATATTGTTTACAAATGATTTTTTTCTTTACGACTGTAAAAATTCACCTTAGTGCTCACTTCTCTGGAAGAATTCAACTTCATGATTTGCCAAGTTTTTGCTTATTTTTTATCAATAATTATTACTTGTAAATTTGTATACATTAGGGAAGAAAGGTAAAGATATTGAAAAACCCTACACCTCAGCTAAGGAAACTGATGTTAAGAATATGCTTCATTCATCACGTTACATCAACACTGAGATCTTCCCACAGTGTCTCCTTCTAAAACAGCAAATATGCCAGGATTTAGCCTCAGTGTCACTAGATGATGAGAAGATGAGAGTAAAGGAGAATGATTCAGGTTCTGGGAGAACAAACCCATGATAACGAATGATTTGTAAGGGTAAAATGAAACAAGGGTGATCAGAGAGAAAACATCTCTGAATGGAGATATGGGAAAACAAAAATGCTGATAAAAATGATAAGTTTGAGAGAAGGTCTTCAAGAGGTTAACGTTTTAAAAATGAAGAAAAGTGTTTTTGTTTTGTTTTAATAGATTTAGTAAAATGGAAGAAGAATGTAAATAAATTGCCGGCATATTATGGAAAACAGCTTATTATGCATAGTTATAGAAATTTTAGTAATTTTTTTAAATTTTTAGTTAAACTTAGTAACATTTTTGTGACTTATTTTGTAAACTGGTTTGGGTTCTACATTTAGCTTTGATTGCATGTTGTGTGTCATTCTATAGATTTTAATAATGTTCAGGCTATAAACTGCAGAACCAACAACTATTTTTAAAATGTTTTTCAAATGTAAAATATTTTTTAAACAAATTTCTAAAGGATAAAACTTCAACAACCTAAATAATTTTATAAATATTTAAGTAACTAAATTTCGTTTGTAGAATCTAGCCAAGCGTCTCATTTTTAATCTTTTACTCGTGATTCTGATTTTCTAAAACAACTTGAATTAATTCTCCTTAAATTCTTTTTGATGTTACAGCATTGTGACCCTATAAACCCAACAGGAACATTTCTTACATAGTTGCAGTAGGTCAACATAGAACTTATTAAGGGATACTGTGAGTTGAATTTCACGTGAAGCAGTGACTAAAACTTGAAAGTACTTTTAAGCTCAGTTAAATCGTGGCTGAGTTGCTCCACAACACAGCTTAAGTAAATTGATTCAGTGGATTAATGTAGTCATGTCAGGGGAGACAAACTTATCTGCTTTATAAAGTCTGAAGCTTATAGAATATTACTTATCAGGCTTACTGGTAAGAATGACAACTCTCTCTAGTCCTAAGAATTTAGTCCTGAGGTTTGAGCTCCATAGGTTTAGGTGTGAGAGAGACTAAGCTTTAAGAAATAAATAATAATGATTAAAAGAACAAAGTTATCTCTGTCCTTGCAAGATATATGAAGCACACTTATCTCATTTAAAATAGATACTGCTCCTTTTTTATCTGTGAGCAGGATATCAGACCAGCTCTCTCCAGCCTCCTATTATTAGGCAGAGTGGATGTTCCATTTTACACATATCTTTTGTCCTTCTAGACCTGGCGTCATTGCAGTTAGACATTGCCTTTGTGGGGGGCAGGGGAGTAGGGGAGGGGGAAGGAGTGGATATATCAAAATGTTAGAATATGATTCTACTAATCTTTGCATACATTTTGCATTAAAGTAGTCAGAATTGTCTTTAACTACTGGTTATATAACTAAACTTTTCTCAGGCGATTGCCACTCGATATACTCTTCAGTCTTCTAAGTTGCTTTACATGTGATACTTCTTGCTCAGAATCTAATTGAAAAGTTTAAGTGCATTTAACAGTAGGTTAAACAAATGTTTCTACTAAACCAAAATATCATAACACAAAAATTAATGAGAAAGTCAACTACTAGAGTGAACAGATATATTTCTGACCATTGAAATGTTCATTAAATTGAATAAAGCTAAGGCTTTATTTTAACCAAAAGAAAACTTCTGGGGGAATTCATCCCTTCTACTATATTCCTCCTAGATGGATTATCTCAAATCATATTTTTAAATTAAAAGTAGAATTGCATTGTAATTAATACAAGTACTGTATTTGTTCTGTTGTAGATAATTGTGAAAGGAGTGTATTATTATACTGGCAATGTAAACTCTTGTTCCAAACAATGCTTTACATTGCTTATTGTTTCTATACAGAGACATAGAACATGCTAGGAAAAATTAGAAATTATTTATCATTTTTCTTAGTAATTTATTATACTTATGCACAAAAAAAATTACTTTCAGTATATTAGAATTCTCTGTTTAATGATAGGAAAAAACAAACAAACAACAAAACTAAAAACCTTGGCCTGGCTTATGGAGTCTATTCACGTCTAAGTCAAACCTTAGAAATATGTATGTATTGTTTTATTTGTTCTAAAATATATCTGGAAATTATCTGAAAAGTATTAAAATCTAAGAAAATAATTATGTATTTTGGTTCCTCAAAATCTCAGAAATAAAGCATAGCAACTCAAATTAAACTTTACTTTTTTCCTTGAAATTTCCAAAAGATTCCTGTAGATCATAAAACCGAAATGACAAATTATGAAAAAAGTTAACTAACTATCATCACATACATGCTATACATATAAAATTAGTCTAAAGTGTAATTGTATTTACAATCTTTATGGAACAAATGTTGTTTAAAAAGAAGGTGCCAATGTGGTAAAATATCCAATTAGAGCAGAGAAAAGCCAAGTGGGAGCTAATGGGGAAAAGAGAAAGCGCTGAGCCAGCAGGCTCAATCAATCCGGATAACAGCTAGCCTTTGTTAAAAGCCAGCATCTTTAATTAAAACCCTTGTATTTTACTAATAACTTTGCATGTCCATAAGCCTTCTTATTGATTTCAGTTATTTCCTATTTTCCTTTTTGGGATTTGTAGTTTCTGGAGATATTATAAAATTAAAGAAAACACGACTATAGACTGATTATTTGCATATATTTCTAAAATCATGCCTATCTAAAACATTTCCAAAAATCTCCCAATAATTTACTTATAGAAAACGAGAGAAAAAAATTGTTGTTTATTCTGCTATAAGTTGATATTTGTTGTAATCTGATGACCTTAAAATTTAAAAGAATGGGATGTTTTCCATTTTAACTACAGGAGATATAGTCCTTTGAAATGCTCGATAAATTCACTTTAATGTGATTCAAGAGATATTGCTTAATGCCATGCTAAAAGCTCAAGGGGTATAAAGAAAGTATATAAAATTATACCTGTACTTTGGAAATGCTCTAGGTACAAGACAAAGATGAGGAATATTTGAAAAAGTCAAAAAGAGTACTGAACAGAGGGCATCAAGAGATTAGAGCTGTACTCCTAGTTCTAAACTAACTCAATTCCAAGTGTCACCACTGGGGTGAGGTGAAATCTGGTGTGACCCCAGCTTGAGTAGGGGAGGGAAAAGAGGAGGTGGATGGGGGACTGTGGCATTGTGCGCTATCTCTCGGTGCTTCCCTGCTGATGCAGCAAAGAATTACAGGTCGGCGAGATTTAGAAAAAGTAAGACTTATTGAAAGTACATTTAGAAGGAGACTGGTACTCTAAGGAATTTGGGAGGTGAAGCAGTAAGATAGTACATCCCAAAGGGAGGGAGTTTCCAGCCAGGAACACTGTAACCATGCAGAAACGAGGTCTGTTTATGTTTGGGCTGTGATGGGAGGGCCTAAATGATACCTATGTGTGGTCCCTTTGACTGAAAGTAGGTTGCTATATAACACTTTGCCTACTGAGCATGTGCTTACCCAGAATTCAATCTGTTATAATTAGATTCATGAACTTCCAGGCATAGTCATGATATTATAATGATGGTATAATGAGGCTGAAGTTATGGGCAGTACTTTTTGCACATGCATTTGTAGCTGGTTTAGCCAGCAGCTTTTATGGCCTTTGCGCTCTAGGATTTGGGGTAATTTATAACCCTAAAAGGGAGATATTTCTGGGAGGTACTTAAGGAAGGTCTTCAAGGGAAATTTCTATGGTTACTGAGCTGGCCCTTTGCTCCTGTCGCTCATGCCTGACTACCTAATGTAACGACCTCAGTTTCCTCAAGTTCCCTCATCTACACAACAAAAAAGATTGTAAAAGATGGTTACTGTTCATACTTCCTTGCATGGTTAGGATATTTGCATGTGTGTGCATGTGAGTCCACGCAGTGATTAGGTATAGATGATATAAAACAGGCATAGACATATAGATACAGATAGTTTGGGGGATTGTTTTGTATAAGGTTCAGCCTACTGATGGTGCATTCACCTGGGCCCATACTACTTGTATTGAGTCCTAAGATATTTTTGGGACCAGAGCCAACACTGTGGCTAGACCAGTCTTTGTGGTTCTTATTATGATTGCAAAACACACCTCAGCAACAACCATCAGGGAACTTTGATAAAACAAGGGTTGTTATTCACAGGTCCTAGGGGGTACACAGCAGACCCAATGGCCACACAATGAGGTCATGGATAGAGAGAGAGAGAGCAAACATGGACAAGAGGCTCTGCTTTTATTGGAGATGAAGGCGGTGTGCCCAGAGTTTCAGGAGTTCACTCTTTATTGGCAAATGTAAAAGATAAAGGTAGGAATTAGTTTGCTGTAGTAGAAAAGTGAGATCACTTAAATGGTAAGTAATCTAGTTTACCCATGGCTTTCTAAAAGGGGAACTTCATGGGTGGGGGCAGCCTGGCTTCTTATATAAATGTTTTACATGTGTCATATAGCTGACAATATATTTATTTGTGATAGATGTCTTCGAAATAAATGCCTCAGCTATCAAAAGCTTAATGTCAGGCATTTATACTGTAGGAATGCCAATCATGGGGTTTGATGCAGGTAGGTAATCTAACTGGTGAGATCAGATAGGGAACACAGCACCTTTGAAGGATTACTGAGAGGACATTGAGAATAGTCAGAAGTATCTGGAATTATTACCATTAAAAGAATTTTGTTATTCTAGTAGTGTTTACAGTTTATTCTGAATGATTTATATCTTTGCAGCAAAAAAGTTGACTTTTTTTAAAGTAACTATCTTTGACTATAGAACAAAAAAAAAGGTCAAAATTATCTACATGTGACATAAGAGCATCCTCTGATAAATGGGACACTCATACTCACTGTTTGCTACAGGAATGGAAAGAAGTATTAGATCTCATTCTTGGAAAAGCAAGTACTCCATATCACTTTCATGGTTAGAGAGTTAGGCAAGCCTAGAGAAAAATATCCTCAGAATTCTGCTTTGCATTAATCTGAGATGTGTCATATATTTATTGACTTAATTGGTTAGGTTATAGGAAAAATTAAATTAAAAAATGACATGGGGATGAGGAAGAAAAGAAGTGGTGATTGGATACTTGTCAGTTTATCTTGTGTCAAACCAGATTTTCACCTATTATATTAGAATAAATGTGAATTCTCTAAATAACATATATATTCCACTTCTCAAGCCAATATAAATTTTATACATTATTTCACTATTTATAATACCATCATAACTGCTTCTCTCCTTTAGCACAAATATTTTCAAAAGAAATAGTTACTATGTTAATTTATGGTAAAGTTTAAAAGATAGACCCCCAAAATAATTGTTTCATATTACTTTCTTACTGATAATGATTAGTTTTAGTTTACCTAAAGTACTTTTGTTCATGAATTTTGTTATAATGGAGCTGATAGAGCATAATGACAAGAATACCTTCAGTTTTTTTTTTCTTATTTGAATATTTCTTGAATTTGAGTAACTGTTACCCAGAATGATTATTTTCCTTTACAAAAAGGATATTGTATGTATTTATGATGGAATTAATTTCACTGATTAGAACCCAAGGGCAGGGGGAAGAGACAGAAGGAGAAAACTTGACACTTACAGATATTTAAAATAATTTAAATTAATTTTAAAAAGTTACTGTAATATTTCACCAAGACATAGCAGAACACTTAAATGAATGGTGAATTACCACATTCCAAGAGGAAAAGACTTATATTATGAAAATGTCAGTTCTTAAAAAAAAACGCTATTCATTTAACCATTTCCACTCAATACCCAATTTTATTAACTGAACAAAAGTAGTCTAAAATACTATTGGATGATACATTTAAAAAATAGCCAGACATTTGAAAAACAAAAGAATTATGTGGAAGGATTTTCCCCAAGTATTAAAATGTTATAATGTAATAATTATTAAAACAGTATGGTGTTAGTTAAGAATGGAATTGTCTCAATGGAATCTAATAGAAAGTCCAGATGGAATCTAAACTCTATATAGTAATTCAGTTTTTATAAAGTTGGCATTTTTAAGAAATGGCAAAAACATAATTATTCAATAAATCGTTTTAGAACAAATGGTTCACAATATGGAATAGAAATAAAGTTAGATCCCTATCATAAAACAAAAGACATAAAATGAATTGTACATTGAAAGTTTAAAAGGCATGAGGTTGACTATAGATGAGGCTAAAAGAACAATATAGTTAAGAATTATGGAATTATAAAGGTTTTCTTAAACATGACATAAAAAGTAGAAATTTAAAAAGGAGAAGAAAATAATTTTAGCTACATGATAGTGAAGTATGGTATTTTTAAAACAAAATATTTAATAAAACTTAAAAGAATTAAAAATTGGCACAGAAATTTGAAAAAAAATTTACTTATGATTAATTACATAAATGTTTTGAAACTAAGTATTTCCATAGTTAGACTGCCAAAACTTAAAAAAATTCTAGAGAGAACGAAAGTTTGAGAACAGAAGCAATTTCAGTTACTGGCGGCTCAAATTACTTTCAGTTGTATATTTTGTGCTCTCTTAATTATCATAGTAACATAGAACTGTAACAGAGAGATCAAGGATATGTAGACACCCATAAATTGACATTGATTACTACTGTGGTAAGATCATTTTTTTTTTAATTTTGCATATATTTTGTTACTTATAGGTCTCTAAAAAATCTGTATTGCTTACGTAATTTCAGAATTTTAGGAAAAGAAAGAACAACGAAAAATTACTCTATCTTTATTATAACATTCTTTTTATAATATTTGGGATGTCCAAAGTTTTGTCCACATCAGAGAGATCATTTCTTTTAGCAATGTATTAATAATTCATAAAAGCTTTATTTAATACCTATAGATGTATTATTTTCTATAAATATTTTTTTGAAGAGAATTCCAGATTTTTTTTTATACTAGCCCACAGTTTAATATACTGTCATGTAGGAGAAATTGAGATTGGATTACCCCCAATTTCCAGTTATGATGGTAAAAATTAAAAAGCACAACCTCTGGGAATCATCAGTCTCAATGACACAACCCTAGACAGAATATATTGTGGCAGGCACTGTCATGCAATAATTTTCCATAGCCTCTTGGATTTTAAAACTTCAGAAAAAATAAATTTCATCTCTAATGGCTCTAAATTTTTAAATGCATTAGAAGGCCAATTTACTGCACATATGTACCAGAAACACTAAGACTAATTTCTCTAATTTCCTATTTTGACCTTTGTCAACATGCAGTTGAATAGTACTTTCAAACTACTGAGTGCAACTCATTAGTGGATTATAAAATCAATTCGGTGGACCCTGACCAACATTAAATTTTTATTGAAATAGAATAAATTAAGTAAAACAGACAAGATTACAATAGAGGAGAAAAGACAGTATCAAAATACTTTGCACATAATTAGGGTCAGTATAATTTTAAAACGTTTTTATTATATAAGTGTACCAAGCCATAATATGAAATGTTTGTACTGTAAATGGTAATTAAAAAATAAAGTTTGAAAAACACTGCAGAGAAGCATCATTTAGCTTAAGCAATCATGATTATCTTTTTTTTAAACAAAATAATACCAAACATATGTGCTATGAGAAGAAAAGTAATATTTTGAAAACATTCTTCCCTATATGCTTGAAGCATATGTTTGTGGTATAACTCTTTTAAGTGGTTCCATTTTAAAATGCTTTATTATTACTGAGATTATTTATTTGAATGTTAGCTCTATTTGAGCCTCAGTTTCCTCTTCAATAAAATCAATAGGTTGAATTCCATCATATATAAGGTTTTGTAAAATGATAAATATAAAATAACATTATTTTTATGGCTTTTGCCATAAATTTGAAGAGTACTTGAGTAATAGCTTAGTTTTCATTACTCTTTATGACTCATAATTGTGTTACTTCAAATGACTGCAGAACAAATTATTTTTCAAGAGTGTAAAGCAGATATGTGTAGATCATTTTAGTTATTCAATATTGTATTTAAAATAGCTTCTGAAACTATCTTCTTCCCCCCCTCACCCCATTTGGTCTTTAAATTTAGACACCTATTGTTTGTGTCTCTTAATGTAAACATATTAAAGAAGATATTAGGAGTCTGGAAACTAAAACACTGCTTTATGATAATTTATTATGTGACCTAGGATAAGTTAGTTAAATATTTTTTAAACATTAACTTCTTCATCTGTAACACTGGGATAATTAATTTGCTCTGCCAACTGTATAGATTATTTCATACTATTGATTTTTTTAAATGTACATGATACAAAAGTGTATAGATTTAAATGTAATAATGTATCTCCATGAATGAGGACCTTTTCCCCAACCTATATTTTTCCATAAAATGATTACTATATGGTAACAAGTTTGTTAAATATGTGTGTATTTATGTGTATATTTATTCATATAGGCATATATGAATTCTGGGATTTTGTTTTATAGAATGGGTACACTATATTCTATCACTTACTTGAATTTCATTGT
>NW_011888823.1:8983180-8984813 GCF_000151845.1 Pteropus vampyrus
TATATCATATATATACATATATATGTTGTTGATTTACAATATTGTGTGCTTAAATGTCAATAAGCACAGTATCTTTGAACTGTGATGTTTCCTCATCATAGGTTGTTGGCATATTTGCTTGTATGTAATTGTGCTCAAGCATTTATTAAATTTTTCAAAGTGCCAGGTATATTTCTGGGGTTTAAAGATAAAAAATGAATACAAGTGGTTTTGTGACTGAAAGATGTTACATTTATGATATAGATAGTCACAGAAGTACCCAATTATAATAACTGAGTTAGGTGCTATAATTAAAGTCTGTATGACATGAAATGAGATCATAAAGAAGGAAATGGGAGGTAGATGCAGTGTAAGGGGTTCTAGGTGAGGGACTTGGTGAAGGGTAGATGAAGGAGATTTTTATTGAGTTGACCCTCAAAGAATGCGTAAACATCAGCTAGGCAGAGAAAGGGTCTAGAACATGCCAGATAAAGAATCAGGATGAAAAGCAGGCAATTTAAGAGATAGACAGTAGAATGTACAATAAGGCTTACTAACCAACTGATTTGGCTATGAGGAAAAAGAGGAGAAATTTGGAATGAATTCCAAGTTTTAAGTTGGAGCAATTGAATCAGTGATAGATTTAGTCACTGAGACAGAGAATATAGGAGAATCGTGTTGTGGCAGGAATGAGGATGGAAATGAGTTTAGTCATGATATTTATCAATCTTAGATATCGCTTATTCATCCAAGTAGAACTGATCAAAAAATAATCAGTTACTAATTGAAAACTCAGATGAGAAATTTAGAGATATCTTGAAGAAGGGCTAAAGATAGATATTTGAGATCGATCAGAAAATCTGTACAAAAGGCTTGACTATCTAAAGGTAATGAAGACCATGAGGTAAAGGGTAAATTTGTGTTTATTTTTTTTTAAATGATGGTGCTGAGTTTTGGCCATGAAGAAATGCCCAGTAAAGAAAGAAACTGATTATAGTAGAATGAAATAAGGTACAATGCAAAAAATTGAGTTTGAACATTAGGAGACTGGGAAACCTAGAGCTCAGAAATAACCTAAAATAGGAAAAAGAACATTGCTTTGAGACAGAAACAGAGTGAATGAGTTTGAATTATGATGAAAAAAATTTTTGACATTGAAAAAGAGCATAATAATTTAACTGAGGATAACTAACTTTCAGTTTTCTAGTGCTATAAAATGTAGTATTTCTCCTTGCATTTCAGCATTATTTGTCATTTCGATTCCCAAAGTGATTATAAGACGAGGCTCTGTATAATGTTAAGAAACTGAGCTGTCTGGAAAACCCTGAAGAGGTCATGATGTCTCTGAGGGATGTATGGGCATTATTTTGGATTTGTCCATAGGCAATCAGTTTATTTTAATTTCAGTTTCCTCATCAATAAAATGAGAAAATTTAGACTAGATAGCATTCATTAGTTCAACAAATACTTACATTGCTTATCTGATGTGAAACTGTATTTTTCATATTAATTATTTTCATGACCAAATTGACACCTTTTTTATTTTATCGATTTGAGAAAGAAACCCATCCAGACATATAATGAGGAGAGAATATTTTTATTCCCATGTATTAATATTTGGATAAGGAGCTATAATAAAAGAGGGTTTTTTTTT
>NW_011888823.1:8984933-8996082 GCF_000151845.1 Pteropus vampyrus
TATACACACACACACACACACATATTCCTGTGAAGAATAGGCAAAAAACTCATGCTCACTTTCAAGAATATTTTTATAGTTTTGAATCCTGACTCACAAACATTGATGACATTAATAGCCTGTTTATAAGGGAAAATTTCCCTGGTGGATAGGAATGTAGTTTAAAATTAGTTTTAAGGTCTCTCAATGACATGTCTTTTAAAAATAAGTTAAATAAAATTTCATTAAGTAAATGAATAAGGCATCTGGTGATAAAGAACAGATTAGACAAGATTCCTTTCCTATTTGACACAACTAATAATATTATCATGTCATAGCCTACAGGTCACCAGGGATTTAACTAGAACAAGGGTCAAACCTGATTAATAGCTGCCAAAATCTGATCATACTTCTATTAACTGACTCTGAATGTCAGTTTCAGTAAGGGATCTGTAGATATTTGCCACATTTTTCAGTTGAAGGATAGTAGTAATTGCCCTTAGGATTAAACTCCTGTCACCTGTGGAAGTGTATACCTTACAGTATGGCCTAGTCAGTTCCCTGGAGTAGCTATCACCAGACTAATTAGGTATAAAAAAATAATCAGTTAACATTTTCTTCTGTGATGTGAAAATGAATATGCTTGTGGTGTTTTGGAAGGCCCAAATACTTTTTCATAATTTTGCTTTGCTAAGTTCAATTATTTTTAAAAAGTTCAATATCTTCTCTGAGAGCCTTTTCATTGTATTAGACCTTATGTTGCTGGTTAAAATAATCGATAAATTTTTAAAGTGCGAAACCCCTTCCTTGGCCAAATCAGGATATAGCCTTATATATCCTGAGATCTCTCTCTGTGTGGCAACAATTATTGGTTTAATTAATCTTTGACCTAGTGTGAGATAGGAAGCAGCACTGCAATTTAAGACTCATTTCCATCTCTGCTCTCCCATCTAAATAAATATTTTACCCTTCCTGGACTATCTTCTCATTATGAAGAAGAGAGAGTCTGAGACTAGAGATTTTGATATGTTGATTTTATAAAGGCTAACTCTGAAAAACATGGAGCTCCCAGTTAAAAAAAAAAGTGAAATTTCCGGTCACTTTTCCAGACTTTACTAAATCAGAATGTAGGAGGAGGACCATACATCTTTATTTTAAATAATTCCATATTATTCTTAGAGTCTACCTGGCACCAGACACACAAATGTGTCTAATTATTCTCCTTTAGAAGAATAAATAGTAGTGTACCGTGTGACATTAGTTTCATTAAATCTGATTTTCCACACATTTTGGCATGCTTTAGAAGTAATGTATATTTTTGGATAAACTATGAACTTTATTTGTTTCATTTAAAATATATCTTCATGATAGTAGCCTTCTAAAAGCATGTCACACAACCCAAAATGTTTATTATTTTAGTTACAATTCCACCATTCATAGGAATAAATATTGGATCATAGAACTAGAAGGTACTTCTAGAAAGCATTTCATCAAGCCCCCTGTCTATAGTCTATAAGTGGATATCTAAATCATCCAGAAGCAATTTCCCTCTAATACTGACAAATAAAGAATCAAGAACCTAATTTAGTAGCTCATTATAGTGTTTTGATCACTCTAATAGTCAATAAATTCTTTTTCACATCTAACCCTAATCGCCTCTGCTTTAACCCAAGCATTTTTCTTCTTCAAACCTCCAAGTGTGTAACTGAAAAGAGCTTAACGTTAAAACCACTTGAAATACTATCTACTTAATGGGCACAGTGTGTTACAAGGACACAGTTCGCTGAAATTCAGTCAATAGCCAGAAATAGTATAGACAGCTTAGAAGTCTGAATCACTGAATACTAATTGAAAAGGAATAAAACTAAAATAAAATATATTTGCTTTAAAATGTGCTTTGCAATAGAATTGGGACTACCCTAGATACTTTTTATGTAGATGGTTGCTAGGTGGAAGATATAAACAGTTTTCTGAGGGTCTCTTACTTATCTGAAATATTTACCTTCAGAATCAGACAAGTAATATTTCTATTCTAACCCTAGGTCGTTTTTCCTCCCAAATCTTCCTGTTTGCACATCAATTTGTTTGTTTGATTTCCCAATAATTGATACCTTTACAACACAAATAGGAAATTAAAGCAAGGTATGTCAGTGTGTTTAAGTTTCAGATAAAGAATAATTAGTTAATTAGTCAAATGGTGTAAATAACAGAGTTTTCCCCATTTTCACCAGATAGAACAATAGTTCTCAACTCTAGACTGCATATTGGAATCACCTGGAGAGTTAATTAAAAGTATCAAATCCTAGAACATTGAAGATAATTTTGATTTAATAGGAATTAGGTGATTTCTGGGCATTTTTGTTTACGTATTCTATATCCTGCTGCTCAAAATGAGGCCTGTGGACCAGTAGGCAATGACATTACCTGAGAACATATTAGCATGGACAATCTTGGGCCCCACTGATATCAACTCAATCAAAATCTTTATTGATGCAAGAATTCCCATATTAAAGTTTGAAATCTCCCCTATCAGATGGTCTAATATACAGTTTGGTTCAGAACCACAGGGTAGAGAAAGAATAGAGAACCAAAAGGCACTGAGCTTGAGAAGATAGAGGATAGAAGAAATTAGATAGGGGAGAAAAATGATGGAGTGTAAAAACATGGGACTTACAAAGACTTTGCCTAAATTTAGCCTTATTTACTTTTTACTGGGCAGAGATCTTTTTGTTTTCTCACTGTGATACCAGTGCTGTGTTTTGCCTCAATTTTGAATGCCCTTTATCCTCTTTGCTACTCCTAGAAAACAACAATAAATATTTGATTAGTAAATTGCCAAAGTTCTTTAAATAAAATAAATTTGTTATGAGGGTGTAACTTTAAGTGTGATTATATTTTAAAAAGTAATTAACCTATGATTTTTATTGGTGAGTTACTGGTATAATAAAGCTACTTACAAATACTTTAATTTTTTGAGATCATAGGTAATCTCTGAGCAGTATCCCCTAACTATAGAATATTGGGTTTGTAAAACTTTACCCAAATGATTCTCATGGATATTTTGAATGCATCCCCACTTCCAATTTCAAGTTTACTGACCTTAATATAATAAGCATTTTCACTTCCCAGGATTTACCTTTTATATTAAACAATAACAGTTAGTGATGTGCCACCAATGAATAAGCTAGTTAAAATTTGACCCAAATATTTTAATATACCCAATGAAGCAATTTAGAAAAGATACTAAATACAGGGGAAAAATGCTAATGAAATAATATTCAAGCAAGGATGGAAATTAATATAACCAAAGCAATTATAAGTTAATGTTCCCATGGAGGCTAAGTGAGTTATATCATTGATTTCAGGAAATGTTTTTTTTGTTTTTCCATCATAATAAAATATGAGTATAGTGTGATGCATTTAATTCATAGTAAGTAAGAAATGTTTATTAATCAATGCATGCCATTAAAAAGATTGTACACAGAAAAAAAAGATTGTACACAGGGAACATTTTCTTTCTAAAAACAAACCTCATATAAAATTGCGAAGAAATGTTAACTATATCACATCACTGTTTAGAGATTAAGCTTATAGTTTTGTCCTTTTTGCTTACTTAAATATTATTATCTGCCAAGCAAACACTTCCAAATATGTTTCCTTTTTACTGAACTTTCAATTAAAATTAATGCATGCAAACGATATGATGGCAAAAAGTGCCACTTTGTCTAATGTGTTTTTTCCTTGTTATTTTTGTTTTTTAATTTTTTAAATTTTCAATTGTAGTTGACATACAATATTATATTAATTTCAGAAGTACAACATGGTTCTTAGACATTAGTGTTGAATGTATATTAATTTTTATTTTTAAAATCAGTTATAGACTATTTTCAAAGCAAATTTTGTAATTCCCTTTTAATACCTTAAATCAAAATTTTTATAAGTAATAACTTAGAAGGATGTTTCTTTGTATGTTCCTGAGATGGGATGGCATAGCAAAGATCAAAGTATTCTGAAAAAAATGAGATATGTGACCACTGTATAAAAGAAATTGCTATTCTAAAAAATTTAAAGTTGACTCAACGTATATGCTTGAATAATTTAAAATACATGTTTTAAAAGTTTCACAGTATAATAATTATTATTGAATATAAGATTGTACTATTAGATTATATTTGTAACATTATTTTTGTACTTAAATACCATAGTTAAAGAAATGACTTCAATGAACATTTAATAAATTTAACATTTAATAAATAATTTTAAAATAAATTAATGGTTAATTATCTTTATAAATATTCTCTACATTAATTTCCTCATTTTGTAGGAAAGAGCAAAGTATATAAATAAAGAAAACAAACACTTTATAGTTACCTTAAATTATCATAGAATTAAAAATAGAAATTAATACTTTAACATATGTGTCTTGGATTAAAATATAATGGGACTTACAGGATATGATTACTAACTCACTTTGAGCTATTTTCCAACTGAGCAATTTCTGTCAACTAAAAGAAAATTAATAGACTCCCCTGTGATAACATTTATTTTAATCTAATAATTTGTTTACTTAACATATATCTGCTGTTTCAATTAACGACTCTTGGTAAATCAAAAGAGTCTTGTTGAACCTGAAAGAGAGGAATTATATTTGAATCTATTCTTTACAAAAGTATCTATTAGAAGTGTTTTCTTCATATGGCATGGATTACTAATTAAGACATCTAAATAAATGTACCACTTGGTTAAAATTTAGGAACATTAATATAAGCAAATTATATGAATATGAAGAGTTAATGAATGGATGTGATTTATTTGGGTATATTTCATATATTATATATGTATGTGTATCATGTACGTGAAATATAAATAAAAATTATAAATGCCAGATACAGCATTAGACATTGGAATACACCAACAAACAAAACAAGTGTAATAAATGAGTTAGTTGTAAAATATGGTAGATTGTGATGGATGCTGTAACAAAGATACAGAAGGGAGAGAGGGAGGGAGGGAAGGAGAGGAGGAAGGAAGGAAGGAAGGAAGGAAGGAAGGAAGGAAGGAAGGAAGGAAGGAAGGAAGGAAGGGAGGGAGGAAGGGAGGAAGGAAGGAAAGAAAGAAATGAGAAAATGAGGGAGGGAGGGAAGGAGGGAAGGAGAAAGAGAGAGAGAGAAGAGGAGAGTCCAAAGTTGCATCAGGAGTCAGTGGTTTGGAAAGGATTCAGTATTAAATAGGGGTAAACTTCACTGAGAAGGTGAGATTTGAACAAAGACTTAGATAAGCTAAAGGGACATGCCAAGTTTACTTATTTTGTAGAATTTTATTCTGGAATACTTACAGAAGAAATTATTTATTTCAAAATTTCATATTATTCAAACTGCAAATACAAAATATGCCCTAACAAATTTAGACCTAAAAATTTCTTTTACTCAAAATCTTTCATAAGCTTTTGCTAAGAAGTATCATATGACTTTATTTTTACAAAAACAAGACAGAGGGTGAATCCAAGTGCTTCTTAAAACGTTATTTGATGCTTTATTGATTGTACTACTTAGGGAAGAATATAATCATGTCCAATGAAAGGGTATAGATCATATTTAAACATTATGAATTATTTTATGAATATCATCATCATGTGCAATTGCAAAGGATCCAAGTGAAAATATGGAATTATGAAATAATCAATGGCATAATTAAGGAGTGTTTTAATCTAATAATTGATATTCACAATAATTCTGTTTGTATTTTGGTATGTTCCATTTCTTGACATTTTAATATTTGTCTATATTTCTTAGTTTCCTACCTCTTTAACTCTGTACATATTGTCTTTTCCTCTAATAAGGGCATTAAATATTAAATAAACAGATACTTTTATTGAGTTGGTTACATGTGACCTATTCATTTACTTGGAGGTGATATTTATTGTGTGTTAAGTGCCAAACACTGTGCTAGTAACCAAGGATACAATTAAATAAGACAATGTCCTTCAGCAAATTACACTAGTAGTCTGGTAGGGGAGTGAACATGGAAAAAAAATACAATGTACTATAATAAGTACAATGATAATCTCTAACAGCTGCTGATTATTATTAATAGGGAGCAGTTAAGCATTTTATAACTGTATCTCTGTCTTCAATCCCATTAAATAGGTACTAATACTAACTCATTTGTAAAAACGGTAAAGTGAAATATAAAGTGGTTAAATAACTTGCTGTATCACACGGGTAGAGTTTGAATCTGAGTCTAGGCTTTCAGACCTCATCAACTGCTGTATCACTTTATCTCCTTACTTGTTCAGAAAAGGGACACAGATTAAGTCAGCCTGGAGATGTGTCTGGAAAAATTTTAGAGCAAAAGTGACACTTTAGCTGGATCTTAGGGATGAGTATTTGCTAGACAGAGAAGACAAGAAGAAATGTGTCGTGAAAAGGCAGTGATAATCTCAGTTGCATATGGTGTAAAGAATCAGGAATCACAAGTGGTGTTTCTGTGTGGCTGGATGTGAGAGTAGTGAAGGACACCAGTTAAGACAGAGATCGTGGTCAGTTGATGAAGGATGTATTAAGAAAAAAAACAGTGCAAGTTTTTGTTGTATATACTGTGAAGTGCCTCCTTCCTCCTTCATTCTATTGCTCTTTCCTTCCCTCCCTGCTTTCCCTCCTTTCCTCCTATCTTTGAAGCTATTGCTCTGTTCCTTACACAGTTTCCTCTTTTTGAGGAATCTTGGTAAAAATTCCACTTAAATCTCAGGAATAGAAAGAATTTTGCTACTGTTGATCAGTTATCTATATGTCTGTCTGTGTATCTATTCATCTATGTATCTGATATGAATTATAGGATAAAATGTAAATCATGTAAAAGTTCGTTTCCCTTTTCGCATTGACTACTAAGAATCTTAAAGGTATTTTGGGGAACATCTGCCATAGGACCTTACTTTGCTTATTGTGAATTGACTTCACTGCTAACTCTACCTTTTACAACCTGCCAAAATGACTCATTCAGTCATTTCAAATTTGATTCTTTCCTGCTAATGTATATGATTTTTGTAAAACACTATAAGTATTTTCCGGAACAAGAATGATTATAAAAACTAATTTGTGTTAATTCTGAAGGGTTTTATACAGTAATTTTGACCTGTTGCAGACTTCAATCAAAAAATCTTTGCTGAATTGAGTCAACGGTTGGTAGAGTAAATTACTCTAGAATTCAGCTTTTCTCATCTACTTCCAGTCTCCTTAGAAGTTTCTCTTGGTGGCTGACTTTGATTGAGGCCCCATTTCTGTCTTCTGCAGTGACAAGGACAGTGTGTGCAGAACAATGTGATGGCAGGTGCTACGGACCCTATGTCAGTGACTGCTGTCATCGAGAATGTGCTGGAGGCTGCTCAGGACCTAAAGACACTGACTGCTTTGTAAGTCTGGGAGTTTCTCCCTATTATTCTCCTGCTTTCCCTTCCCCCTGGTTTGGCTCAAGCACACTGGATATTTAACATCTTATTTAAAAAGATATAATTAAACCATTTTAGGATTAAGAAATATTCTCTGCCTTCCTAGAAGTCATTCATTCTCTGGGTGGCTATTGATTAACTAGGATTGTTCTGTTCCACTAAATGAATTATGTTTTTCTGTTACAATTTACATTACCAGTGAGATTTACCTGAAAATGTGAAGGAGAACATAACTGAGGTATCTTTTTAAAAGGTAACAACACCTTTCCATGATTTTCAGTGATTACCTGTTTATGTTGCAACATCATTGAGTCTTCTGAGTGGGGGTACTTGCATTTTATTTCCTAAATATGAATTTCAAGATAATAGCAGATAAATTTATAAATTTAACTATTTTTTAGTTTATGTCGTTTACAAACTAACATGATTCAAAAGTTGTAAGATTTACAAATGCTCACTTGAAGCAATTTTTATGCTAATCTGTGTGATTTTTATTTTAGAACACTGTATTACTTCCTTAAAATTAGCATTTATCACTTGTTGGGGACACTTTTAATTACTTTATGATATCCCTGATACAGTTATAGCTGTTCCTTTGAATACATACAAGCAATTCCGTGAGTTATAGTTAATGCAATTTCATACACATAGAACATTAGTTTCATTTTAAGATAAAAATCATAAAATAAGTTGTTTCTTTTGTTAAAAATGAACACAGGAATTCATTTTCTTGTTTCCCCTTCTCGAATATTTAGACAATACAATTATATTTAGAATTGAGTTTTCCAATTGGCACAATTCTGGAAATGAACAAAATGTAAGTTACAGCTTTTATAATATAGATAGTAACTTGTGAATTTTCTTAATGTCACAAGAAATTTAATCTGTCTACTCTAATTCTATAGTGAACAAAAGTATGTATTGCAGAAGTAAGTAGTGAGGAAGAAGAAAAGAAAATTAAAATGTTAAAAATTTAAGAAAGCTGCTTAGCAGGTCTTGGACTGAGACCTTTTCCTCTGCCTATCACCAGACATGGGATGAAAGCTGGATTTGGAGGATGCTGCCAATTCCAAAACAATAATAACAATAAGCACCAGCAATAGTTATAACTTTCACTTAGAAGTCTGACATTGCATTATTTTCATGATTCCACTGTCATAATAAGCAGAGTGCCCAGTGAGCTTCAGAATTCTAATTTCATTACTTTTATGAAATGGCCCCATGATTCCACTTTGGCATTTGGTACAGAATGTTCAAGAATGCCAGACCAAGGCCTCAGTGTAAGTTGCGTTGTTTTATACGCTGTCTGGAAGGTAAATTTGATTCCTCTGGCTTACGTTCCTTTGTTGCCAACCAGCCTGTGCACAGCACTGCATAAAGTGTGTTAGTGAAGCAATTATGAGGACACATGAAGTTTTATAGCCATAAATTAAAACTTACTGAGTATTCTAGATTGGTTTTTAATAAATTCTTCCTGGAAACTGTCATCTTAGTGAATAATGTTTCATCAGTGATTCTCGTTCTGATTATGCATCTAGTAGACCATCATCAGGGAATTGTCATGTTCATGATAAAGTGCTTGCTAAAACAACATTGATGAAGAAAATGTTTTGAGGAAACAGAATAAATTAGTGCTTATCAATAACCATACATACAGTTTATGATGAAATGTAAAATACAGCTTGAGTTCACAATAGCTTGCCTTCTAAGGCCTAAATTATCCCTGTGAAGGTTTAATATTTTTAATTAAGAGAATTAGTTCACTCAATCTTTTGTTAATCACACATTTTTATGTACTTATACATATATTCTCATTTTATATCACATACATAACTTAGTTGGTAAAATTGTTTTAATTCTTCTCAAATGCATTTTAATATTTTAAAAATTGAAGTTTCTATATAAATACATAAGTTAGCAGAAACAAATTGTTTTACTTGAACTGGGTGGCTTTTATTAAATTGCATGGCATTATGAAAAAGACCATACAGGAAATGGCATCATATTATTTAATTATGGGCTAAGTATAACTACTTCTTTACATTTCAGCATTATATACCCTACATTTACACTTGACTAGTTACCTGCTAGTGCTTTTTCAAGTCCAGTTTAAATGGCCATCACAATGTTTTCTCACTATACAATGGTGATAAATGTCGCTTAAAGCACTAAACTCTCCAAACACCAGCTTTAAGGAAAGTCTACCTTCTAGAATTAGGGTTTAGTTATTAGTGTCAGACTCCGATTCAACACAAACATTTTGAATAAGTATGAGCTTAAATGATTTTTCACTATTAGTTAACTTTAATAATTGAATTTAATGCTTAATTTAGAAATGAGTGGATAGATACTAAGCAATTTGAACATGAATAACTATAGATGGTATATTTCCTGACGTTGGATAAACAGTTCTATAAAATTGTAGAAGTCCTAAACAAATTTGAACTTAAAAAAATAAGCACTAATGACTGTAAAATTATCAAATTGTACAGTTTTTTATGAAATTGATATATACTAAGTAAAGAACATAGCCTTCTCACGAAACTGTTACAGAAATGTTCCTTTAACAAGTATTCTGAAACTTATTTTTAAATGAAATTAATATTTGTTATGTTGCAGGCCTGCATGAATTTCAATGACAGTGGAGCTTGTGTTACTCAATGTCCCCAAACTTTTGTCTACAATCCTACCACCTTTCAATTGGAGCATAACTTCAATGCAAAGTACACATATGGAGCATTTTGTGTTAAAAAATGCCCACGTAAGTAACAGGATAAGAAGAGCCAAATTAATTAGATCATCATTTAAAAACACAGAAATTTCATGTAAATTTATTATAATTTGAAATGTAACAATATTACGAATGACTTGGGTTATGGGGACTATTGCTATGATTTCACAGACAAGGAAATTAAAATTCAAAAAATTAAAATGGTTGATCCAAAGTCTCAGCAAAGGACTGATATGTGTGAAGTTAGAGTACAGTGTCATTGACTTCCAAACTCATTATTTTCACTATACCTCATTGTTTTTGCCTGTGATCTGTTTCTCAGAAAAGTGATTAGTTTATGTGGCAGCAAGCCACACAACAAATGAAGTGTGCTTCTCATACCAATAAATTTTTATCCAAAATTATTTCTGACTAGTTTGTAGTGGAATATATAAAATTATATTTTTAATATCAAATATAATCATAAACAATAACAGTATATATGAAGAGCATGCTAAGAAGTCTTTACCAAATTGATAACTCATCCTGGGGATTCAAAGTGACCAGCTTAATTTTCATCAAGAATTCCCTAAAACACAGGTTCTGATATTTGCTTGAGTCAGTTTTTTTTTTGCTTGAAGTGACCAATGGTACATTTCTTCACTGTATTACCTACTGGAAAGGCTGAAAAAAGTAACTATATGTGTTCACATACTCATTTAAAAGAAGAAGGCTTTACAATCTTCATGCAGATGTTATTGTTATCTTCACTTGTGTATGTGATGGAATAGAAAATTCAAGTGATGTGGGATTAGAGTGACTATGGGTGCTGGCTTTGCCCACTTTAGCCGTGTAATTTTAAATGCACTAATTACTTTTTAATTTCCTCCTCTTTAAGATATTTATGGTATAATCATATCTCTTCCTTCCTCTTTCCAGTATCATTATAAGGATGAAAGGGATAGAGAATAAGGATCAGAGAAAGAGTATATAAAAACACCTATTTGAAAACAATG
>NW_011888823.1:8997397-9005619 GCF_000151845.1 Pteropus vampyrus
TCGGGGAAGGAAAGGAAGTGGACTGAGGCTTCGATGCAGTCTCATCTAAGTGCCTCCTTACGTGGAATACAAACATATTTATACCTTGTGTCCACTCTCATGCATTCGTACATACCCCTCTACCCTAGATTCCCTTCAATTCCAGATTTTCCAGTATTTCTTCTCCCATGACAAGCCACTGTGCATGAATCTATATTTATTCTAAGCTCAGGTCACGTCCATACAAAGTAAATGATCGTTTGCACCACCCAGAACTATGCTCATTAGTAGGATTTTTCCTTGTGACTATTTTTCAAGTCCACTCCTTAGTGAGGCTGCAGGGCAGCTGCCATTTATTTTCGGCTACTAGCACTCACCTACCAAGCTTAGTGTCTGTCTTCCTCTATCAGCTTGTCATAAGTGCTGCATCATCTCTTGGATGTAGCAATAAGGATGCAGCCACAGGTAGGAGCTGAGTGGGAGGTGCCAGCACAATGATAGATGACATGTAGGTCTGGACCACCTGCTTATGTAGTTTACTTGTGCCTCTGCCACTGTTTATATCTAATCCTAAATCTACTGCTTTCGTCTTACAATGGATTGCTGTCAGACCTGTTATCACAACATTATGGCATCGTGATTCTAAGAAAACCTTGTTTATGATGGGCAAGTCTGGCTACAAGATCAATCAATGACCTATGGATAGGTGCTCTATCTCCACTAAGACCCAGAAGCATGTCAGGAGCGATTTGTTAAATGGTGTTGAATTCTATGCTACAGATGGCATGGCTTATCTCTGGAGTCCTAGAGGTCTCTGATGTGAATTTCCAGTTGGGACTTGCCATGACTCCATATGGCATATTTTCCCACCATAGATACTTCTGGTTTCTTAGGACCTCTTGGGTTTTATGACCCAACTAGCAGAATCCCTTGCATCTCAATCTAGACCTGCACCATATGTTTTTTTCTGCTCTGGGCCCCCTTCAAGGCCAGAAGTCTTCCATATCACTGAATACTAGGCCAGAAGCAGTATTCCTAGACATGGAAGGATACTGCCTTCAAAATCCAAAGTGGACTAGCAGTAATTGTGTTTTCTCTTCATTATGGAAGCCTTTAAATCAATAATGTGTCCTTTTCTTGAGAAAGAATGTTCTGGCACATTCTAGATGACTGGACTTCTAAACATTGTACCAATGTGTCAAGTAATTAGATATTCCTGATTTATTTAGTTTACCTTTCCTAAAGTGCTGCCCTTTCACATTTCATTTTGTTTTTTCACATAAAGCTATGGGACAGTTTCTATGGCATTCCATTGAAAAATGGAACACATTTTAAACATTTCCTTCTGAAAGTGCACTCTCTTGATCCAAGGCAGTTTAACCTCGGTTTCATTTGTGCTTCATGGAACTTGAAGTATTTTAGACTTCAGACTTGCATCATGACATGAAATGAAGTGAAACTATTGAAAAACACAAAGTAAATGTCATGTAGTTTCCTAAGTCTATAAAAGAAATTCACTCTATCTTGGGGGCCAGTTTAGGATGTGGTGTAGTCATCAAGCAAGTGCTGGTTGTTAACACACGCTGCCCTTAGATTCAAATGTGGACGATCTTAGATGCTTTTTCAGGGCGTGATATTTAGACAGAGAATTGTTTTAGGGAAAGATACATATATATTATCAATGATGTTAATCATTTTCACACCTTAAAATATTTCGTTTTAAACTTGTTTGCCAAATATCAGCATTATTGCTAATTTTACCTTTTTTTTTTTTTATCAGATAATTTTGTGGTTGATTCTAGTTCTTGTGTGCGTGCCTGTCCTAGTTCCAAGATGGAAGTAGAAGAAAATGGAATTAAAATGTGTAAACCTTGCACTGATATTTGCCCAAAAGGTGAGTAATAGCTGAGATTATTTAGGCTGGAACAGGGGCCTGTACTGAAATGTTTCATTCACTTTTTGTTAGGCTGACTAAACCTCTCAGAACGCAAAACTCCTCCAACCAAACCTTCCCATACACACTTTTCTGTGACTATGAACCGTTCTCTAAAGTATCAACTGTTGTACAGTGTGTATTGTTGGTTTCAAATGATATATGCTAAAGTGATGCAGATAACACTCTGAGTTAACTTTAATAGGAACTCAGAAATAAAGCTGCATTTTATTCTACGTGCAGCAAATCCTAGAAGATATGCACACAACAATGGTTCACATGGTTATTTTAGCATCAAGAACACATATTAGTTGGTTGCCACTGTATACAAAACAATCTGCTATGTGTAAAGAGGGTTACGAAGAGAGATGCAACATGACATTTACTCTCCAGGTCTTAAAAAACATTCGAAAGATAAGATATATGAAATGACAAGGACATTTACCATAAGTGTTAAATAGCACAGATAATTTATGTTCTAGAATTTTAGTGAAGGAAGAAATACCTTCCGGCTATGTTGCTCAAATTCTTCACTGGAATGAAACTTAAATTAAGCAAGACAAAAATTCAGTACAAATTTACCGAATATTATTAAGCTTTCCAAAGTATCAAGAACTGCCTTTAAAAAGAGCAAACTACACTTACTTTTAGACTACTTTCTCTCCCTCCCTCCTTCTCTCTCTTTTTCTCTCTCCCCCCCCCACATTTTTGAATCGTGTGTGTATATGTGTTTTAAGTAGAGCCTTCAGACAGCAAAGATGATACTCAATTTCAATATAAAATTTTGAATGTCTCTTCATTCTGTTTACAGCTCATGTCATCAGTATATATATACGTATATATATACACATATATACGTATATATATACACATATATATATACACACATACATATATACACACATACGTATATATACGTATATATGTACATACATACGTATGTATATATATACGTATATATGTACATATACACGTATATATATACATACGTATATATATATATAGTTAATTAGATCAGTGTTTTTAAAACTGTGAGTTGTAGACTATCAATAGGCTGTGAAATTATTTTGAGTGACCAGCATTTAAAAAGTTTTAAAAATTATATTTTAAGCTGGATTAGAAAATAGGTGATTTTATGTAGTATGAGTAAGTGTTGATTGTTGAAAGTTTTGTTTTAGTTATGTATCTGTTGTGTGTATATACTAGGTCTCGATTTAAAATAGAATTCTTATGCATCGTGTTCACTAGAGGATAATGCAGGGACAGTATTTTAAAACAGGCCAAGTAGTAAAGGTTACTACTTTTAAAGTAATAATCAATTATTATTTTATTTGTTAGAAAGCAATTTATTTCTTACGATGAAATTTTTTCATTTTATAATGAAAAAATACTGTTATCTTATAATGAAAAAGCAATGCTTTATTGACTAAAAAGACATTTCTCAATTTCCTGACTATGAGTCTTGTTTCCACAGCTTGTGACGGCATTGGCACAGGATCATTGATGTCAGCACAGACTGTGGATTCCAGTAACATTGACAAATTCGTAAACTGCACCAAAATCAATGGGAATTTGATCTTTCTTGTCACTGGTATTCACGGGTCAGTATTTAATTTTTACAGAAAATTATTTTACAAAGTGTAGACAACGCTTAAAGAGTCTTCAGCTTTGTTCGTTTGAATTCTTTTGAATCCTAGAAGAGTACCATCCTATATGAATGCTCTTGTACAACAAAATCAAATGACAGATTTCACCAGCAGTTATAGTAAATCAAAGTTTGGGACACATCTGGATTATGAAATTGATGACTACTTAGATTCAAAAATATAAATTTATATATGTCAAAATGTATTTATAGAATATTCTCATTAAATCCATAGATTTTAGCAAGTCTGACATATTTTTGCATGTTTAGAGAAACAATGTCAAAAGGTGAAATAAGGAATTTATATCAAATTTGTAATCAATTAGTTTAAGAAAACATAAATTAATATTTCTTCAAAAATGTATTTCACAGAAAAAAAAATCAAGAAGTTGAAATTGTCCTGAGTTTTCAGAACTTCTGTTTGCCCTGATATATCTTTTTTCTCTTTTTTCTTAAGTTGAGGAGTTAGTACTATTGTAAGAGAACTAGTAAATTAATTTCATTTTAGTAATAAAAATTATAACATTTCTGGCCTTCTTCATTATAGAACCACCTGCTGGTTTTAACTGAGAAAACAACCAAATTTGTATTCATTCAATTGCAATAGAAATGTCAATATTTTTACTTTATATTTTATCTATTTGTCTATATTACCACTTAATCTCTAAATATTATTGCTATGGGCTACAAATAAAGAGTATCACTCACATATTCTAATTCAAAATCTTACTCTAAACATATATCACATAATTTCTAGAAGCAAAATAATTTAACACACTTGAATAAATATGCCCAAATAGGAACAGCAAGAGAAATAAAAAAAAATTGTTTCTTTCTATTTAAATAAATTACTGTAGGTCTTACTGTATAAAACATTTCTTTACTTTAAAATATAGCTTTTAACATGTGTCTATGCCAGATACTGTAATGATATCTATGCACTTTCTTCCCCAGATATGTTATATTTGGTCTAAGAAGCAATTTTTTGAAAAAAGAAAATCAAAATTTCTAACTTTTAAAAAAATATATATGTGGACTTGGTTACTCTTAGGTCACATTCTCACATGGCAATGATCTGTTTGAGCTGGGTTTTACTAGGCCTTTTGAGATGGGACATAATCAATCAAATTTACCATAGTCCCCATTGGCTCTCCAAATCCATTTCCATTGCCATCTCTCCTTCCTTGGCCATATTGGGTAGGACACTTGGGTCAATATTTAGATGCATCTATATAATTTAATAAGTATGTGACAGTAAATAAAACAATATATCCACATTTTAACTATCTTTGAAACCAGGTATTACCGTAAATTATAGATCATATCATGTTAACAGTGTCTTCTGAGAAATAAGACATAAGCACTTGATTCACATTTCCTGATTCCACATATACATAATAAATGAATTGGCCTCAAGTCCAACAGTGTTGGGAAAAATTCGAAAACAATTTCATGAATTGCATTAGACAAGTAGTTTTCAGCCCAATCCGTCCCAACATCCATTCTTATACATTAATCATTTTAATACTTCTTTTTTAATTCTGAAATGAAAATCATGGATGAGATAGCCTACCTGTATACATAATTTTATAAAGTGATTTTAATTCTCTAGTCATAATTTAAAGAAGAAATAAGAGAAAGTGTTTATTTTATAGCATAAAAATGCCATTGCCACAATTAGACTAGGCATTCTTATTTCCTTATTTAGCATGGAAACTGCAGGCAAAACTCAGTATTTAGGGTTATTCATAGGAATAATCCCCTTTTATGTCTTGTCATTTTGACATTGTTTATATACATGTGCTTAGAGCAACAAAATGCTCTCCAAATAAGCTTGCCCATGCTGAGTCACAATGAGACACTGACAAGAAAATACTTAGATGATAGACTACAATGATGGTAGACAATGGAAAAATGATAATGGGTTGAGTGAAAAAATAGATTTCAATGGAATTGTGAAAATATGTTTCTCTTTCTCTATGCTGAGCTTTATAATGGATCACCAAACACAATGAATGTTCTTGCTCATGGCTCTGAATTTAGCTAGGAAAGTCCTGGATTTTACAGTACTGTGTATTTCAAGTGACTATAGAATGAAACCTGCTAGAGGTACTTTGAAGTTGGTAAGTGAGATTCTGTCAACTTATATTATGAGAGTCCTGAATCTCTAAAATTAAATATATAAAATTTTGTGGTTTGTTGGGCTTCATATGAACAGTCCAGAATTCATTTCATTCCTGGCAACCTGGACATGTTCTCAGTAAAGACTGGAACTAGCCCCATTATTGTGTGCTTGCCCTGAGTTTTGAGTGTTTCCCAATAATCGCAGAATATTTGATTATATGAACAGAGCTGTTCTATACACTGCTTTTCATCAAAAAACAAATATCGAAAGCTCATTCTACTACTATAGAGCTAATATTTCTTCTGCATATACAAGCTTTACACATTAGAATAGGATAGCAACAAGAATTTTCCCACATGGTGAATTTAATTTTTTTGCTTCTTATTCATCAAAAGCATGGTCATTTGTTCCATATATCTTCAGTTATAAATGTAATAAGTTTCCCTGAACATTTAATTTAGGCATTAAGCCTTCGAGAGATCTTTATGTCACGTTGAAGAAAATCTTGTTTATGTGTGAATTATAGGGAAACTCATTTATAATGTTTCTCCAAGCCATGTTAAATTAGTCATACATTGTATCAATGGCACTTCTTAGTTTGAAAAGTAATTTAAGATTGGGTTTTTTTCTTTAAAGATATAGGATGGTTCACAGTGTAGAAGAACATCCTGATGAATCAAGTTAAAAGAGCCAGTACCAGGTGGTTCCAGATACCAAGTTTGCTGGAATTACTAGAGATTCTTTCCAAGGTTCTAAGGATAGGATGAATAGATACCAATGGATTCAGACTCAGAAGACAGAAGTCCATTTGCTTATCTTTTAGGGGATTCTGAAAAAGAAGTCCATTTGCTTATCTTTTAGGGGATTCTGAAGCACCTCAATTGATTACCCTATTAAAAAAAAAACTGTATTCAGTGGACCACTATACCCTAGTGCTTATTTTCTCCCCCTACACACAAAAGCATTCTGAAAGATTGATGAAACAGCAGACACCCACACCAGAATAAAACTCAATTGATTACTATAGGTGAATACACGTTTCTTAAAAAAGCCTAAAAAGTTCACTGTTCTTAGAAGGTTTGATCTCTCTTGGAGAAGTGGCCAATGAAAAAATCACGTGAGGTCTCTACATGCTCAAGATAGCACAGAATGTCTTTTAAAGCTTTTATTACATTAAAAACACTATATATTCCTTAAAAAACTGAAAGCATTGCTTGAATTACTGAGAAGTATTTGGTATTATTAGGTTTATGTTTGGCTTAATATTCAAGTATGCAATTATTTTGTATGGTCAATATATTACACCTGAAAAACTTTTTTCTAATATAAAAATCTCCGAAAATATTCCATTAAATGTTTAATTTTAAAATATATTTTATGCTCAGTTTTAAAAGACAAGGCATACATATGTATATATACATATATGTATATGTAAACAATAATTACAAATATATTTATGTATCAGAAGATGGTATTTTTAAAAATCTCAAAAATTTACAATACCTTATGAATATCATTAAATTTGTTGTAAATTTTGTTTTCAAATGATAGTATGATTCCTATAGATGGAGGCAAATAGTTCCTATGTTATAAAACTGAATATAAATAAGCCGGATAGGAACGAGATCACTCTAAATAATTTATATGGAGTAACTTTCATACAATATTACAAATACTATGAAAATTCACTAATAGATAAATGTAAAGATACAGCAAAAAAGTTGACTTTATGTGTTTGTTTTTATCCTTCTTAAGAAATTACAGGTGCTTTTAGTGGTTTAGAATGCTTTGAGGAACCCAAAAGGCAGTTGTTCTCACCAAAACATAATTTATTTGCAGAGTATATTTCTCCAATTAAGAATAAATTTTAAAGGCAAAATAAAATAAAATGTTTGGAAATGGACTTATTATATTTGGAGATTTCTTCAAGATAGATCTGGAATAACCTTTGATGAAGAACTCCCGTTCTATGTCATAAAAACCATCTCGAAAGCACCTTTTGATCCCCTTCCATAGCTAGTGTAGAAAAATTTGGACAAGACATTGCTAGCCTTCCTATTGCTAATTAAAATTCAATTTGAATGAAATAACTTGTCACATTTCTTATATTTTTTTTACTTTATTTAATTTTAAATTTGACTCTATGTCTTGATTTTTTTTTAGGGACCCTTACAATGCAATTGAAGCCATAGATCCAGAGAAACTGAATGTCTTTCGGACAGTCCGAGAGATAACAGGTAATTTTTTGAGGTGTTATTATTGCACTATAAACTATGTGAATTTTAGTGTTTTCTTGAAAATGTTACATAATATTGGAATCTACAACTCATTTTCAAAGTAAATTCTAGATTTAAAAATGTGCATCATTTTAAATGAGGGTATCTTTACTCCCTAGCATTTGTGCACATTTTATCAGCTCATGGAATTTAAAAAATATAATATTCTTGAAATTTTGATGTTGCTGTTTTTGCAAGTATCAACTTGTCTTTGCACCTATGTTTTTCTTTTTACTTTTGCACAAGAAGTATTACTGAGCGTGG
>NW_011888823.1:9005669-9017331 GCF_000151845.1 Pteropus vampyrus
CTTAAGAAATTACAGGTGCTTTTAGTGGTTTAGAATGCTTTGAGGAACCCAAAAGGCAGTTGTTCTCACCAAAACATAATTTATTTGCAGAGTATATTTCTCCAATTAAGAATAAATTTTAAAGGCAAAATAAAATAAAATGTTTGGAAATGGACTTATTATATTTGGAGATTTCTTCAAGATAGATCTGGAATAACCTTTGAAGAAGAACTCCCGTTCTATGTCATAAAAACCATCTCGAAAGCACCTTTTGATCCCCTTCCATAGCTAGTGTAGAAAAATTTGGACAAGACATTGCTAGCCTTCCTATTGCTAATTAAAATTCAATTTGAATGAAATAACTTGTCACATTTCTTATATTTTTTTTACTTTATTTAATTTTAAATTTGACTCTATGTCTTGATTTTTTTTTAGGGACCCTTACAATGCAATTGAAGCCATAGATCCAGAGAAACTGAATGTCTTTCGGACAGTCCGAGAGATAACAGGTAATTTTTTGAGGTGTTATTGTTGCACTATAAACTATGTGAATTTTAGTGTTTTCTTGAAAATGTTACATAATATTGGAATCTACAACTCATTTTCAAAGTAAATTCTAGATTTAAAAATGTGCATCATTTTAAATGAGGGTATCTTTACTCCCTAGCATTTGTGCACATTTTATCAGCTCATGGAATTTAAAAAATATAATATTCTTGAAATTTTGATGTTGCTGTTTTTGCAAGTATCAACTTGTCTTTGCACCTATGTTTTTCTTTTTACTTTTGCACAAGAAGTATTACTGAGCGTGGGTGTGATGTAGCATTCATTTAGCACATGTTTATTGACCACATAATATGTTCCAAGCTGTTACGGTACATGATATAGCCTCATAGATATGAATTAAACATGGATTTGCTATCAAAGAATATAAGTTCAAATGAGGAAGGTTGGGTATATATGTATGCCTTAGAATGCAAGGTAGACAGACAACTGATGTCATGAGTATATAAAGTGATAAAGGATTTCAGAGAAATTGAAATTATATCTTTCTCTTTAGTTAGACCAAATATTTTTTCTTTTAAAAGAATAAATTATTAAATTAAGAATTTTAAAATATTTGAACATAAACAGTTATATGATTCTATATATCTGAGAAACAAATTCTTGGTGGTCATTATTTTGATATTCATTATCTATTGAGTATTGTAGCCTAGAAACTTTGGATAATAAATTTTGGAAGAAGAAATATGAGATAGAATGCTTCAAAAATAGGGATATTCACTGCTCTTTTTTTCCTATCTTTTAAGACATTTTCATCACATTTCAAGAATAATCAGGATTAAACATTATTATTAAGACAGTGATATTCTGAATTATTTTACCACCCTATTCTTTTGTAGGTTTCTTGAATATACAGTCATGGCCCCCGAACATGACTGACTTCAGTGTTTTTTCTAATCTGGTGACCATTGGTGGAAGAGTACTCTACAGGTAAGTGTATATGTTCAAAGATGCAAGTCTCCCAGATTTCAAGATTAGCATCATGTTTACATTATGTCATAGCTATCAGATTTACCGATTCTAGAAATATTGGGTTTCAACTTTTAATTTCAAATGTAAGCTCAATGAAAAATACCCTGATTGTGCTTAAAGTATTCAGAATACAGTTTGATTTTTCAATCACCTGTCACTTAAAGTGATATTGTTTTGCAGGTATGAATTTCATTATGTGAACCATAAGATTAAACTTTTTTGACATATGTTATCATAATTAAAGGGTAGAATTGGATAACTAAGAAGGGGCATAAATCAGGGGTCCTTAAACCCCAGACCATGGACTGATACCAGTCCATGGCCTGTTAGGAATCAGGCTGCACAGTAGGAGGTGAGCGGTGGGCTAGCAAGTGGAGCTTTATCTGTATTTGCAGCCACTCCCCAGCACTAGCATCACCACCTCAGCTCCACCTCAGATCATCAGGAATTAGATTCTCATAGGAGCACCAGTCCCTGGTGCCAAAAAGACTGGAGACCGCTGGCGTAGGTATATGAGATACTAATGCTGTTTTACCAGGAAGTTCTCATTTTGTCTCTGGTGCTACCATTTGAACCAAGTGTCATAGAGGTGATGTTTCAGGAATTTGTCCACCAAACTACATGCAGTGATGATTATAATAAGCAGAAAAATCAGGGCTCAGAGGATACTGCTCTGAAGTTCTAATGTCAATATTTTTTATTCACATAAAATATTTAGTTAATATTTATTAAACCACTGCTTTTATTTTAGGTTTCATCTATATGAAATTCTTATTTATGAACAGTTAAAACCTGATTTACGTAAGGATTATTTTGATTTAATTTTTCCACTTAAATCTGAAAGATACCTAAAATCAATATTGTCATCAAATAGTCTATAATAATATTTCATAGAAAGTCCATTGAATTTTACAATTAAAACAAGTATATCTGTAAGAAGTTTTAAAAAGTAAAGGAGAAAATGCTTAATAAAAAATGGATAGTTCAGAGATATCATCTATTCAAGTGTTATTTGCAACCAGTTTTACTATCCATTGAATAAGTTGTTATAAATCTGTCAAGGCATTATTATGCTCACAATATAATCAATAACTCAAGGTGGTTGTGATAGGAGCAAAAATTTGAAAGAATGAATTATATCTCAGTTGAGTACACACACATGTTTTAGATATGTATATATTTATATATACACACACACGTGTGTGTATATATATTATTCATGTGTTTATGTATAAAACACATAGAAAAAAATCTGAATATTAACAGCAAACTATATTTGGTTTTATAAATAAATAAAAAGGGGCCACTTTGATCTTCAAATGTAAAATAATGTTTATTAGTTAATTGAAATGTGGGAAGCACATTTATTTTTTAGAGAATTGAAAAGGAATTTAATTACAAAATATGGACTATATTAAATTAAGCTAATTTCTTTGAAAAGTTAGTGTCCACGGTGAAGTTTTTAGCTTTCAGATGTTGTCCCAAGTTGTCCTAGACTTTTGAGTATTTTTTAAAATTTTCAGTTTAATTTCATTCTCTTTAATTTCGAATATCTCCTATCCTTACTTTTATATCCTTCAACTATTACAATTACACTTTTGTTTCTGAATAAATTAAAGCTAAATAGCTATAGTCATTCTCTGCAATATCTACCCTTGGAAAGCTCTCTAAATTTATTAAATAGAGTATAATTAGTGTCTTACTTTGGGTAGATGCAATCATTCCATATACATTTTTTAATTATTTCATCTTAACAAAGGTCTTTACCCTTGAGGAATTTAAGATTTGAGGGTCATAGGGGAAGACAGTGAGCAGATATGTCAATAGTTAATATGCAGACTAAGATAGAGATGTCATAATGTTTGTACTTCTAAAAACAGAACATTTTCCTTTTAGATATTACTTTTAATACCACCATTGTATAACATGTAAAACAAATTATTATTCCGAGCACAAATTTATTGATTCGATCTCTCTTTATGCTCTATTTACATTCTTTTTGGAGTAAAATGTGACATTCTCATTTTACTTCAACAATGAATGTCTTGGCCAGAAAATAGTTATCATTGTTCCATTTTCCCTCTCTTCAGTGGCCTCTCCTTGCTTATCCTCAAGCAACAAGGCATCACTTCACTGCAGTTCCAGTCCCTGAAGGAAATCAGTGCAGGAAATATCTATATTACTGACAACAGCAACCTGTGTTATTATCATACCATTAACTGGACTACACTCTTCAGCACTATCAACCAAAGAATAGTGATCCGGGACAACAGGAAAGCTGAAAACTGTAGTAAGTACATTTCCCAGACATTGAAACATAGAAACTTTAAATGTTTTCTCTCATCCTACATTGGACCAAACAGTTAAAATAACAGTGGATCAGAATTGCTGCCTTCTTTTTCTTAAACCTTAAGAAGAATTGCTATAAAATAATCAGAATAGGTGACTTTTTATAGCATATTGCATGTTTTTATAGTATACTGCATATTTTACAAATCTTGCCTAATCATGAGAACACTCCTGTGGAGATTTGCATTCAATAGGTGTAAGTGGAAACTGGAAACCTAAGTATTTAATAAGCGTTTAGGTAATTCTTTGGATCCAGTCAGTTTGTGGAAAACATGCCATTGAATTTTATGTTTGCTTTCGGTGTATTTGATGTAGAATAACAGAGTATTTGCCTTTTGGGAGTGGTGAAAAAAAATAAAGACATTTTCTTCTGAAATGTGTAAAAATGCTGTTCAAGGAGAAAGTTCATCTCATAAATGTATTTATGTAGGCATGTCACTATCTTTTTTTTCACTTTTTTTGCTACTTATTGATCCACTTCATCATTTCTTTGTTACACAGGAGCAAATGATGTTTTCATGGATATGTGAAACTATGACTAGGCCACTTCTACCTTATACTTTGATATTCTAATGATTAATACTTAAATCTTCTCTGTTTTTCTACTGAGTACTATTTTCTTCTACATCTCACAGGTGCCACTACTATGCATTTAAATGTCTGACTTTCTCATAATAAATATCAAATAAATAAATAGACTCAAAATTCAAACGATCTGTTTACAAATGCATATGCTCATTGTGGATATGGCGAATCAGACCTTTTTTAAAAATCATATCCCTTAAGAAATAATTTTACTCTCAGGGTGTCTTCTTACTTCTTTGTTCTCACCACTAGAACAATCAGAAAGATATGCATACCTATGGTTAATTTCATTTTTTCTATATGTGAATAAATAGTACAGGACATTTTTCAAAAATACAAACTCAAGAGGCCAACGTGATTTAAGTGTACTAAATTAAGTAGTCAGCAAATCAATCTATTTATTAATACCTCACCTTATTTTAAAAAGGATTTAAGGCAGCTTAGGTTAGCAATTTTCATAAAATATAATTTATAATTTTTCAGGAACTCACATCTTAGCTATTTTAGATCTTTACAAATATTTTCTAGAGAAAAGAGATCTATTGCAAAATGAGGTTCCTGTTTTTAGTGGACTTAAATTACTATACATTCTTCTATTCCACAAAAACTCAAGAAGTATAAAATCTTATTATATATCAAAATATACATCTTCCTGAGAATGAGATTTATCCTTCGATTTATCCTTCGATTTAGCCAGGATTATTTTCTTGGTTTTATACCTTTTTGATTCCTAACAGAAAGCTTGCTTTTCTTTTTCTCTAATACTTAAGCTTCTTACCCCACATTACTATATATGTGTTTGTACATTCCCCAGACAGAGTAGATTATTCACAGAAGTAAAATAGAATAATCTTCAAGATTAATTTATAAATATATCCGTAAGTTGACATTATACTCTCCTTTTCTTCCACTTCCTTCAGAAAACATAACAATAGTACTACTAACTTTAAAGATAAGATTAAACGATGAAGCCAAAAAAAAATCTAAAGAAAAAAATAAAAGAATGAGAGAAAAACATTCTTTTTTGATTAATTTAACCACTTTACAAATACCACAAACATTTTTTTATCATTTAGAAATCTGAATAAAAAGCAAATGGGAGAAAGAAAATACAGAAAGAATTTAAATGTAGAAAAACAAGATAGGAAAAAATTATGTAATTGTTCTGTACCTCTTTAAGACTTTTAAACTTTTCAAACAACCAAAATAAAGTAAATAATATCAATAAAATAAAAATTTAACACGTCTTCAACTTTCAATATTATGCCTCTTAGACTGAATTTAGCCATTTTTTAAAACCATGAACATATTTTCTTGTGCATTTAGAGTGGACTTTACAGTGGCAGGAAGAAGCAGTTAGGAGAAACAGTTTTGTGGTGCTATAGTATAAAACTAAGCATATAACTTTTCATTTTTAACACCTTAAAACACTATTTTTGTATGGAATCCATTTCTCAAAATTTAGATTTCAGTCTCACAGTGCATTGGATCCTGCGTTTTCAGAAGTGTAATTGCGCTATAAATTTGACCTCAAAGGTGATGCTCCTGATGTTTACATTGAGACTACAGTGGTTGCCCACGTGTGATTAAAGCTCTTTTATTATCCATAGGATTGTCTGCAAACGGAAAACAAATATTTGCTTTATATTAAATGTACTGTAATATTGCACTTTTAGAGATTCTCTCTTACTATACCATACACGAACAAGATAATACATGAGCACACACACATAGTCGCTACAAGACATATACTTACAGAGACATACAATATACACGTGTATATGCAAATGCATACATAGCACATGCACATGTACACAACCCTAGAACACATACATATGCATACACAGGCATACATGCATGTGTGCATACATACACACACATATACACACATACAATCTCCATAAAATGCTCTGATCTAAATCTGGGTACAGGCTTGGTAACTCAGAAAAAAAAAAAAAGGCAGCCTTGATTTTAACCGTTTTTTGGAGTTCAACATGATTTAAAATAGTAATGACAATAAAGGGAAAACTTTACCTCATCTATAAAGTGTGACAGTGGCTTGAGCAGCCTTATTCTTTTAAGTAAAAAACTTCAAAGCACACTTTATGGTTTGAAGAGATTGAGATGGAAACTCTAGAACATGAAAAGCAAGAACATTTTCTGCCTCCTTTATTTATGTGGTTATGGTACTAACAAAATGACAGTGATGACTGGAAGGAGTTTGAGTAGGTTTATAGAAGTATTTAAAGTTTTTTTAAATATTTAAGCATAAACTTTTAACACCAAAGTATAAACAATGAAAAGATGAATATTATGCCACCTCTTCAGAATCTGTTACATCTGAATTTATACATCTCTATCTTAAAAATGTGTACATATACACTTAAACTCAACACAAATGAGAAAAATTAAATTTATAATTAACTTTTCAAAATAAAAATAAATTTATGTTTCTAATTATAATGCTTTCTTTATCACTGTTAGAAATTAAAATAATAGAAATATTAAAAGAATATATGATTTTGGTATACATAGAGATAAAAATAGTGAAACATTTTCATAAATAAATGCTATCATGCCATGTATATTTAAATACTGTTCAGCCATCTATGTCTTTTACTAAATATATTATAAGCATCTGCCAGATGACAGTATATAAAACTCTTCCCTTACTTTTTATAAAGTATATATTAAAAATATATTAAATAAGTGTCATATTAATAGTAACAATTTATTTTCTATTTTTTATGTTATTAGTACTAAGATAATGTGAATCTTAGTTTATAAACCCCTTTGTACTATGAAAATTTTTTTTAGGCTAACTACTTAGAAGTGGAGTTTTTGTGTAAATGAGGTTACACACAATGTAATAACTGTTAGTATATATTGCTATATCATCTTTCAGAAATACTGGATGAGTTTACATCCTCCTAAACAATGTTCGATAAGGAATATTTGCACTACTCTTTACAACACTGGATATTATCCATGGTTTTAAATTTTGGTGATCTGAAATATAAAAACAGGCCTTTTAAATTTACATTTTTTGGTTGACATTGCACCTCATTTTATATGTCCACTAATCATTTGTATTTCTTAGTCATGAGCTTTTTCATTTGTAATTTGGTAGTTGGTCTTCTTCTGGATTTGAAAGAGCTTACATTAATTTTTTTTTTTTTTTTGTCTCTCCAATGTGTTCTGTATAACTTTCCCTCTTATAGGTAATTTTTTAAAAATTCGTTTTTGATAAACATTTTGTGTTTTTATCTAGTTAAGTAGATGGATTGTTCTTTTTCTTTTCATGTTTATAATCTTGGTATAGTCTTACTATTTTTCTTCTCATATTTTAAAAACTGTGTTGAAAATTTTAATCTATCTGGAAGTTTTGGTATAGCATAATTTCAAAACATTCTTCAGTTGATTAGGATTAGTCTAGTATGATTTATTGAATAATCTTTCTCTTCCCACTGAATTTAGGTGTTTGCAATCTTTCAGTGAAATAGGGAAAAGAAGCCAGACTTTATCTCTCAATATATAGTTTTATTTAAATTCTGTGACTACCCTGTAAAGTATAATTATCCCCATTTTGCAAGAAAAGAATGAATATATAGATGTTCAGAAAGTTAAATAATATTTCTAATAGCTAGAGCTATTAAAAATCATATTTAGGATTTGGACCCACCATCTAATTTCAAAATATGTTCTCTTCATCTTACCATGATCCTTTCCAAAATGAAGAGAAAGTGATTGACTTTCATAGGAAAACCTGCTAATTTACTGAAACATACCCTACATATCATAATATCTGGGAGCACAGTATAGAAACAAATAGCCTGGGTTTTAACCCCAGCAAACTTCTGCTAAATATTTGACCTTTTTATAAGCTATTTAACATCTCTGTACCTTAGTTTTATCATTTGTAAAATAGGGTTAATAATAGTACTCATTTTACTGAATGTCTGGCTCAAAGTGTTATATATATTATATACATACATATATATATAGATATATGTATATATACTAGCTATTATTTTTATACAATTATGTTCTTTACTATTAAAAGTAGATTACATAGTATATGCACACATATAAACATATTATATGATGTGAAGATAAAATATTTACTTAATGAAAATCCTTTTTGAGGAACAAAAAAAATCAAGAATTTTTTGGTTGTAGGCAGAAAAAAAATTTACATTATCCAAGCAATGAATTATAAACTTGCAAGTAGCACATCAATGAGTAGTATACCTAGCAGAAATAAACAGTTATTAACAAGAGCCTAGACATTGAGGAATTTAAAAATGATCTCTTGAAATCTTAAATGGATAAAAAAGTCTATGCTTGACTCCCTTAAATATTTTTTTCTCTTGCAATTAAAACATTTTAAATTGGCTTTATAAGTAACAGACTTAGTGCTTTATAAAAATATCCACAAAACATGAATTTTAATATAGTGGTTCAGGAGACAAATAGTGAGGGAGAACACATTTTCTGTAAAGGAATATAAAAGAAATATAAACATATTTATTTATGATTTTGGTGTTTCTGAAATTGGATAGAAAATTCACCTCATTAAACACGAATTTAGAAAAAGAAAATTGCAAAACTATAGTTAATTACTAATAACTGAACCTTTTGGAGGGCAATAGGATCCAGTTTTACGATGAGTCACTGCATGTCCAGAATTTAATTGCGACAAATAATTGATGAGCAGGGAGTAGAGAGTATCTGACACCAGTGGAAAATAAAACAATGTTTGCTTAACATATTATATTATTTGTTTTTCTCTGGTGACAGTGACAACAACTACGAAATAATAAGCATTTTACAATTTATAACATTAAAACATTACAAAAATTTTTGACTTTTGATAAAATCATAGTATAATTGATATTGTCATTATTATCACTTCTAATATGTTGTATATTATAGAAAAAAATGAGTTTTGATTATAAATTAATGATTACCTTGATTTAAGAAAATATTGCTTAGGTCACTGATTTTCCTACTTTCTCTAAATCCCATATTCTTGCCTTATTTTGTGCATTCCTTTCCCAGCCTATACATTCTTGGGTAAATCTGCATTTCCAAACAAGTGCTGTCAGGTTAGCAAAATCATCCATTGGATCTCATAGCCAATCTCCACTGGAAAATAAATGAACTTTGCCAAACTTTTCAGTAAACCATAGCTCAGTATGAATTGTAAAGTGAATAACTTATAGTGAAGTCAGTATTATTCTAAGTAATCAGAAGACAAGAAATCTTAATTATACTTCTAAGATTTCCTTTCTTTTAATACGCTTTGTAAAAAAAAAAAAAAGTAATGCATTAATACACTATTCTTTGTAAAAAAAAAAAATCAAATAAAATTTCCTTATTGTATTTGAAACAGCCTAATGTCTAATTACTAACAATGCTACAAAATGTGCTCTGTGTTCTTATCGAAAAGGTAATGAGCAGTTACAGTTTCAGAAATGGCACCCCTTCTATTTGTAATCTGAAAATTCTGAAGAATAGAGGGCCTCTCAACAATAAAAGCCAGGATTGCTACAGGATTCAGTTTTTATTACAAATGGCAACATTTTAATGACTTGCCTCTAGACCAGTGGTTGAAAATTTTTAAAGCAAAAACTTTAAATTATTGAGAATGCAGAAGTCTGGGCTCCAGTTTCCAGAGATTATGGTTTAGATAGTATTGTGGCTTGTATTACAAAAAAAATATGTTGAAGTCCTAATTCCTGGCATCCATGAATGTGACCTTATATGGAGATAGGGTCTTTGTATATGTAATTAAGATGTGGATGCATTTATACTAGAGTAGAATGGGCCCTTAAACCAATGAGACTCTGTTTTTGTAAGAAGAGAAGACATAAAGAGACAGACATGAACAAAGAGGAGAACATCATGTAAGGATACACACACACAGAGGAGAGACAACTGAGTGATGGCAGAGTCAAAGAATAGCATTAGGTGGCTATAAGCTAAGGAAACCAAGGGTTGCCAGAAACCACCAGAAGCCAGGAGAGAGGGAGAGAGCAGATTCTTCCTCTGAGCCCCTAAGAAGGAAACAGTCAGCTAATAGCTTGATTTTGAAATCCAGAACTGTGAAAGAATAAATTTCTGTGACTTTAAGCCACCCACATTGTGGCATTTTTGTTATGCCAGCCCTAAGAAACTAATACAGATAGTAGTATAACAGTGGTAATTTATACAGAGAGTGAAGACCCAGGAGTCTGCATTTTTAATACATACCAGCTCCCTATGAGGAAGATGCCAGTGGGAAATCCTTTGAGAAATTCTGTTTTACTCTGTCATACCCCCTACTATTCTCCCTGTCATCCTATAGCCACAAATATATTTTAATACACAGTATCGTGGTAATTTCATTTCTTCTTATGAGGGTTTATTCCCTCAAAGAAGATCTATGGTAGGAAAATTCAGATGAGTAACTTAAAGTCATATATTTAATAACAGTTTGGGGAGCTAAAGTTAAGGAATGAACTGAAAGCATTTTATAAATTGTGTTGTTTCTCCTTTTACTAACATTACACACTCAATAAAATAAAGAGGATATTTAATAAAAGTTTACACATTGACTAAAGTGCAACATATTGTACTATTAAATTTTATTTACTTTACAGTTTCAATAACATACTTATGAATTTATTTTACATTTTAAAGTTAATGTGCCTGCCTAAAGATACTTTATAATGTGATCAGTATTCTCAGACTATTTGAGGACTTTCTCATATTTTATTACTGCTGTCACTGCTGCCTGTCATATCCCTCTATCAGAATTTTCTTCCTAGGTCCCACTCAAGTCAGAGATATAGTAACTAGAGCACTTAAGACTGAACAAAGCTTTGAGTAACACCTGTTTAACCTATTTAGTAAGGTAAATAGGTATGTCTTACCACTTATTCTTCCATCCCTACCTCCCCTAACTTTTTGTAGTCTTAACTCATTCTAACATTTTACAAAGACCTACACTATCATCCCCCTTTATATATGTCTGACCTTCCCTACTCATAGGGCTTACTGTTTTTATAATACAGTTTTATAATATTCCCCCCAAGAATGTCCACATCCCCATCCCCAGAATCTGTGAATGTTACTTTATATGGCAAAAGAGACTGTGCAAGTGAGATCAAGTTATTTATTTTAAAATGAGAAGATTAATCTGAATTATTTAGATGTACCCTAAATATAA
>NW_011888823.1:9017381-9029505 GCF_000151845.1 Pteropus vampyrus
AAAAAAAAAAAAAAGTAATGCATTAATACACTATTCTTTGTAAAAAAAAAAAATCAAATAAAATTTCCTTATTGTATTTGAAACAGCCTAATGTCTAATTACTAACAATGCTACAAAATGTGCTCTGTGTTCTTATCGAAAAGGTAATGAGCAGTTACAGTTTCAGAAATGGCACCCCTTCTATTTGTAATCTGAAAATTCTGAAGAATAGAGGGCCTCTCAACAATAAAAGCCAGGATTGCTACAGGATTCAGTTTTTATTACAAATGGCAACATTTTAATGACTTGCCTCTAGACCAGTGGTTGAAAATTTTTAAAGCAAAAACTTTAAATTATTGAGAATGCAGAAGTCTGGGCTCCAGTTTCCAGAGATTATGGTTTAGATAGTATTGTGGCTTGTATTACAAAAAAAATATGTTGAAGTCCTAATTCCTGGCATCCATGAATGTGACCTTATATGGAGATAGGGTCTTTGTATATGTAATTAAGATGTGGATGCATTTATACTAGAGTAGAATGGGCCCTTAAACCAATGAGACTCTGTTTTTGTAAGAAGAGAAGACATAAAGAGACAGACATGAACAAAGAGGAGAACATCATGTAAGGATACACACACACAGAGGAGAGACAACTGAGTGATGGCAGAGTCAAAGAATAGCATTAGGTGGCTATAAGCTAAGGAAACCAAGGGTTGCCAGAAACCACCAGAAGCCAGGAGAGAGGGAGAGAGCAGATTCTTCCTCTGAGCCCCTAAGAAGGAAACAGTCAGCTAATAGCTTGATTTTGAAATCCAGAACTGTGAAAGAATAAATTTCTGTGACTTTAAGCCACCCACATTGTGGCATTTTTGTTATGCCAGCCCTAAGAAACTAATACAGATAGTAGTATAACAGTGGTAATTTATACAGAGAGTGAAGACCCAGGAGTCTGCATTTTTAATACATACCAGCTCCCTATGAGGAAGATGCCAGTGGGAAATCCTTTGAGAAATTCTGTTTTACTCTGTCATACCCCCTACTATTCTCCCTGTCATCCTATAGCCACAAATATATTTTAATACACAGTATCGTGGTAATTTCATTTCTTCTTATGAGGGTTTATTCCCTCAAAGAAGATCTATGGTAGGAAAATTCAGATGAGTAACTTAAAGTCATATATTTAATAACAGTTTGGGGAGCTAAAGTTAAGGAATGAACTGAAAGCATTTTATAAATTGTGTTGTTTCTCCTTTTACTAACATTACACACTCAATAAAATAAAGAGGATATTTAATAAAAGTTTACACATTGACTAAAGTGCAACATATTGTACTATTAAATTTTATTTACTTTACAGTTTCAATAACATACTTATGAATTTATTTTACATTTTAAAGTTAATGTGCCTGCCTAAAGATACTTTATAATGTGATCAGTATTCTCAGACTATTTGAGGACTTTCTCATATTTTATTACTGCTGTCACTGCTGCCTGTCATATCCCTCTATCAGAATTTTCTTCCTAGGTCCCACTCAAGTCAGAGATATAGTAACTAGAGCACTTAAGACTGAACAAAGCTTTGAGTAACACCTGTTTAACCTATTTAGTAAGGTAAATAGGTATGTCTTACCACTTATTCTTCCATCCCTACCTCCCCTAACTTTTTGTAGTCTTAACTCATTCTAACATTTTACAAAGACCTACACTATCATCCCCCTTTATATATGTCTGACCTTCCCTACTCATAGGGCTTACTGTTTTTATAATACAGTTTTATAATATTCCCCCCAAGAATGTCCACATCCCCATCCCCAGAATCTGTGAATGTTACTTTATATGGCAAAAGAGACTGTGCAAGTGAGATCAAGTTATTTATTTTAAAATGAGAAGATTAATCTGAATTATTTAGATGTACCCTAAATATAATCACATGTCTCCTAATAAGAGAGAGGATGAGGGAGAATTGAATAAAGGGGAAGGTGATGTAACCATGGAAGCCAAGGTTGAAGATGTGGCTGCAAGTCAAAGAATGCCTAGGTAGCCTCCAGAAGCTGGAAGAAACAAGGAACAAATTATTTCCTGTAGCCTCCAAAAAAAGAATCAGCCCTGCTGATACCTTGATTTTAATTCATTAAACTTGAGCAAAGGAAATAAGCAAAAATAAACATATGGAACTTCATCAAACTAAAAAAATCTCTGCACAGTGAAGAAAACGATCAGCAGAACAAAAAGACAACCTACTAAATAAGAGAATACATCCACTAATGATCTATCCAATTATGCAAAATATATAAGGAACTCATACAACTCAATAACAAAAAGTAAACAATCTGATCAAAAAATTAATGGAGATCATGAAGAGACATTTCTCCAAAAAGATACATGCATATGGCTAACGGACATGAAAAGATGCTCAACATCACTAATCATTAGGGAAATACAAATCAAGGCTACAGTGAGATACTACCTCATACCAGTCAGAATGGCTATTATCAAAAGTCAACAAATAACGTATGTTAGCAAGAATGTGGAGAAAAGGGAATCCTTGTGGACTGTTGGTGGAACTGCAAATTGGTGCAGCCTTTATGGAAACCAGTATGGAGATTCTTCAAAAAACTAACAATCGATCTACCATATGATCCAACAATTTCATTTCTGGGTATTTATCCAAAAATAAAAATAAAAACACTTATTCGAAAGATATATGCACCTCTATGTTTATTGCAGCATAATTTACAATAGCCAAGATATGGAAGTAATCTACATGCCCATCGATAGATGAATGGATAAAGACAGTGTGAAATTTGTTGTTTTAAGTGATTACATTTGTGATTATTTGGTATAGTAGCAATGAGAAATTAAACTAGTGCTGTTTAAGTGACAATAGCCAAACTCAAATTACTTCGTCAAAAGAAGAGAGCATGCAATGGAAACCAAAAGAAAGCAGGCATAGCTATATTTATATCAGACAAAATAAACTTTAAAGAAGAAAATGTTACTAGAAACAATGAAGGTCATTATATAATGATATAGGGGTCAATACATGAAGAATATATAACCATTGTAAATACATATGTGACCAAAGACAGAGCACCTAAACAGATCTGAAGAGAGTAATAGACAACAATGCATAAAGTAGGCAACTTTGATATTCCATTTTCAACGATAGACAGATTATCCAGACAGAAGCTCAGTAAAGAAACACTGGACTTGAACTATATGTCCCTAATCAAATGTCCCTAACAGACATATTAGAACATTTCGTCTAACAGTACACATTCTTCCAAGATCACATGAACCATTCTCCAGGCTAGATCAAATGTTATGTCGCAAAACAAGTCTTAGCAAATTTAAAAAGATTGAAATCATACCAATTATCTTTTCTGATCACAATGGCATGAAACTAGGAATATTTATTACAGAAAGAAAACTGGAAAATATGCAAATAGGTAGAAGTTAAACACACTAGTAAACAACTAATGAGTCAAAGATGAAGTTAAAAGATAAAGCAATATCTTAAAATGAATGAAATTGGAAACAACATACCAAAACTTATGTGATTCAGCAACAGCAGTGCTAAGAATGTTTATAGTGATAAATGCCTATATTAAAAAAATCTCAAACAACTTACTTTTATATCTCAAGGGACTAAAATATAAGAGCAAAATAAACTTAAAGATGGTAGAAGAGAGGAGATAACAAAGATCAGAGCAGAAATAGAAAATCGAAAAACAATAGAAAAAATCAATGAAACTACACTTTTTTAAGGATAAAAAAACTGACAATCTCAGCTAGACTTACCAAGAAAAGAAAAGGCATTAAATAATATAAATGAAAGAAGAGATATTATGACTAATACCACATAAAGACAAAAGATCATAAGAGATTACAGTGAATGATTATATGCCAACAAATAAGACAACCTAGAAGAAATGGACAAAATCTAGAAACATATAACCTTCCAAGTCTGAATCATGAAGAAATAGAAAATCTGAACAGAGCATTAAAAAGTAAGGAGCCCGAATCAGTAATCAAAAACCTCCCAACAAAAAGGCCCAGAACCAAATGGCTTCAGGGATGAATTTTACTGAACATTTAAAGAAAGAGTTAATGATGATTTTTCTCAAATTTTTCAAAAAATTGAAGAGGAGAGAATCGTCTCAAACTCATTTTACAAGGCCAACATTACCCTGATATTAAAACCAATTAAATAAACTACAAGGAAAAATAAAAAAAAACTATAGACAAATATCCCTGATAAATATAGATGCAATAATTCTCACAGAATGTTTGCAAACCTAATTGAACAGCACGTTAAAAGGACCATACACCATATGATCAAATGGGATTTATCCTTGGGATGCAAAGATGGTTTAACATAAGCAAATTAGCAAATGTGATGTGCCACATTAATAGAAGAAAGAAAAGATTATATGATCACCTCACTAGATGCAGAAAAAGCATTTGACAAAATTCAACATTCTTTCAAGATAAATGCTCTCAAGAATTTAGATAAAGGAATGCACCTCAACATAAAGACTGTGTATGACAAATGCACAACTAAGCAATATTTAGGAATGAATTTAATCAAGGAAGCTAAATATCTATATACCCAAAACTATAAGAAATTGATGAAAGGAGTTGAAGACACTAATAAATGGAAAGATATCTCATGTTCATGGATTGGAAGATATTTTTTACAGAAATAGAAAAAGAAAACAATTCTTAAATTGTATAGAACCACAAAGGTCTCTGAATAGCCAAAGCAATCTTGAGAAACAAAGCTGAAGGCATCACACTTCAGTCATACCTATCTCTGGACAGTTCACTATTATCTCCCACCAACTGTTTAAACATGTTTTCAAATCAATCCCATCAAAGCAATTGGAATGATATTTAAAATTTTTAAAAACTTACTTTCCTGCTTAAAACCGTTCAACAACTTTCCACAGCTCTTTGATTAAAGCAGATAATCTTGTAAATGGCCACTAAGTCCCAAATAATCGGGCCTCTGTCTACCCTGTGAGCACATCAGGTACCACTTTCCCACTTACTGCCCAAGTCCAGCCTCTTCTCCAATAGCAGTAATTTCATTCCCTACTTCGAGTCTCTTGACAGGAGTAGTCATTCCCAATTCTCCTACCCCTCTTTGCTTTAATAATTTCTTTTTATCCTTCTCATGTCAATTTATTGTCCCTTGTTCTGTGGGCTGACCTAATACCCCTCTATTAGTTTAGGACAACTGCTATATTCACATATATATGTTATTTATATAATGCTTTTCTTCCTAACTACATGATAAGCTCTAAGTAAGAGACCATGTGTTATATTTTATTTTCCCTTTGTATCTTCATTTCTTAGCATTGTCCAACATAAAGTAAGTAGTTTCACAATAATCATTTTTAAAAGTAAACATGTGGATATGCTTGTAATGTCTTCATATTTCTCTTAGGTACATTATCGAGGGCTTAGTTAAATAAGTGAACCTGCATTAGATACTCTAATAATAGGAGGTCTAATCTTTATCACAACCCTGAAATATATATGTATTATTCACTTTACAGCTGAGTAACCTGTAAATAATTGCCTGAGGCTACATGACTAGTCAGAGAGTAAGAATTTAAACTTATGTTGATCTGATCACAAAAACTGAACTTGTACAACTAAATTATATTTTTCAGCCTTAAAAAAAAAAAAGATTAATGGTCTCTGTTCAAATACATTGCAAGTAAAACCCATGCTTCTATGTATGGTAAGTAATGCAAACAGCATAGGTGGTCTTTACAATGAAAAGGAAGATATTTTTTTCTGCCTTTGTGCCTGTAGACAGGTACTTCATTTTAATATTTTCAGCTAATCCATTTACTTTCATGCATGCAGAACAGTAAGATCCATTATTTAAGCTTACCTCTATTTTAATGAAAGCAGGTTCAATATTCTCTATAAAGGTCGAAATACTAAGCACATTATTATCTCTCCAAATTTTTAACAGACAGGTACAATTCACATCAGATAAAGAAAAATCTATCTTACAACTTCCAGAGAAAAAACAGAGGAAGTTAAAGGTTGCCTAATAACTACATTGCTAAAGTTTCTTTAGAGAGGTTTATAATGGCCTTGTGAACTGTAAGCTACAGAATAGGCCTTCACACCTTCCCATGTGACTATCACTCTGGGAGGTCAGTGAGCTGTTGAATTCTTGGTCCTGATCGAAAACTTCTTTTCTCTCAAGAATTTCAAAGAGATAACTTCTTTGGCCTTTTGTTCTTTCTATGTTGTGTGGAGACAGTTCCCTGGGTTTCACTCTGGAGAAAATGATCAACCAGCTTTCAATGCCCTCATCTGGAGGTTTGGAAAGAATGAGAAGAAATTGATTATCGTGGTTTTCTGTTTTTTATTGCTTTCCTCCAATACATATTGGTTTTTTGAATCCAAAACTGCTCTGAAATTGAGTATCTGAATATAGACTAAGGGTGGCAGTATGCAGCAGAAAAGAAGGTGGGAGCTTGGATGAAATTAAAATCCTCCTATCCAACTAATGTCAAAGGATATAACAGAAAATCAAAGCAGAGAGCTTTCACTCTTCCACATGTTGTATAGAATTCTATTACAGATGGGCTAAGCTGGCAATTCACTTTCTCAAGCACATGTTAGGAGAAGGTAACTTTGACAGATTGGATCCCCTGTTTATGTTACAATCACACTATTCAGTGCCATCCCAATTCACGTCACAAATACCTTTTGCTATAATATATTGTGCCATAATAAGTAAAGTTGGTAACTAATGGAAAGATAAATAGGATTTTGATGTTTTTATCTTTTTGGAAATTCTTAATATTTCATGAAAACCACATACGATTGTGTTTCAGATACCTCAACTCATTTTCAGATACCCAGAATAATATTTGAAGTCTTTATAGGCCCTTCTTATTCAATGTCTTGTATCTCTTCACTAAAATTATGTTATTCAGTATAAAAAGTAATATACTGAATAATTTGTTTTCAATATAAAGTCGAACAGAGATGGTAAAACATACGTGGCAATTCTAAAACAGCCCCTAAATTCTTTGGCCCTTCTCCCATCAACAAGAAATAAAGAACTAAAACTGAAGACTGTTGTTACTACTTTAATCGGTACATCTCCTTATAAATAGCCATTATAATTTGTTTATTATTCTTTCAATACTTTTTCTTTGCATGTGCTCATTTTCCTGATTGCAGAGTACACTTAGACTATAGCAAAGCCTGTAAAAAAATTGTGTTTTATTTCTATTCCTTTCTCTCCTTCTTACATTGCACATTTTTTCCTCTCTTTCTCTTTTAATATATTTTTTGTTTTATAACAAATATCCTTTGTTCTATTTCTTCATCAAGTTCTCATATGGAATTGAAGCCAAAATTTTTGGTATATTAGTGGACCAAAATATTGGCTTGAAGAAGGTGTAGTTTGTGCCTTCCTGTAATTGAATATTGATACAAACTATTGATGTTCATTCAGTCTTATAAAAAATGCAGTGTTGCTACACAAACACAGTGCCTTGACTCTGTAACATAGAAGAATTTGAGGATAGGGTGGGTTATGGTGTCTGGATAGGCAATCAAAATTTTCTGCCACAGATCTCTTTCAAACAAAGTCCTACAGAAATAGTTCTACTTAGGGAAATTAATCTTAAAATTGTAGTTTAGACACAGGCTTCTGTTTATTTCCTCCTTGATTTTGGTGTATTTTTCAGCTGCTGAAGGAATGGTGTGTAACCATCTGTGTTCAAGTGACGGCTGTTGGGGACCTGGGCCAGATCAGTGCCTGTCGTGCCGTCGCTTCAGCAGAGGAAGGACCTGCATAGAGTCTTGTAACCTCTATGATGGGTAAGTCATCTTTCATGTCATCTTTACCTCATGACCTTTGAGGTACTGATTGGTTCAGATTCATAAAGAAGAATATTATAAAATTACAGTATGTGTGTACTGTCCAAGATTTTTAAGGAGAGCTCTTATTGCATAAAGGACACACCATATAGAAGAATTATTTTAAGAGTAAATAATATTATTTGAAATAAGTCCAAATATATAGTGACTGTTATCCACATTTTAAAAAAGCATCAAAATAGGTAATTCTTAAATTATAGCAACTTATCTTAAGCAAAATTGAAAAATAATTTCTATTTTCCTTATAAAGGAGATTGTTATAACTAACCTTTCCTCTACATGTCCCAGTAATCTTTTTTGTCATATTTTTCTATTAATTTTCATCTGCAATTAATACACAAATTTTATTTTTCATTTAGGTTGCATATCTATTTGATTGTATATTAGGAATGACACACATTCTATGAATCTGACAACGACTTAGCCCTATAAAAAAACTACTTTCATAGTTTCTAGTTGAATAGGTTTTTCTAAGTGTTCTGCCACTTTCTAAAGATAACCTAAGCAATATTTCAAATCAAGTGTGTTAAATTCCTCCTAATACTACAATAATCACATTGCCAACAGTAAAACCTAGTATATACCTGGTTGCATGGCATTTCATATGCTCATAAAATCACTTTATTATAACTTGCCATTTCATGCATCATAGTTGTCCTTCGTTAGTGTGATAATGCATTTTTTAGTACTGTCCCTGAGTCGATTTTTTTATATTGCTCACAGAAAGAATTTGTAACAGTTTTGTAAAAGTGTATTTTTAAATTTCTTTATTTCATTTCTTCTTCTGCCTCATGAATTATCTCATTTTAACAACTGTTTTATGATCCCGGATAACATTGCACTATTGCGTTTTATAACAGAAGGATAAAAAAGTCTGTATCAAATGATATTGCTATGTCTCTCTTTTGAAAAATGACCAAAAGAATTCTGTTCATGAAATGTATGGGGAAAAGATTAAATTAGAAAATTAAGTATAAAAAATTTTTAAATAAGAAAATTTATAGTTTCTCAGGAAAATTCTAGCTTTTAATTTTGTAAAATATAGTCAGTTCATAAATTTGATAATGAATAGCAAATTAGGTGGTTTGTCTCATCAAAATGTATTGATGCTTGTTTATTTCTGTACATAAAGTATCTCAGATCAAAATATGCTTGTTTGTGTGTGGCAATTGATGCCACTAGACTGAAACTAATAGACTTTAATTCCATTAAGTAAATGACATATTGAAAGTTTATTGAAAATATAAACATATTTGCAGTTTTAAAGAAGTAAAGGATTCTAGGAATCATGTTATCTCACAACAGATTCATATAATCAGTGAAAATTTGTAGAATTAAGTATTGGCCAAAGTCATAATATTGTAGAAGAACCAAGCCCTAAGAAATTATACTCACAGAGTTAATTTGAAAAATAATCAATTAAAATATCTTGTGAGAGTCTAATGTAATTCTTGCCTGCCCAATGATAGATTTCCCCAACTCCAATCTTGAGGTATTGGCCAGTTTCTTCCAACATTGCCTGGCGGTTAAAACAGCTTTTGAGGAAGAATGAATTGAAATTCTAACTTTATCACTTCCTAGTTGAAATATCCAACCTTGGACAAATAATCTAATCATTGTAAACTAAGTTTTCTTACATGAAAATGAGAATGGTAATGGTGTCAACTTCATAAAATAGTTGCAATTATCACATGAGAAAATAGGTAATAAATTATTATTAGAGTTTCTGTTGTTAAAATTGTTATTATTTCCTTTCTGTGCCTATCAATCTGAACTGATTAAATGGTTAGATAGAACGGTCATCTTAAAAACTGTCAAAAATAAACACAAATTCAGTACAGCATATGTCAAAGTAGGAATCCCTATTAATATACATATAAGAAGGTTGATTGTCATAAGAGAAGAAATCCTAAATACAGAACTTTTTAATGAGTAAAAAGAAAATCAGTCAATTTTGGCTGTTAACATTCAAATTCAGGTAATTTGAGTCACTATATTTTGGCAACTCTCAAGTGCAATGCACACACAATTCAAATGAAAGAGAAAGCTAAGTGCAAGTGGACTCATTTTTTCTTTAACCTGCCTCTGTGGTTAAACACTTCTGAAATTTTAAAAACACGGAAACATCATAAAGAATGTCAGTCTAAGCTCTTTGTAGGCATTTATACTTTTAATAATCACAACCTCTCATTGAAACACTATTTTTACTTTTAACAGAGGATACTTAGGAAACTCAATCTTAGAGAACTTAAGGGATTTAAGGGCTAGAAATATTATTTAAGTATGGGATTTAAGTATGGGAAAGACTTGACTTCAAAGCATTTGCTTTTGATCACAGGATTGGCTAAGGTAGCACACACACGACACAACTGTAAGAAATGTATAGCAGCAAAAAACAAGCAATGAGAAACTCTGTATCCGAAGTGCAATGGACTGACTTGTTAGATTAGATTCTAGTGAAAAGGAGTCTGTGGCAAAGCCATGGTAGCATCACTGGGGGACAGGGAAGAAAAGCAGTGATGGAGACCTTGACAATGAAGAGCAAAAGGAATAGAAACTTCAAGGAGAACCCGTTCTGAGAGCAGAAAGGAGCCAGAAGCTACACGTGGAAGGCTAGGCTACAGAAGAAAAGTCAGCTAGCTTGTCTCTATAATTTTTTTTATCCTGTATTCACTTTACTTAAACTCTATGTGTAGGAAATGAGGTTTTAGAGAAGAAAAAGAAAGCATGACATATGTTTTAGTATTATGAAAATTATGACCTTTATTTTGTATCCTTTGGTCACCCTTTAAAAAAAAACTATTTTTAGAACCAGTAATTTGCTGATGATCACAGGCTTTGCTGTAAATGTAACATAATCTCATTATACAGATATACTTCCAATACTAGGTTATTTTTTTCATATTCTGAAGATTTCATCTTCAAATACTCTATATCTCTCATGTTGATAAAACATAAAAAAGAAAATCTGTTTTTATGTAACTGAGATTTTAAACTTAAGAAAATTTATAAAACTTCAACTTATAGCAAACTAGCACCTCACTTTAAAAATTTAGAATGCATGTAACTGAATATTTGTATCCATGTATAACTAATCCATTGATTTATGTTATTTATTTTGAAAAACCAAATTTAATTATTTTGCCTGGGTGTAGATGTAGTCTTAATTTGACCACCGAAAATAGAGCCCACTCTCTGGACTTCTATCATTTATTAAGGCTTTATAGTAACCAAGTGAGCAAGTTCACCATGAAAAAAATAAATGTTTCACTCAAGGGGAAAAATAAATTTGAATTTATCACCTAATTAATTCATAATTGCCATATTTGCAATGCTATTAGTTTGGAATGGTAGCTCATAATACAAAGACACAAAATAATAAAGTAGCTATAAATATTTAGCCAAGTTTTGTTAATGACTCATAACTGACATTCTAAATTATCTTTACCTAGTATCTCATTCTCTCATACATTAATGGGAATGGAATGGTTTAAACATATTGGATATAACTGATAACCAATTACTGAAATGAAAATTTTAGAGTAGATATTGATTAGAAAACTTATATACTGATAACATTTAATATTCAAATAGTCACAGAATGTAAGGTTTTGAGAAGGGATGCCTATCATTCCAGATTTTAATTAGAAAGTTTTAGAAAGTTACCATTAAACTTTTTTTTTTTAATTTTTATATCACATAGAATTACTACAAAAAGAATTAAACTGAAAAAAGATGTTGTGCTATTAGGTCAATAATATAAGAAAATAAAATCTACCATAAAAAGATATTTTCTGTAATTCTCCAAGGCAGATATTTTAAAAGAAGAAAATAAATCAAAGCATTTTTTAAAGTTTCACCAAAAATAAATTGAAGAGTCTTGGGATTTGAAGGACAAGGATGGGAAACATTCATGTAACTTAGCAACAAGAAAAATAGAGTAGTTCTTTCAGAGTTTAAAAAATAAACCTTCCACCAAGAGTAAAATTTTATATGGAGACCAGCCTTTAGGACAGCCTTACTTAAAAAGTTAAAATTGATTCTGCTGTGTCATCAGAAGAGTTATACCTTTTTTTTTTTTTTTTGAGAAAGCATAATGTCTCTCACAAGATCTAAAATTTCTGAAAGAGTAAAATTTTATATGGAGACCAGCCTTTAGGACAGCCTTACTTAAAAAGTTAAAATTGATTCTGCTGTGTCATCAGAAGAGTTATACCTTT
>NW_011888823.1:9029615-9051390 GCF_000151845.1 Pteropus vampyrus
TTATATGGAGACCAGCCTTTAGGACAGCCTTACTTAAAAAGTTAAAATTGATTCTGCTGTGTCATCAGAAGAGTTATACCTTTTTTTTTTTTTTTTGAGACAGCTATAATATCTCTCACAAGAGAGAGATTTCCTGAATGAGTCTATCGTTGAACCCAACGGAGGGCAAGGAGAGCCATCTGGCTGCAGTTTATCTTTCCTCCTAATGGAGAGCTTATTCCTTAATGTACAGGGAAATGATTCTGATGCTCCTGGCACACAGAGAAACAAACTCTAGAATTTACTCTGCCAATAGGACTTTTAGCAGATGTTACTTCATTCATTAAGTTGACAGCTTGTTTGCTTACACCACCTCACGCAGCTGATGTTTTCACAGTGAATTTCGGGAGTTTGCGAATGGTTCCATCTGTGTGGAGTGTGACCCCCAGTGTGAGAAGATGGAAGATGGCATCCTCACATGCCATGGACCGGTAAGCGTGAAGACATCTGTGGTCATGTTGGCTTATTTATTTTCATGTATGAATGTTTATGTCATCGTTCTATTGTCTATCCATCTATTCAATATATATTTATAGCATGCTATGGGGAATCATGTTTGATATTCTACCCTCAAAAGGCTTATCTTTAGTAGTGTAGATAAAATATTTAAAACTTCAATTTCTTAAACATTTATGCCCCAGATCATGTATCGGAAAGGAAAAAAGATATGGAGTTGTCTCTGAAGTTTGCAGTGTTGAAAAAAAGAGAGATACGCAAGTAATTCAACTGAAGCTAAATAATTGATAAAATATAAATATGTATAAATTGTTATAGAAACACAGTTGAGGGAGAAACTTTCTTTGGGATGGAAAGTGACGCATCAAGAAAGACCATAAAGAAGTGATGTTTGAGCTTTGCTTTGAAGAAGAATCTGAAATGCAGAAACATGCAAAGATATGCAGATATGAAAGTTCATATTGTTTTTGAGGTAAATTGTAGTACATTCATATCTGTGATTAATTATTTAACTATCATGACACTGTGAAGGTCAGCTGAAACAGGGAGGAAGGCAAATACAAACTAGGACATAAAGCAGTGTGATAAGCACTATGGCAGGGAGGAAAATTGAACTATTAGAATCTAAGGAGAAGATATGGTCAAGAAAGTCTTCATGAATAAGACGACATTTATATAGTTTGAAGTTAGCCCACAGAGAAAAGGATTGCTAACTTTCAGACCTACCTTTGGTTCCTATCATTCAAGTTTTTTCTTAATAATGAGGTCAGTATGAGTTTGTCCTTCCAAAGTGTCATATTCATCCTTCTTTAGACAAATTTCTAGTTTATGTATTGAGTCATCTCTCAGTAGATAATTTCAGGACCAACATTTGGGTATAGCCAAAAACTCAACATTGCTCCATAAGAATTCATTTTAAAATTAAATAGTATTAATTTTTCCTACAAGAATACTTATTCAGCAATTAATTAGCTTAGGAAAAAAATATCATTGAGCCCTCCAAACTTCCATTAGGCCCCAGTGAGTTTTACTGGAATTTCATCTAAAGAAGGATGTGGAAAACTTGGACAGTTCAGAGGACTACCACAAGAATGATTAAGCTTGGAAAGTCAGACCTCTGAGAAAAAGAAGTGGTGTGATTTGGCCTGAAGAATCAAAGTCTAAAAGACAATTTAATATGTAATGATCGCCAAGTAAGTATGCAAAGGGTATAAGCAGCCATTTTCTTTCTCTACTAAGGACAATAATGGAAAATACAATTAATCTGAGGCATGGGAAATGTGGATTCTATAAAGAATGTCATGAAACACAGGGAAATACAATTCCATAGTAGATTATTAAAGCAAATTGAGCTATCGATATGAGACTTCTTTAAAAACTAACATATTTAGGTACCTTCTTGACCGTAAGTCTTAGAATAATAAAGTCTCTTTCAGAGAGACTGAGACTTCAAAAATGTACAATTAGAGTAATCAAAAATTTGGCCATCTCCTCTGAACATGGTAGACTGCAAGAGCAGTCCCATATTTTTTTCTATTCCTCATGCTGCCTACTATGGTATAAAATTATGCTAGTGAATAACTAGTTTATTAGTTTCTTTTAATTTGTATGTTTTGCAGTTTATTTGTCTATTCTTTTGTCACTCAAAAGAATCAAGACAGTTTATAAAATCTACATAAAAAACTCTTGAAAGTTAGTCTTTTCAGTTTTCAAAATTATTTGATAACTGAGTGAAAAAAAAGGTTGTTAATGAAATTATTTTGATTGTATAATGACAGCATTGTTTGACTATCTTCTTGAAAATAGAGGAGGCAATACCTAGGCCTAAAATTGTGCATTAATGTCTCTATAGATTAGAGAAAGAAAAAGTAGAGAAAGTTTAGTAAAGTTGGGTCAGGCATCAATGAAAGAGCAGAATATGGATCAAGGAAACCTACTTGATCACTTGATCAGTAAGTCTTGAAATGCTAGGCAGGTAAGAAAGCAAAAAATAATTTATCTTATTAAAGTACATTTAAATATTAAATGTGAATTTAATTTTAGTTTTATAATTTTTATATCTTCTGATATTATATAGATATTATATCACAATAATTTTATGGAAAAATAATTTCTAATTTCTAATTGCAACTATAGCAGCCTAATTTACTCATAGTAAATTTTCTTTGTGTTCTGCAAGAAGACATCAGTATATCGCTTGTCTTGTACAATAAGTCATGCCACTGAGCATACTTGCACAGTAAATGATTTTGTATAATAGAAGACATTTCGTGCCTAAGTGCCCATGAGCAGGTGTTAAAATTGGAAGCATGTGAAGTATTCTTTTCTGGTAGAAAATAAGAAATTGCCAATAGCAAACTCTTCAGTTTGAATAGGGATTAGGTTTCATAGGATAATTTTTTTTAAAGCTCTAAGTCTCACATTAAAATAGTGAAATAGACAGGTGCTTGATTGAACCTCAACAGTCTCAGGTTTTCCAGAAACCTTTTCCTGATTACTTTTACTTCTTTACACCACTATTCTTCATTAGCATCCTCTATATTTAAATTTTAAAATATTACATCTCTTGGTTTCCAGATGCCTTAGGTTACCAACTTGCAAGTCTGGCTGCTTTTGGATTAACATTATGGAATGATGTTATGCACTCCCATGAATGGACTGATCCCACACTCCCTGCCTAATACATAGCTTTGTGTAAAGTTTGCTTGCTCTTGGCTCCTGAATTCACATCATTTGTAATTTTAAACCCTATAAAATGAATTATCTCCTTCTGTACTTAATCTTATTTACCTACATTACGTTCAATGTGAACTATCATAATGGTTGAATCAGGTGGACACAGACAGATTTCGAGGAGAAAAGGGCCAGGGAAAGGCATTCCAGGGAGGTGGCCAAAGAAAAGAGGAGGAATCTTATGTCTTTATACGGCTCTCAGTATTGTTCTGAGATTTAGGAAAATCTCTAAAAATAAGTATGATGTGTTTTTTTCGTATTACGAGATAATTTAAAGTTGAGAGTAACCTAGAAATTAATTTTTGTTTGCTTAAACTACCTAATTCTTGACAATTCAATCATATTAAATCTGTTGTTCAAATTTTGTGTTTAAAATTTATTGTTCAAATAGTCATTGTACAACCAAGAGTTGTTCACATCTCACTTCTATATGAAATTTAATGTTACCTAATTCCTATCGTTTCCTTCTCCTCATTAACTATTTAGGAAGAAATCTCCCATATTTCCAGTGATTGTGATGAAATGCCCCTAGGGAAAATGTGTTGTTATCAAATATGGTTGAACTTTAATATTACCAGCAATAAATGACAGAAAGAAAATACGGATGTCCTTCTGGAAAAGTTCTTGGAAATTTTTGCTGATCAAAAAGCTGCAATAGCTCCATCTCCATTTGTGTGACTGAAAATGTTCTCCAAATCCCTAGAGGATTATGGGCTACTCACTGAAGTCTCGGTAACTAACTCACATGAATACATTTCAGAGGAAATGGCACTGAGTTTTTTTCTCTGTTTTGTTTTGTGTTTCACACTTCAGGGACCTGACAACTGTACAAAGTGCTCCCATTTTAAGGATGGTCCGAACTGTGTAGAAAAATGTCCAGATGGCTTACAGGGGGCCAACAGTTTCATTTTCAAGTATGCTGATCCTGATCGAGAGTGTCACCCGTGCCACCCAAACTGCACACAAGGGTAAGCATCCTTACTAGTCAAGCCCTTAGTCTTGGGTATATTGCTAATCAAAGGTATATTCATGTACCTTTATCCCTGACACAGTCTGCAAAATATATAATGTTCTCATCTAAAATTCTATTTATCTTTATATTTAATGCATTGATTTTAAGAGAAATCTTTTTAAATGAATAGTTTAAGGAATCAAATTTGTACCCTTTGAAACATTTCATTTAATATTTAACTATATTGACACCTTCATGAAGCTGGTATTCTTTGTATGGAGTGTAAAAAATTTTTCAAATTTACTGGAGATTAAAGTTATCAGAAAAGACAAGACAGTAATCATACTTTGGGGATGTGTGCTTAATAAATCTTTAACAGACGTTTTCTGTTTGTTTCTTTGTTGTTAAAACCAGCTTAAAGTAAGGTTATCTCTCTTTTGATAAATACTGTCTTGGATTGCTCTTTCAACAAAATATAAGCAAAAGTAGTAGTGGCAGAAAAATAAAAGGAACCTAGTGATATGTATTTTAATAAAATTATAAGTGCTTTTTGTGAAAGTAGCTTTATTGCACATTAACCTGTAACAGAATTTCTTTGTTCAATGTCGGAGAATACAAAGATGAGCACACATTTTTCTATTTCAAAAGGATGCCTTGTAAAGTGAATAAAAATTAGATTTATCTTAAATATTGTTAACAGTTGAATAACAAAGACATGTTACAGAAAGAAGAAAGCACTGAACTCTAAAGGAAATAATATAATGTCATTCATCTAACAAACCCCAATAACTATTTCTTAAAAAGACAACAAATCTATATTAGTAAGGTCTTTTCTTTTTCTTCTTTTTCTTCCCTTCAGAAGGTGAATAATTTTAGAATCGAGAGCAGTTTCATATACTCTACCCTCCTTCTGTCCATAAAACCTCTTTATTGTGAGTCCACATGCATGTGCACACACCCATACAAGTACATACACTTGTTGAGAATCATCTCGGATACCTTATATCTAGCAGGAAAGTATGAGATTCCTTAAAGAAATTTTCTGCCAGATGAAGGGCTAGCTGTTAGGGGATATTGAAGAAGTTAAGCATGCAACATTATTTTCTGCCAAAAGGACATCCATTTGCAGATGCTGCTATAACTTGCTGCAGGTCAAGAAATCAGTTTAAGTCGCTCTGTGAAGTGGCAGATCCTCAAAAGGTAAAGTAATATTCTGCCATTCAAATTTAAATTCAGCTTCGAAGAGCTAACACCAACTTATTGGTTTACACATAAGTACATAGGTTGTGGGTACTGAAATAGTCACATAGACACTGTGCTTCAAGGAAACTAGAAGGAATAAACTGCTCCCCTTGAGAGTTTTTAGCAACTCGGGTTAAGAGTATTTCATGAAGAAACTACTGGTACCGCTGGAGCAGAAGAGTCAGCAACAGAAAGAAAAAACTTTGCCTGCTAAAATAATCATCCACAAGAGGGTTTTATTGTTTTGCAGCTAAAATTAAACCAGTAAATTATTCAATATAATGTTGATGTCAACAGCTGTTGCCATTCAAAATGAGGCCTTTTGCTGTTTTTGCAAATCTAATTACAATGGAGCCATTAGGGAAATGAAAGTGAGATCACAGAGCCATAGTCTGGATGTGTGGCTGGTGTGTCTTCCTCTCAGCCCTTTTAAATCATGATTATATAATAAAAGAAAACATATATTGTAGGGGGAAGTAGTTTTAGGGACAATGAAGAGATCAATTTACCACAGCAACGAAAGTTGGATGTCAGCCAAAAGGGAGTGTGAAGGTGTAATAGGAAACAAATATGACCAGATCATTTGAGAACTTCAAGTAAATAGAAAGGTGTTTTTAAATTCACTGCTAGAGAATGATGGTGAGACAGAATTTAAATATTGTACTCCCTGACATTTTCCAAGGTAATTGGAGTCTGTAGTGATTGACTTAGTCCTGAAGGATTTTTCTTTTTATTTTTATTGATCTTACTGCTGTCCTTTTTCTAATAGTCTTCATCTCATCCAGATGCATTCACTTCATGAAAGTTCCATGGTCCCAGCCTCACAACAGAATTTAGAATTCCCAGCTCCCCTAAATTTTCTTCTGTACACTATTGCTTTGCAGCACTGTGCTTTGAGATCTTTTACTGAAGCTGTGGGGTGCTCGGTACAGCCAGTACCTTCTTTTCACATTGAGTGTGTAGTGATAGAATCTTTCCCAAGAAAGATCACAGGGGCAGTGGGGATGATGGGACAAGACTATTCTTATTGCTAAACACATGTAATTACTAGCCTGTTAGTAAGTGTGAGCTCACCAGGCCAGCTCCATTTTGGAAAACAGCTTTTCTTTTATATGGCAATATTATGTCAGCTAGATAATTCAGGAACCAAGTTAATGGAAATAGTCTTTCAAATCACATTTTTTAAAAGAAAGAACGTTCTTACTTTGAATACTGTTTAATGATTTTCCGAAAATAAAATTATCTGAGCAATACCTTAAAAGCACTTTTACTACTCTAAAAGTACATTAAATATATTGGCTCTAATAAGTTCTTTAGGTACTTTTAAAAATAGGTTATCCATTTAGCACCTATCAGGAGATTCTCACTAATATTCCTAGAGGGGAAAAAAAATATATCTTTTTGTCTTGACTAAAGGGTTTTTATTTTAGCAGCCTTTTCTCATTGAACACCTACTGGTCATCAGATATAGTGATAGCTAAATTTAAAAATGGACAAGACACAGCTCTTGACCACTAGGAAGTCGTAGTGCAGTAAATTTTTATTCTTACAATTTATATCCTTCCATTAAGAATCCTTGTCCATATTGCGAAATGATTAGCAAGAATTTAAAACTTAGGAATGATGTTCATACTTGAAATCAGCGAGATAGAAATTTTTAAAGAGGACATGTAAACTAAATTTAATATGTAATTAAATGGCCATAAGGGCTGGGATTATGGTTTCCTCACTAATGCCACTTGAGTCCATGATAAATGTCAATTTAATTTTGGTTTTTAGACATGAACTAGGGTGTTTATGTTTAATAAGGCGTCCTTTAAAAATGTTATTCAGTGTTCTTGTTAACATTAGAATCATGATTTCATTTTATTAAATTTCCTCGATACTATAATCTTTTTTTTTTTTAATCGGTTTTCTTTATTTTTTTAAATTTACATAGTAAAAGAATTTCATTGATGGAGAGAAGGAAAGATAGGCTTCTTGTAAAATTATTATCTATACTCTTTTAATTGAAATTGTTAAATGTTCCTCTATTTTCAAAATTTGGAGATTTTGTCAAAATACCTCAATTGTCTTAGTTATATCGAAACGTCAAGGTGCTAGCTTATGTTAAACAGCTCAGTATTTGAAATCACAAGTGCTAGCTTATGTTAAACAGCTCAGTATTTGAAATTCTTTCTTGTTAACATAGTTTCTCCTTCTAATCTGTCAATTTTCTACTTTGGAACACTAATTTTGTTAAAAGTAGTATTATTCCATATCCTTATTCAGTCTGTTATTTGGGATCTTGAGTCTTCGAAAGATTGTTTCCATTATTCTGTCATCTTGTTGAATCAATATAAATTGTATGTGCTCATTAGTTGCTTATATAAATAAAGTACAAAAAGTTGAAATAGATTTACATCTTTAATTACACATTGACCTGTGTTTAGAAAGGATGATGCCCCTTCAGTCATACCCTCATTCTTCTTTGTCTTCCTTTTTTTTCTTTTATCCCCAGCTTATGTTTAAATCTCAAATATCCTACAAAATCCTCTCAACAAACTTTCTTGACCATGCATCCTGCCCCCTCTGTCTTGCCTTTTATTTTTCCCTTGCCTCTGTTTTCTTATTTCCATTTTTTTCCTCAATTCGCAGCAACCTAAAGTCTAGTGACCTCAACACTGACAACTAAAATACTCTTAGTAGTTCTTATTTTCTGACTTTTCTTTACATTTGACACTGATGATCACCCCATTTCCTGAAGTTCTCTTCTGATTGAGCTTCAGTGATTACTGTAATTAATGATTACATTCAATTATATTTCAACATGCTTCTGACATATGAGCTCATCTCATGTCATTTCTTGGGTTTCAGTTTCAGTCTCTGCTTTTCTCTTTTATAGATTTTCCTTCAGCCATCTTAACACTTACGTGATTTAAACTTTCTCTTGTATGCTATTTCAAAACTGGTTATTATATTTGTAGCTTCTTCCCCACCCCTAAACTCCACCCTCCAGCCACAAACTCATCTTTCCAACTGCTGAGGAGCATTTTTTACTGGATTGTAAAACAACCACCCTAAACTCTGGATACACGAAATTGAAATTACCACCCTCTTCTGCCCCAGGACACACACAAAGAGAGATGTTCCTCCTCTTTCATTCTCTCATGAATGGTTCCACTATTTTCAAAGTTAACAATATGAGTCATTCTTAACTCTTCTGATCCTTCCACTTCCATCATCAAATTAGCCATAACTTTTTTTTTTTCCTATAACTTCCAAGGTGTTATTTGAGTCTGTCCCTTTGCCTCTATCCTAAGTACCATTTTCCTAGTTTAGTCTTTCATTATCTCTTGCATGGATTAAAACAGTCTCTGTGCTGAAGAAGTCTGCTTGGCCCCTAGCTGACCAGGGAAAAATGATCTGTGTAAAACACAAAGCCAGCAATTTCACTACCTCTTTAAAACCCTCTAGTGGTTTTCCATTGTTTGTCCGTAAGCAAATACTTTTCAGATTCTAGCTCCTATCTCATGCTCTAGGTTACTTTCTCTGTCTCTATTGCTTCATGTGTCTCCTTCATTAAATTGTGAGCTCATTGAGAATGGGCAAATATCTAATTCAACTTTTTCTCCCTCCAGCTCTTAAAATAGTAGGAACACTTAGTAGGTGTGCAACAGTTTTCTTTTTTAATAAATGAATGAAGCTCTTTCATTATTTACACTTCTCCTCAAGCTTATTTTCACTTTCAAATATTTTTCTTTCAAAGGTTATTAAAAGCACAGATTACAAACTAACCATAGCTTCCAGATTCTCACTTGGAAATAAGTAGACTATTAATTTTACAAAATGACAATACTGATTTAAAACTATGTGCTCTAGTTATTTATTTACTTATTTTTAAGACTCTATACATAGTATATTTCCCATATATCTGTAATTAAAATTTTCTAGAATTCTCAAAACCAATCCCCGAAACAAAAACAAACCAATTTTCCACCTATTCTGAATGTTATAACAGATACTTTTGAAGCAGGGAAATAATGACTTTATTATTATGCATAGTTTTATTAGTTCATTAATGTTTAGACTTATCTAAAGACATAATGGACAGTTGGATACTTTTTATTTGTGACAATTTTTTTCTTTATTGTATAGTGATTTCAACTTCAGCTTATTTACCATTTTAGAAATTTAAGTTTGGAAAAAAATTCTTTTTATTACCAGCAGAATTAGATAGTTCTGTAAATCATAGCTGTATGATGAATCTCGATAATACACTGGAACTGTATGTCTTTGATGAGAGAAAAGAGAAAGAAAAATAATTCAAGTACATTAGAGAATGGAAGAAATAATATCTCTAGAATACTTCAAAATGAAATTCTAGGGACTATACATCAGAATTTTTGTGTGCTTATACAATTTCACTTAAATGTTAATCTCAGTAGAGTTTTTTGTTACCTGGGTCTCAATTTAACCATTTCCTTGAAGAGGATTTATTTATTTATTATTGTTTGAATTAAATGTTATGATAGTTTAAAAACCGGTTTTTATTTCCTTGTTATGGCACTGCTCTTTTAAAAGAGAATGTCAAGATAAACTACAGTATGGTGAAACCAGTTAATTTGCTTTTTAAATCAAGTCATGTTTAAAGATAAGTATGTTTTAAAGAGAGTCACAACCAAGAAATGGAATAATGAGATTATGTAAAGTTTCCATGAGAATAGCATTAAAGCATGTTAACTCACTTTCTGCCAAAATCAATCTTTAACGAGTATTAAGCATCAGGTTATTATATTCTAGCAAATATCTCATGTTTCCTTTTTTATTGATTTTGGTTTTTTACTTAAACTTAAGGGCATTTAGAAGAAACCATATACATAAAACCAAGTACAGCCATTGAAATACCAAGTTATTCATCAAGATATGTAATCATGAATTGATGCAAATGAATTGAAAGTATTAGAAATGAACTATATGTGTGTGGAAGTTATCCACAGAAACTGAGTAAATGTTCCTTTTCTGTAGACTTGTTTCTTTGCATTCTACTTGGGTGGTATTTGCAGTTCATTTCTGTGTATCCATCCAGTGATAATCTCAGTTCCTTTAAATTCATGGCGTTCCAAAATTGTCTAATAACTATAATTAAGAATTTGACACAATTGGTATTCATCTTATTGATTTTTTTTAATGACTAATTTTTTTCTTTGTATTTTTTAAATTTGGATATTCTGCAGGTGCATAGGCTCAAGTATTGAAGACTGCATCGGCCTGATGGATAGGTACTTGGTGTGCTTGCTTCCCATGTTCTTCCTCGAGGCTCCATGTGTGAGCACTGGTGCATGTGTGTGCATGTCACTGTGAATGGAGAATGATGTTTTCTGTTCTGTAATTGCCTGCAGGTGTAGCGGTCCCACTAGTCATGACTGCATTTACTACCCTTGGACGGGCCATTCCACTTTACCACAACATGCTAGGTAACATCTACCATGTTTCCATTTTGTCACTCAAATTCTTTCCCAGTTATCGTGGATGAAAAGTACTAACCAGTTGGGTGAAATTTATAATATGTTAAATTAAGGAAATTATGAAGAGGCATATAACACTTTTCAAGCCACATTTCCTATTTCTTCCTTTATCAATTATGATTTTAGAATCCAAATTAGTAATAACATTATTTTTTTATTTTGTACAATTTAAACAAAGTTAAATAATTTTGAATTATTAATCTAGAACTTTAATAGAGTATTTTCATTTTTAGTTCTGTAGATGATTGCAAAAAGAAATATTTTTAAGAGGAATTTGCAAATGTTGATGTATTTTTGTAAGATGTTTGTTATCTAATTTGATTCAATTTCTGATTTTATATCATTTTAACTGGTTGGTGTATATGCTCTAGGTATCAGAATCACCACAGACTAAAGGAAAATATAGAAAATATTTTTTGCAGGTCAAAGTACACATTGGAATTGAAAAACAAGATATTTCACTCATGTTCATACAAAAACCTATGCATGAATGTTTGTAGTGGCTTTATTCAAAAATCACCATAAAACTGTAAACTACTCAAATATTCTTCACCTGAGGTATATCCATACATATAACACTCCTCAGAAATAGAAAGGAAGAAACTGTTGACACACAAAACATGGATGGATCTCAAATACACTATACTAAATGAAAGAAGCTATACTTAAAAGAATGCATACTGTAGGGTTGCATTTATATGGCATTATGGAAAAGACAAAATTGTAGGGACAGAAAATTGATTAGTGTTGCCAAAGGCTGGGGAGTGAGAGATGAGATTGACTACAGAAGGACATTAGGATATTTTGAAGTATAATGAAACTGTTCTGTATCTTAATAGTGATGGTTACACAAATGTATGTGCTTTTCAAAAATTGTAGTTCAGTACATTTAAAAGAGTGAATTTTACTGAATATAAATTAAACCTCAATAAATTTGACTTTTAAAGCTTATATTTAGGAAAATAGTAACTTTACAATGATACATAGAAATATCGATAGCTTTCTTTGTGAAACAATTGTATCTTTTGGAAGAGAGAAAGTAGTGCAAAATTATTATTAGCAAGAAGAGATGTTGGATGAAGTATTGCCTTTTAATGTGAACCATTGTATTAAAATATAGCATATATAGTGTAAAAGTACACAAAATATAACTGTAAAGCTCAGTGAATTTCTCCAAGTGAAAAATTTGTGTAATCATCAGTCAGATCAAGAAGAAACAGAATAGTACCAGAAAGAGAACCCCCTGGTACCCCCCCCATTTCAAGTGTAGCCACTGTCCTGAACGCTAGTACCAAAGGTCAGTTTCCCTGTTTTTGCACTTCATACAAATTATATAAATTGAATAATTGTATGTACGCTTTGCATCTGGCTTCTTTTGCTAAATATTGTATTTCTGAGATTCATCGATGTCATTAAATTTAGTCATAATTTTTAGATTTATATGGTGTTATGCCTTTAAATTTTTAAAAGATAATCAAATAAGTGATATATCTTAATAATGTTGTTTTTTAATGAAGCAAATAGAGACATTAAATTCTAAAAAGAAAGAATGTTGTAGAGTTAAATGACTTATACAATAGTGGTACTTTGGCACTTGGGCTAGACAGTACAGTTGTTTAGAGAAAGGCCAAAATTATGGAAAAAAGTCAACGAGAGAGAAGGGATGAGAGAGAGAGAGAGAGAGAGAGAGAGAGAGAGAGAGAGAGAGAGAGAGAGAGATGGGAGGAGACTCCACCCCCTATGCCCAGGCCCAAAGTGAAGTTTTAGAAGCCAAGGTTTGTTTTAAATTCTTCCTATATTCATGAAATAACTTTTCCTCCTTGAGATTTTGATCAAGTCACTGTACTATCACTTTGAAGGGTGTTTTTACATTTATTTCAATGATTTTTTTTTTTTTTAAATTATCCCAGCCAACTAGTGAAAGGCAATATAATGGGGTGGTTAAGAGTGATGTCTTTGGAATCAGATTTTCTGAATTCAAAACCAGGCTCTGCCATTTTTTAGATGTATAACCTTGGGTGAGTTCCTTAAATGATCTGAGCCTCACTTTTTTTCATGTATAAAATAGGAGTATTAATATAGTTTATAAATTGGCTGTGAAGATTGAATGAGTCCATGGAACAGTGCCTGGCTCAGATAAATCATTCAATATGTTATTTATTATTTCTCTGTATATCAAGGATTTTCAACATTAGAGACGGGGAAAACACCTCCCAGGTGGAGGAGGGAAGTGCTTTAAAGTCACCCAGGGAGCTTTCATGTGTACCTCTACTCCTTCTGATGGGTCCTTTGAAGGAAGGGAGGACATTTCTTTCTTCACCTTAAGATTCAATGCCATAATGAGGGCCACTGATATGATGGCAGCAGGTTGCAGACAGAGACATATACAGAGAGAGAAAAGGTTAAAACCATACTGATAGATTGTGGTTTTCAATGACATAATTGAGGTCATATAACGTAAAATCATGGTGTATTGTCAACATATGAAGCATACAAACCTGTAGATACTTTTTATAAGAGTTTATCTGAGCCAAACTGATGACTTGCCAGGAAGCAAGACAAGACCTCAAATGCTATGGAAAATGATGGTTTTGCAGTTTATTTTATATACTTGGAAGGCAGGAAGGAACAAAAGGAAGATTAGATGAAGGTGGGAGAAAGCAAGTACAGGGTAGTTAACAAGATTATGTATTCTCTTGAGGGTGGTTAAGCCTCTGAGGGTCTAAAAAAGATTTATTCTGGCCTTTCAAAGCTGAGTTAACCAGGATGCACAAGACCAATCGGCAGGACTTACTTAAGGTAAAGATAAACCTTTCATAGGCCTAAGCCATGACTACCCATCATGACTGCCCAGTTAGGAGTTTATGATCAGATCACCCTGTGATGTTACTTTTGATCAAATTCATTACAGATCCCCTTTTCCTTCCACACTATCTTATTATAGATTTAGTATTCTCAACATTTAAATGAAAGCAATTTGTGAATTTTAATCCTGTTACTTGCCTGGGTTCCCAGGCCATTCCCTACAGCCTCAGGTTAATGTCAAAGTTAATGTACTTAATTCAGATTAGCTTTGTCCTATATAGGTAACCATGTACATTTCAATCCATCAATCTTATAAAAAAAATTACCTGTAGATCTTTGTACAGGTGAAAAGCAGGAGTTTGTGAATGTGAAAGCCTGGGTTCAAATATTGGCTCTACCATGTTTTTTATCTGTAAAATGAGATGATAATGGTGGGGTTTTTTGTTTGTTTGTTTTATGGGAATTCTTGAGATTGGTGTGAAGGTTAAATTAGATAAAGCACAGGAACTATTAACTAGTAGATATACACTGTTGGTAGTTAAGTCTCTAGTTGAAATATAGGTAAAATAATCTTTTGGAAAAAAATCTCATGAGGTTGTTTTCTATTATGTTATATATCAGTATGATGTTAATCCAACAGTTTAGTGACTACAGAATTGACATGTCAAAATTTCTCAAGTTTTAAGCATTTAGATTTTGTCTGACACTTCTAAATACAGTGATTTCAAAGATTTGATACTGGATATCTAGTTGTTCCTTTTAGAAATCTGTGGATATCTTTAATACCTGTTTCAAACTCAAATTTAAAGAAATGTGACTCTGTTCTTCAATTGTACTGACTTGTCAGAGGATATTTTTAAAGCAGTTTAGAATTTACATGAAAGATTTAGCTTGGACACTTTGTTGATGACCATGGAGATTTTTGACACAAATTGAATGATGAAAAGTCAAAGTAACAAGTATCTTCTTTTTCAAGTTTTTAATATTGCAGTAAATGTTTACCTCTCTGAAATGGGGTGGGTATACATTTGATTGAAAGCAAAGGACTAATCGAGTAATATTTCAGGTCATTTACCTTTGTTTTTTGTCATTTACCTTTTTTTTAATTCTATGATAGTTTTTTTTAAGCTTTTGTCTTAATTGATTAAAGATGAATCTTACATATTAGAAGGACAAAAAACGTGATAGAAAATAATTGTTTTAAGTTTCAGTTTTAACTGGGAGGTTATCCAAATGCCTGGTTTTCTTTTTAGTCAGAAAATTACATTGAGCATGTCAATGTGACCATTTTGAAATATTTAGAGTTCACACTCCTTACTGCCCCATTATGCTGTATTCTGTTTCTTAAGCCAGCAGGAAAGAAGATTGAAGATTTAAATGAAAACAGGTGAAATGTTTCCAATCTTGATAGACTTTTATTTTCTATGCAATGTTATTCTTTCCCAAGCCTGAAATTTGTGAATTGTTTTTCCACACTCCATTTACCTTACAGGCTGCTGCTGGAATTTCTTCCAGGAAGATTGGATAGGATAGGATAGATTTTTTTTTTTTTTTTTTACACCTGTAGTCTTCCAGAATATACTACTTATAATGAAAACAATACTTGATATTTTGGAACTTCTCTATTATTTCCTTATCTGAATTCAATGTCTTAAAAATAGTATTTTCCTTTGATGTTCTTACTTTTTCATCAAGAATCTTATGAACAAATATGTTCAGCAAGTTTTTTAATCCTTTTCTGTATGCTATTTATTTTAGTTTGCACATATGCTATTTTCGTATATATTCTGATAGAGCAAAGTATTAGATTATATTCAATTTTAATTTCCTTGTCAAATATATATGCAAAGCTTTTTATAATTTTAATCTCTTATTTCATTAGGGTCTAAATTTGTTAATCTCAACAACAAAAAAGTCTCTATTGGCAAAAATTTATTTTTGTTAGGTAATCCAAAATGTAAACTAATATTTGTTTTTGAGTTTGTGACAGAAATTATGGACACACTAGATATAGTTTTAAGCATTTTTATCTGGCTATTTGCTCCAATTCAATTATTCTAGATTCTTCACAAAATGAAACAGGTAATTGAATTCAATTTAACTCTCTAAATCTCATATAGGCGAGTATTTGAAACATTTCATATTCCTGTTGCATTTTAATGCCTTCATCACACTTTTACTTTATGGTACAGTGGTTATTACCTATGAGGTCACATAACAGTTTATCTTTAGTAGTGTGGCCCACGTGTGATATATGGGAGAGATGATGTGATATTCCTGGCACCACTTTCACAAATGGCACAATCTTTTTTATTTCTTTGTTTTGCCCCCAAGGAACTAGTTCATAACTTATGTCCAAATCAAATGGTCAAAATCGCCCATGGATGGTTACCTCAGATGAGTGGCAGTTGTGTTATGATTTCTAAGTCCAATAAATAAAATACACAGGCTTTTTATTATGTCCATCCTCAGCCTACCACATTCTCTATATTAAATTGACTTTTGAATTAGAGTTTGAAGAGGTGAAGGAGAATGAGTTTCTTCTTTTCCAGCTGTTAGTGACCCTCACTTCCCAGAAATCATAAAATACAAAAATTATCGAAGAATTATAAAGCAAGAGCAAAATAGCTCAGTTGTTAATTACCGTTCATACAGTTCAAGTAGTTGCTTTAAACAAAAGTGTTTAATGTCACAAAGTTGTATGAGTAGCCTTTAAAATTAAATTAAAATTCCCACACATTGTTACCAAAGCTTTTAGAGACTTTAGAAACATTAATATAATGTTCAGACTCACTGGCTATAAAAATTAGACCAGCAGAAGTCATACTTACAGTTGAAAGTCAAAAAATATTTTTTTAAGAGCATTGACTTTGGGACTGTAATAGAAAATCTAAAGATAGCATTATTGAACTGGGAAGGTGTTGATTATGCTAGTTAAGGGTTAGAGTAAAAATTCAGTGGGTTGAGTGAACCATTATGAATACTTTTTCCTTCTCTCCAATGAGCATCTTTCCATACTATAGAAATTATAGTGTTTTCCAATTATTAATTTCTGAATTGGAAAAATGTCAGGATTGCTTACAGTCTATTATCTCGAAATATCTTAGGCTTCATTGAAAGTCATTACTAACAATCCAATGTCTTTTATTAAAAATGAAAGTCAAAAAGTGAGAGATACCTCTGAAGCCTTGGCTTTTTTCTTTACACAGATATTTATAGTTTTAAAAGTACTTGGCATGTGCTATCTCAAGATTTGACCTCTAACATTTATTTTAGAGGTATAAGAATATCAGTAGTATTTACTCAGGATTTTTAATTAGGATTTTAGTAGATTAGAAATATTAAATTATAATTCATAACATTTCATTGCTAACAAATATCTTTCAACTAAGAGCCATCTAAATTTCAACTGACTAAAAAATATAAATCCTTTGCAAACATTTCTATAGATAGTACATATAGAGATGCTTTGACAAGGTGCAAAGGAAGTGAAAAAATAGCAGATATGGCAAAATGAACAAGATGATTCTTAATAAAGAGAAATTACCTTGTGCTTTCCAAAGGACAAAGAATTAAATAAGTTGAACAAGTTATATATGTATGTAAAAAAAAAAAATGGCATCTTACTTAGCACCCTACTAAAATATGGCATAAAAGTTATCAGTAAATTATTGAGAGTCCTAATGTAATTGCTTCTCAACTAGTCAGCACTCAAATACTACTGATTGAATCCCTTGGAATTAATATACAATAAAACAATGAGAGTTACCACATATAGTATATATATTTGATATTATATCTACTCCTGGTGTTCAATCCTTAAAAGCACGCTTTGTGTGTGAAATGATTTCAATGTTTTATAGAAAAAAGGCAGAATAATTATTAAAAAGGTGAATGTATTAAACTTCTTCAGTTTGAAGATATTAGTGATTTAGCATCAAATCTATCATAGTTTGCCCCTAAAACCTATTTTGAAATTCAAAATATCATAGATGTGATTATATGTTTGATAACTAAAATGGTAAGGATTAACAGAAATGAAAACAACAAACTTTGTGATTAGGTAAAGTGAAAGAATTGCTCAATTGCTGTATAAGTTTTCCATTACTGGGTAATAAATTACCATAAATTTAGCAGCTTAAAAACAAACACTTCTAAGTAAAAGTACAGGTATTGCATGGCTGAGTTCTTTCTGTAGGATCTCACCAGTTTGAAATCAAAGTGCTATCTTGGCTATATTTTCATTTGGAGCTTGGAGTCCTCTTCCAAGTTCATTCACTTTGTTGGTAGAATCCAGGACCTTGCAGTTGTAGGACTGTGGCTCTCATTTTATTCCTTATTCTTTGCCATGTGCATTTCTTGCCATGAAGCCTGTTTTATCTTGAAAGACAGCAACAGTAAATCAAATTCTTTTCATTCTTTGAATCTCTTAGTTTTTAATTCTCTGACACGTAGAAGAAGATTTAAATTCTCATGCGCTTTGATCAAGCTTACCCAATTGTCCTCCTAGCTTAAGGTCAATGATTTGGAACTTTAATAACATCTTCAACATTCTTTCACAGCGGCACCTAGGTTAGTGCTTGAACGAATAACTAGGAGATGGCGTGTGTATACATCAGGGCCTGGAATCTTGGAGAACATCTTCAAATTCTGCCTAACACATCTATCATGGTGATTTAAGCATAGCCTCACAGGAAGAGCTCTTAACTATTCTTACACTCGGGAATCCACATGATAGAAATGTAGACTTAGAATCAATCAGACATATTAGAGCTCAGATCTTTGCCTTGCCACATACTAGCTAAGTGTTTTTCTTTGTAAATCGCTTAATTACCTTGAACCTATGTCCTCATTTCTAAAATAGTAATAGTGATAACTATCGTTATATGCTTATTATGAATATTAACTATGATAATGCAGTACACCTGAATTTATTTTTAAGAATGGTGAAGCAAGCTCCTAGCTAAATCTGAGAAGATTTTGAAAAAAAGCAACTCTGTTCTGGGAGAGAAATAAGAACCAGTATTTAGGCTTTCCCATTTTTCCTTTCTTTTTGGTGCATAGAACAATTTAGTTATCCAGGAGCTAGAATCTTGGGGGCCATCTTTGAATTCTACCTACCACATCCTACTATAATGATTTAAGCATATAATATTTCCAACGATATCGTTTTAATTTTTTCTCTTCCTGCAAGGAAGGAGTTTAATTACTTTCTGTTTCTCTTGCAACTTTGCCATATAATGACACTTTAAATATCAGAGAAGTTTGTCTTACTATCTTTAAATAATTTATTTCTTGTTTGCCTCAGAAAAAAACAGAAGTAAGCAATAAGGTATAAGAACTAAAACCAGAATTCCTTTTTCATTTATATGCTATAAGGTAGGTGTTAATATACACACTGGTTTCAGGTGTTCAATACTCCATTTCTTAGCAGTAACTCATAGATATAATTAGGATCAAACTGCCTGAATGTTAACACCAAATTTATGACTTTTCCATTTATTTATCACATTAGTGAGTCTTCTTCAAGAGTTCTCTATACCTGCTCTGTCCAATATAATAACCACTAGCCACATGTGGTCATTGAGCACTTTAAAAGTGGCTAAAACAGGTTGAGATGTGCTGTAATTGTAAAAGGTACACTGAATTTTGGGGATAGAATATAAAAAAGAGAATGTAAAACATCTCAAACTGTTCCTGTATGGATTACATATTGAAATGGTAATAATTTTGGATATATTAGATTAAGTAAAACTTTATTTTAATGAATTTTATCTTTTTAAAATATATCTACTAGAATATTTTAAATAATACACTTTTTTGCATTATGTATCTGTTGGGTAGCACTGCTCTAGAGTGGTCATCATGATCCTTTGAATACTCTTACCAATGAAAACCTTTTAATCACACACTCATCTATGCAGTTATATAAATAGAATATATGATAGATAATTACAAGGATGAAGTAAACAGAAATTGTAATACTTTTACTTTTGCCTCCTCACTTTAGAGATTACAGATTTTGGCTTTAGAATGTGATATCTGGACAGAGAGGTAGTAAGTCTTTTTCCTATGAATGACATTTTGGTAACCATTTTACATACTACAAGAATAGTGGAATAAATGATTTTGCATATTCATAGAAGGGTGTTTATCATCTCAATAGGTTACAGATGGGACGATTAGACAGATGCAAGGAAAAACATCTGTTTGCCTGAACTCATTGCATATACCTGTATATTTATATATGCACACAGGTCTTATAAATTTCTACCAGAGAGGACTAAAATATCATAATTTGGGTCTGCATTCAGAATTTCTGGTATTTTATACTCTTTAAATTAAAAGTTACTCAATGATTTGGAATTGTACTGTGCAGACTCTCTTAAAATGTGTTTTGTAGCCAATATTTTTATTTTTATTTATATATATTCAGAAGTGAGTCTAAAATATTCCTCAATATTATTTAGGCATACATTGTGTTGGACCCTAAGTATCTTTTTTTTCCCTCATATTTTCTATTTAACTAAAGGAATGTAATTAACTGGGGCCCCCTTCTGTTATGTGGTTACATAAAGTGATGTGTAGATATTAACTCAAATTGCTCTCTTCATGCTTTTTTCTTATTACCTCAGCACATTTCCTAACTAATCATTCTTTCATAAACATACAATTATTTTTCCATACTATGTGTGTAGGCAGGAGCTAATTAACAGAGAGCACTTTGATTTACCAACAAAATCCCTTACAGTGATTTCATTCTCTGCTACCATCCACCTTCAAATCCAAAGTGATATAATTTCATTGTAATTTCACAGTAACTCAGTACCAAAGAATGAATAAAGAAAGAGAAATACACCTCTAATAAACTCTGAATGTTTGTAGCCATTGCAGTTTTTATGGCGTTCTGTTCCTCTGCCCAGAGTAAAGCATTCCATATGCCTGAGTCATTTATAGAATAATTATTGTTACTTTTAGTAGAGTACAAACCAAACAACAATAACAAAATCCTCTTTCCATAAAAAAGTTTACTCGTTAAGGCAAAAAAACCCCCAAAAAACACACTTTTTTTTTTTTTTAAAGCACAAAGCATACTCTACTTTTAAAGCTACTTTTTTTTCTTAGACCTCTTGATCCCACATCCTACAGTTAAAATCCCAGAGTGGATAGCTAAATCATTTTATGCACGAAGAAATAAAGGACCAATGGGAAAACTTAAATACCGGTTATTATTTCTTTCTGAGAATAGTGTTGTTTTTTTCAAAAATCTCAGATTTAGCTGTGAGCTTGTTTTCACCATTTTTTACTATGTTTCTATCAGGTGTGCTACATGATCACATTTGATTTTCATGATAAACATATAAAAGCAGTTGTCACCACTACCATTTTACAAATATGGACACAGGTTCAGAGTAAGTAAGCGATTTACTTAAAATGGTAAAAAAAAAAAAAAAAAAAAAAATAGCCAAAAATCATTTAGTTAGTACATGGCAGAGCAAAGATCTGAGTTCAAGTGTGTCTGATTCCGAAGACCACATTGTTTTCTGTCTGCCATGCTGGTTCCCAAGCAGAACAGTTAAGAACTATTCCTATGATGAGGATGTTTGAATATTTTATAGCCTACCTAAACAATTTCACCCATTGTCTTTTTCTTAGTTCTAAATTCCTAACTTTTACCTATTAAACTTTCCTCTAATGTATAGGATTTTACAATACTTGTCCTCGCACAGCACATTTTAGTCTAATAATAATCTAGAATTGCTTGGTTGGGATAGAGCACTGCTTTCCATGAACTAAGCATATACTTCTGTATATTGATAACATAATGTAAATATATATTTCTATTTTTTATATTTTAATACATCAGTGACTTATCTAAAATGTGTGAATAAACAGGCTTTTTAAAAAATCTTTTCTAAAGTGATAGTTATTCTAGAGAGATTTGGTAAAATTACTGTATTTCCATATGAGAACTACTTCTATCAGACCTGATACTAATTTATGAATGATTTTCCTTTCTAGTTCTTACTGTAAGATTTAT
>NW_011888823.1:9051975-9062475 GCF_000151845.1 Pteropus vampyrus
GAGAGTCACTGAGCAAAAGGTGATGTCATAAACTGAGATGAAGAAAGCTCAGAGGGAAGTGCACCATATTTTACAGAGAAAGCTTTCAAGGGGTTTGCTACAAAGGGAGAAAAACATGGAATCAAGGGAAATTATATTTTTTGTTTGTTTTGCTTAGGTTGGGAAACATTATAACATATTCATAACCTGATAGGAGTAATTAAAAAAAAGAGAAAATTTATATTTCAGGAGATAATGAACAACTGCAGGCACAAATGTTTTTAATCACCAGAAAGGATGAAATTCAGTTTGTAAGTGGGGAATTTGGCCATGCAAAGGAGTGGGGATTTTGCATCCCTTGTAACTGGAAGTAATTTAGAGTATATAAGTATATAAGTAAATATGTAGGTAGAAAGTGGATTTGATGGTGAGAAAATGGGGCAATTCACAATTTATCTTCTTTTTAAATGATGTATAAAATGAGGACATCATCTCAGACTAGAACAGGAGAGCCAATATTAGAAATTTGAAAAAAAAGAAAAGATTTGATAGTTCACCAAAGAGAGGATGTCATCCTAGAAGTATAGCAGTATTGCTAGACAGTGCTGAGGACCTACTTAAGATTTGTAGTTATAAATCAGAATGATTAAAATGATCCTAGTTAGCATTGTTGTGTTTTATTCAGCTATGCAATGATTGTTGAGATGAAGGCATGGGAACTTGGAAATTTGGCTTTACCTAAGATGGAACTTTTGCTAGGTGAGTACTTAAGAAAGGAGGTAGAGACCAGGGAGTTAAGGATATATAAAAAGAAATGATAATGGCAAAGGGTCATAATGAGTAATGAGGGAAGTTGGCATACAAGGGAGGCTGGAGTACAATGAAAACATGTGAGGGTCAATGGCCTGAAGTAGTTTCCAATAGCATCAAATGTTGAAGTGGAGGTACCCGAGTAGGTGAACTGAAAGAAGGAGAGCTGCTAGTCTGAAAGTAGGGTTCTTGAACTAAAGATTCTGAAGGTGATACGGTAACTAGTAATATATATATTTGGTATAATGAATGGAAGTGGATGGATGAAACTCTTCAATGTGAATAGCAAAGAAGCCAAGAAGTTGAATGGAAATGGAGAAAAGAGGGAAGATTTAATAATATTTAGAATTTAAAAATGATTGCTCTGCTTGGTGATTAACTGGATAGAAGTAATTAAGAGAAAAAATGTTAATAATTATCCTTGGATTTATGGTTTGCAAAATTGGATAAATGTTGGTAACATTAACAGATATGGCTCAGAAGAGGGGTGCTAAATTCATCATGAATTTATTTTTTGAAGTGTTGTATTTGGAGTGATTTTGACAGATCCAACTAATGTTAAAAGGGAAATTTAATGTACAGAGAGCCAAGTGTTGATGTCTTCCGGAAAATCTACAGTTGAAGCTAAAGAGTGAGGTAAGGATTAAATACTCAGGGAATATTATAAAGAGAAAGATACTTCAAAGATAAATTAAATTCAAGTCTGGTTTGGAAGATCTTGTAGAGAAAGGTTGGAGATACAGGAGATGCATTAATCATATCAGTATCCTGAAAAAGTTAGAAGAATTAAAAATTAAAAGATTACACTTAGAGATAAAAAGATCCTTCTGTCACTGTTTCATCAGGAGAGAGTAAGTAGAGGATTACAGAAAGATGCAGATAGATGAATATATGAAGGCTGAGGGTGTTTCTGTTTAATGCACTATATTCTCTCCGAAGTTGTAGATGAAGTTATCTTGCCAAAAAAGAGGAGAGTATGTTTTGGTGTGTCTGCATGTGCAAAAGGAGCGATGGTCTGAAATATTAAATTCAAATATAAACTGTGCTAGTTTTGCATTTAAAATATTCTGATGCTAATTCAGAAATCATCAATAATTTGCAGTGTTTTACTTTATATGTATCCAGCTGAAGGTCACCCTGTTTTATTTTTGCATGAAAAATAACAGGTTGTGATTTGCTATCAGTAACTCTGGACTCATTAAATTAGAAGACTGTTAAATATTTAATCAAAATCTAACAGCATCCTGTATGTGTTATGAGAAATTAACAGATTTCAATACCTGCAGTGATAATTGCAAAAGGCTGTTATATAACAATTACTCCAAATTACACCATTACTGCAAACATCAGCAATTGTGCAATTGTGCAGGAACAGAACATTCATATATCAGAAAATCTTACTAAAATATTTTTTCCTATCTCTTTTTTTGGAAATGCTTTTAAGGAATTATGATGAATAGTACCTTACAAATGAAACATCTTTGGCTTCTGATTGTACTGCTGTAACTAAGTTTATCCTCGAGCAATGATTCTTGTCTTAGCAATTTGTGCCATATGCCTCCCTTTTAAATCTAAAGCAAGTAAAAGTAGAATTCATCACCCTGGGTAAAGCTCATCAACCATAATTAGGCATTTTTTTTTCTTCTTCTTCTTCCATTTCTTAAAGGTTAATTATTTTCTTTAATACATTTTAAAATGAAATTTAAAGGCACAAAATTAATATATACTTAGGGTATTAAATATAGATGAATGTGTTTATATATGTATGTTTATCCTTCCTCAAATTTATTCATGTACTAATATATATAAATACAATAATAAAAGTTTTTGTTTATAGAAAAAATATGGAAACATTCTCCACACCTCATTTAGTAATTCTCTTCACCCACTGAATAGAATATTATGGACAGCCTTTTGGATTACTGTAACTCCTTTTAAGGTTGCATTTTTTTCCCTAGCGTTAATGTACCACCAGTCCCATATGAAAGATACACTAGGCTGTCCCTTGCGTTAGCCTTTTATGAATTAGAAAATAACATATATGTGTGTGTATCTGTCATAAAAATATATTTAGCTAGATATCAATTAAAATACATGGAAAATATTCAATTATATTATTTAAATTTGCTAATTATTTAAAAATTCAAATAAGCAACACATTAAAAATTATAGAATTAAGAATATTTGGGTTAAAATCATTCAAATTACATTCTCATTTACATATATTTATAATGATAAATATACATCATTTTATAACAAATCATTTTCTATACTATCTAAAATTAGATGAGTCCCATCAAAGTATGGCTAAAAAGTTTTCACCAAAAGTTGTCAAGGACTACATGACTCAGAAATTTCTTCTAATGAATTTATTGTTCTCTTTATGGTACCATCAATCATGTTATAGAGAAGACTTGATGGATAAAGAAGTTTAACTGACCTTCTTTTTAAGTTTGATTTTTAATTGGTTTTAAGTAAACCTAGATGGTCAGATATGCATTTATGGATTTTTAATATTTCAACAATTTATAGGATAATTTTAATCTTATATAGTTTTGAAATAATAAGTTATACCAAAAAAAAAAAGCTTAGAGAGCCATAGCAATGCTAAGCCTTTTTAAAAATTTCTTTATTTTCAAGTATATAATACATTAGTTAGTCATCTATATACTTCATAAAAAGATCCCTCCAATTGCTCCCTCCCTCAGCCCTCCACCCAGCCAACATATTAATGCTAACTGCATTCCTTATGCCATGCTCCTCATCCCTATGACCATCTATCAACCAATTTGTATTCCTTTAACCCTTTTTAAAAATACTAAGACTAGATAGATTCCAAGAATGTTTCCCTTTTTTTTTCTCTCTCCCTCCATCCTTCCCACTCTCTCTCTATCTCTCTTTCTGTATATTGAGACATCATTACCTGATAACAAAGAAAAACTAGCCTGAATTTTACAAGTTGGTTCTCAGTGCATACCATCTTAAAATTTATAATTGTGTTCTTTAGATTGTTTTGTTGTTTTCTGTTTGTTTGTTTTGGGCTATTTTGCCAATAGCTAAAGTACTAATATATTTGGTGGTCCCATCATGTACCCAAGAAGAGATGATAGTGTTCTGCATCAGTCAACATAGTGCGAGGGAATGAAGGAAGTTAGGGCCTATCAACTGCTCTCTCTCGTTCTTCTTTCTATTTGCCCTAAGAAAATCTGAAATTTTGTGTGAGTTCAACTGACATTACAACTAAAGGGAAGCTATTTGCTTAGGAAATATCCCGGATAGAAAAATAAATATATGTAATTTGAAAAGTAGAAGACTGTGGAAAAGAAAGTTTATAATTATGCACTAGTCAGGATATTTAAAAGGAATTAATATGTCAATTCCGTACTACTTTTAGATTATTTCTGTAATGACCCTTTGCAAAACAAAGAGATTTAAAACTATCATCTCCTGGATGTCCAAAGCAATACATACCATTAAATATGGCCTAAGGTAAATAGTATATATAATTTCAATCACAGAAAAATAATAGACAAAGAACAGATTGAAAACTAATATTCTAGCAAAGAAGAGAATCTGGTTCATATAGATGTGTTCTTCTTTCCTTAGTGGTAATGATTTCTTTTGCATATAAATAAAATGGTTTCGGGCAAAGTGTAAAGTTGTCTTGCTATTATATTTCAGTGTTGTTTGAATTGATGTAAATTCAATTTTTCTTCTTTGTTTACTTTATCTGGTGGCTCTAAGTCTGTATTCAGAACATCTGCAGAATCGTAACATCTTCTAGGCAATCTCTTTAGAAAAAAAATGGGTTTCCCCATAATTAGAAATGTGTTCTAATTAGAGATTGGCCATTTATATAAGTTTAAAAAGTAGTTATATTACTAAACATTGTTATTAAATGCTTTAAAATGTGGGGGGTTCGTGAATTCGGTCACAATAAACCTCCCCTTAAAATATAAAGCAATCCATTCTATGTTAAAAACATTATTTAAAGTGGGGTGCAATGACCAAAAGTCTTTGTAAAGAAGGTTTGTTTGTCTTTTCTTCAAGTCCTCTTTAGAATATTTTTAAAAGACACAGAAACAGCCTCACCCTCTCATTTTTTTTTCTCTTGGGTTACTTCCAATCTACTGGGGACCCAGAAATAAAAAAAATTGGATATTCGTGTTTGCCAAGTTAAATACTAATGAAGAACTTTTGTTTTCTTCATGTTCTCTTTATTGATCTGCCAGAACAATATTTGCTTGAGGTTTATAAGTTAGGAAAATATCGTATTACTTTTGAATTTTATCACTATTTGAAAAAAGATGACAATGCATATCCATTACAACACACTTAAATCCCACAATTCAGACACTGCATCATTAAGGAAACTTTACAAGCTTCTGTTTAATGGTACTTGTAAACGTATGGGGCACAGTTCTCCCCCCAAAATAAAATGTTCAGTCAAGACTGATGCAGGTAAAACCTAGCGAATGACCAGGAGATTTTGATAAATAAGCAGATATAATAGATTCACCAGGGTTATTAACTATTATCTGGAAAAGAAGGGCCATTGGTTTTCTCTTTTGCTTTTAAAATATCTGACTTTCTTAAAATAGTACATCTGGCAGTTAAAATGCAGGGAAAAAAAAAAAAAGAAGGCAAAGGGGGAAAATATGGACATAGTTCTTTTTTTCAGTTAGGAGCTTTCTTGGCTAAAAGTAAAATAAAGCCAGATATTAGTTGGCTTCAACACACAGTTTATGTGTTATTTTTTTCATATAACAAAAGTCTAGAAGTGAGAGAGTTGTTGCTGTCGATTCCTGGATCAGTAACATCAGGATCAGAATCTTTGTCATTTTCTTGTCTTTCTGTTTTGGTAACAAGATGACCACTACAACTCTAAGCATTGCATCCAAGAACAAAGTGGAGGGACAAGCTTCACAGGCTGTACCTGCCCTTTCCCAGAATGCCTCTGTCCATCTTTTGCTTTCCTCTCATTGGTCAGAAATGTGTTGTATGTTCACACCAAGTTGCAGAGACTGGGTTAGTTATTTAGTTTTTAAAAAATCACTAGATTAGAAGGTGTCAGGGAGCAGGGGTTTAGGAATGAGGGTTTAGCTAGCCAGGGACTTTGACACAGTTTGGTGGGGTGAGAAATAAACTAAGCTACAATAGGCAAACAAAAATAAGAACTGGTGTGAAGATTATTTTCACTTCTTTTATGATAACATATTATTTTACTCATCACCATGAAATCAGGAATAAGCAAATATTAAACATGTTCAGAAAAAGCATTACATAAATAAAGCTTGCCATTTTCTTTTCATTAGAGATATTTTAGAATTATGCTTTTGTTAAGTTTAAAAAAATATATATAGCATGTTCTGAAACTTTTGAAGAATTTATGTGGTTTTAGGATTTATTTAAGATAAACAGTATGTAAATATTTATAGAAGTAAACTGTTTATTTGATTATTTATTCACATAACAGTTATTTAGTGCTTCTTTCCATGAGACAATAAACTTGACTTCAAAGAAATTTTAAGATGCCTATGACATAATTCTAACACTTAAAGGACTCATATTTGTACTTTTAAAAATAAAAATACCATTATTTTACATTTAAGCACTTTATATATAAATATAATCATTTCCATAAACTTATTTGAAATTTATACATTGCTTATGAAAATAATACCCTTAAAATGACAACTTTATTCTAGAAATTCTAGCCAAGCTAAATTAAACTAAAAGTCAGCAGATGTCATGAGACATGTTAGAAGAAAATGATATAGTTTAGAAAGAAAAGAATATTTGCTCTCAAAGTGACAGGTTATATAAAGAGCAAGGATGTGAACAATTCTTGTTTGTTAGTTGTTTGCTAACTTAAATAGATGTGGAATGTGGAAGAAAATCAAAAGATAAAATTGTCATTTGCCAAAATAAGAGAGACTTAGGGAAGAGCAGGCACCACGTTTTGGGAAGAGAGGATGGTGAAATTGAAGTTTATTTTGGAATTGCTAAGGATGAGGTATTAGATATCAGGAAGTTAATTGAATATATATGAATTCAGAGGAGGGTCTGGACTGAAGATATAAATGTGTTTATCGTTACATAGGTGAAAAGTTGGATGATATCATATGTAGGGAGAAAATGCAAGTAGAGAAGAAGAGAAATCCAATGATTAAGTCCTGGGACCTTCCTACATTTAAAAGTCAGAGAGATAAGGACTAAGGACGGAACAGCAAAACAGGACTAAAAAGAATTGCCCAGATAGAGGAGAAACTTGAAGTAGTGTGATGGAATTATGGGAAGACAGTGTATTAAGAAAGGGAAAGTGATTACTCTTATGAAATGTTACTAACTGACTGGTTAAGATTGTCTATGGCCTTTACATTGACGATAAGGAAACTTTGGTGACTTTGGAAAGAGCTGATGTAGTGGAGAAGCAGAGATTAAAAACGTGATAGGAGTTTGTTCAAGAATCAAGAGAGTAGAAGGGAAGTGAGCAATTACAGAGAAAATTTAGAAGATAAATGCAAAGAGCATATTTTGCTATTTTCACAGTTGTTCCAAATACTAAAAAGTCTTATGGAATAAAGTTAATTGCATTTTTCTTAAATACATTATCACCTAAATACCCCATCTGCTATTTGATTTATTTAATGATGATTATTAAGAATCTTCTTAGAGAATGTTATTAAGAGGTATAGAGCAATAAAAAATTAGAAACAATAGTTTCTAACCTCACGATGCTTATAATTTACCTGGAAATAAAGAATCCAATGGAGAATAATTACAAATTGCTAAATCAAGTTTAGTTTGGGAGTGTATGAAACAGACACAGAGTGCTAGGGAGAGATCGTGTTGTAAATATGATAGCAAATTGTAATAAATTGGGTCACAGGGATGGTAATAAAACTGACTTTGTCTTAGCACTTAGCAGTTTATATCTGGAACATAAGGTTGTTCCCATGAAAACTATCAAATCATTAAAAAAAAAAAAAAATGAAGCAGCCTCTCAAAATAGTTATGTCTAGCTGTCTTTTTCAGTTAAAAAAAAATTCTTTATAAGTTTTAATAGTTAATGCTAAACTTCATATTCTCCAAAAAGAGAATGCCATCAGGGCTCAAATTTAATGGAGACCCATATAGGCTTATGTCAGCGTCTGGCTCCAGCATGCGTTGCACACGGTGAAGATCAGCTTCATGTACAACAGTATGAACAGGATTTTAAAATATATTAAACATTTTAGAGGCATGTTACGGTTGCAACTGATGGATCTCTAAAGGTCAGTAAAAAGATAAGAACAAAAATAGATCAAAACAACAGAATTCACTTTAATGAGAGAAATCAAACTATGTAAAAATAATAGTCTACCAGAGTGGGAGGAAAGAAAAAAAGAGAAGAAGAAAAAAAAAAAAAGACCTTGAACCATGATTTTTCTCTTGCATTTTTAGTGTTCCCAGGGAAAATTAATCAGTGGAAAATTTTAAAGGGAATAACATTATGTTATCTGTTTCTCTCTTCAATTAAAAATGTGAAGATATTAATAAAATAAACACAGGTATAAGACTCAAAATTAGAGGAGAAACAAGTGAACCTGGAAATTTGAAAGTAGATTAATAACAATATAACTATACACCCTTTAGCATCTCAAATCCATAGATCCAAAAGAACTCAACACTTCTCCTTTCAAAATGTTGTCTTTCTCCTGATTTTATGTCCATTGTTGACCTTAAAACAAACAAACAACCACAAACAGCTAGATATTTCACCAGCAAAATGAGTTTATGTGGAAATAGAGAAATTGCAATTTAGGATAAACTATGTCAAACCATAGGCAAGTCCATAGACCAGAAGAGAAGGCCTTGCTTTTATATGGAGAAAAAGAGGAAGATGGGAGGGGCTGTTTTGAAAAGTTGAGGATGGCAACAGCTTCTCATTGGCTGAGTGTGGCCTTTTTTCTTTTTCTGGGCTGTAAACCCAAACCTGAAGGCAAGCAACTGAAGAGGCTCAACTGATGACTGACAGAGGTGGAGGTGTTTTGCTGCCCAAGGAGAAATTTTTCCTTTCCTCTGCCTGTAGTATGTTCTGTTTGAGGTCTGGGTGGCGGTGTGTGAAAAATCCCCTTTCAGGGAGTCCCAACTCCATTTTAAATGAGCTTTCCTTTGTTTATTTCTAACACCATAAATGGTATCGTCAGCCTTCCTCTCACCCAGTCGTAGGAGTCCAGCCGTCTTTGTCTCCTCCTTCGTATCTCTTCACCTTCGAGTTTATACTTTTGGTCATTTCGGTTGCTGTTAATACTTTTCTGTCTCACCCACTGTCTTCCCTAGTCTGTCCCTCTTTGCCAATGATGAGGACTATTAAAATAGTCAACCAGCTAGACTTCTTGAAAATATCTTCTTCTCCCTGCTTATGTACCTTACAATTTGCTACCAGAATAATATTCCTGATATAGTTTATAATATTTTAATAGAAGCAACAGGCTTTGGAGCAAAACATGTCAAGATTCAAATCTTGACTATTGGCTTAGAATGCTCATGACCTTGGGCAAGTTATAAAACCTACATCAGATTTATCATACATAATTAATTATATTGGAAGAATTATTTGCTATAGTATAAAACATCTAAGAAAAGTAGCTTAGTTTTTTAATCCTGCAAGAAATGTTCAGTGACCCTGCATGGATGTCTAAAATCCTGGTATTTCCCCCCACAACTGTACCTGCTTCTCAAAGTCTGCCCCTACCTCACTTCATACAAATCTTAAGAATTCTTCAAGACCACCATCTCCTCCATGAACACTTGGAAGTCCTCTCAAAAGAAAATGAAGCCACAAAATGGGCAAAATAAGTGGAAAACATGTCATTCAAATGACAAAAAGTGATATTTCTTAAGAAGGACACTTCCTTAATACTCCTGGTATAAATACTTCATTAAAAAATGTTTTTAGTCTAAGGCAAGGGTCAGGGTGTCTGATAAGCATACTTTAAAAAGTCAAAGATATTTATATACAGAATTTCACTGCTTAGAATGGTGATTTCGAAGTGAAGAAAAATTTTAACGTGGGAGCAAAGAAAGGTGCCTGAAATATTTTAACCTCTCTCACTTTTCTTCATAAAGCAGTGTTTATGTAATATTTTCTGCTTTATTAGGAAACTAATAAATTCCTTAACATGTTGAAAAATTTTGGTATGTAACACAACTGAAATTGTAAGAACTTTATTCTCAACTTTTTAATGTTTTGGCACATTGCTTTAGATTACCTTGTCTATGTAATGAATAGATAATAGGATAGAGTAGTACTTAGTAGATAATGTATCTTTTAATTAAATGTCTACAATGTCTTATTTGTGGCATTAAACATATTTATATATTCTATGTAGAAAATGATAAAAATTACTAATATAGACATCGATGGTATTGTGTTATAGATATAAACGATGAAAAAAGAATTTGAGCACCAAAATTCATTTGAACTCTAAAAACTAAAAGTTCTTTCTGGTCTAATTGCTGCTCAATGCTTTGATAGAAATTCATAGATATTTGTCAATTATACCTCAATATAGCTGGGGAAAAATTATAAATGTAAAATTGATAGGTGAATAATATATATTCTTAGGCTAGTGTCCTTAAACATAAGATCATTTACCTCAAAAATCAAATGTACAAATTTGTATACTTTCCCCAAAATTGTAACTAACAAAAACCCAATGGATA
>NW_011888823.1:9064500-9066805 GCF_000151845.1 Pteropus vampyrus
CACATGAGTTTTAGTCATGAATTATATAGACTTTCCTATATTTTGTTTATGAACTGATATCTGGAAAAAAAACAAATCAATGAAGGAAAATATTTGGATATTTCTAAAATCAGGTTTCATGTATTCTCTCACATTTTATATTCTCCAGTAAGGAATAGCATGGTTTAAATGCAGTAATGACTGATAAGAATATATCTTCTTATGTATCTTATTATATGAGAAATATGTTTTTGGGAGACACTACTCTTTTGTATTTAACTGTTTAAGACAGATAATTGGATTCAAGGCAGTAGAATATCATACATTATGTGGTCTCTGAACTTCTAAATGAAATTATACAAACCAAATTATACACTTTTAAATAAATTAGTCAACTTCATTTGTGATTCAGAATGCTTATTACTTTTTATGAGTAGTGGGAGGATAGCAGTTTCATTATGCTTAATTTTCAAATCACAGAATATGGTTAACAATCGATTGCATCCTTTTAGTAGAAGCTTGGACTTGGCACTTGAAGTGTCCTATCATTTATACCGTAGGCAGACCCAACCATTCTAAATGGATAGGCCAATAACAATAAACAAACAATACTTTTGTTATAGATAAGGGATTACAGAGTATTCTAGGTCCTTTGGTGTTTGACCCTTATGATCTCATTAACACTGTCACATCTCAGCCTCTTAGAGGTTCCTCTGACTCACACATAAGAGGACTCTTTCAGAAACATGGCTTAGTTGGCAATAGCCAGCATTAGACTTAGGAGGGATATATAGCATTTTAAAGAAGTAACTTAAGTAGCTATATTCTCTTCATCCAAAGAGTGCTCATAAAGAGTGAAGCATTAACTCTAAGGATAAAATGGACCCCTATCCTATACCTACAAATATCTAGGAATCATAAAAATTGCGGAGAGTAGGATATGTCTGTGTAGTATTAACTTTTCATATTAGCTTGGTTTTATGAAATGTGATGTTAATGATAAGAAACATAGTGGTAATTAAATGTCTCAGACATATTAAACTATAATGAATAGAAAATATATGCAAAAGTACTTAGATTGTAAAAGTAGACAGGGAATAGCAAAATGAAATCTTAATTAAAAAAAAAAAGAAGTAAACATTCATGGAAAAAGAAAACAAGGCCATTATTATAAAACTAAACTTTTAGACAATGATTTATTTTTTCTGTGTATTATGTAAATTTAATAAGCTTTTGTTTCAAAAAAGAAATAAATATATTGTAGGAAATTAGAAAATGCCTGTGAGTAAAAATACAAAAATAAGAGTACCATAGTCATGCTATTTAGAAACAACTACTGTTTAGTGTCTTATTGTACATTATTCCAGATCTTTTTGCACACACACACACACACACACACACGCACACACACATACGTGTGTGTGAATTTTTTCCTAATTGAGATTCTATGGTTTTGTAGCCTAATCATTCCAGTTTCCAGTTTACTACCTAATTCATAATTAAACTTCTCAAGTCATCTCAAAATATATCTGTATAGCTAGTTTGTTCAAACTAGAATCCAATCTTGAAATGCATTTCACATGTTTGTTTTTGTTTTTTATGACTGTTAAGTCTTTTTAATCAAGATTAGTATCTTTTTTCATGATAATTCACTTATTAAAGAGAATATTCAGGTTGTCTTATAGAATATTCCACCTTATTGGTTTCACTGGTTGCTTCTTTGTGGTCAATGGCTTGTTTTCAAGAATAAATTCTGCTGAAATATGAAGAACTTGGCCTTTCAGAATGTCCAACAAAACATTTATGTGTGACCTGTAAGTGTGGAAACTCTAGTTTCTAACTTCTTCAGGTTGTTTGTACCTCTACCGTTACTGCAGAGTGGTAAGAGAAGGAAAAAGGCAAAGAAATGCAGATCAACGATACAACTGCTGTGGGAAAATAAAAGTAAATTCTAATGAGAAAAACATAGAAATTAGTATTTCAATGTTTTATTTTTATTGCCATAACAAAACTAAGTAGTAATGACATGACAATTGCTATCTGCCCACATTAGAAAGATTAGAGACAGGGGTCTTGTTTTGTTCTATTTTAAGTGATTCCACATTTAAAAAAAAAAAAAAAATTTCTCTTAATTTATAGTGACATTAACATATATTTTCATAAGTACATACCATTTATTCTTTTACAAAATAGATAAACAGAGGAAGTTTAGAGTTTAGTTCAAATCTACAATTAACTAACTGTTGGGCACTAGTCTCAATCATACACACATCCTTTGCAATAAAAAAATTGAACTGAGAAAACAAAATGCAACTCTTTTTATAAC
>NW_011888823.1:9066855-9088377 GCF_000151845.1 Pteropus vampyrus
TTAAACTTCTCAAGTCATCTCAAAATATATCTGTATAGCTAGTTTGTTCAAACTAGAATCCAATCTTGAAATGCATTTCACATGTTTGTTTTTGTTTTTTATGACTGTTAAGTCTTTTTAATCAAGATTAGTATCTTTTTTCATGATAATTCACTTATTAAAGAGAATATTCAGGTTGTCTTATAGAATATTCCACCTTATTGGTTTCACTGGTTGCTTCTTTGTGGTCAATGGCTTGTTTTCAAGAATAAATTCTGCTGAAATATGAAGAACTTGGCCTTTCAGAATGTCCAACAAAACATTTATGTGTGACCTGTAAGTGTGGAAACTCTAGTTTCTAACTTCTTCAGGTTGTTTGTACCTCTACCGTTACTGCAGAGTGGTAAGAGAAGGAAAAAGGCAAAGAAATGCAGATCAACGATACAACTGCTGTGGGAAAATAAAAGTAAATTCTAATGAGAAAAACATAGAAATTAGTATTTCAATGTTTTATTTTTATTGCCATAACAAAACTAAGTAGTAATGACATGACAATTGCTATCTGCCCACATTAGAAAGATTAGAGACAGGGGTCTTGTTTTGTTCTATTTTAAGTGATTCCACATTTAAAAAAAAAAAAATTTTCTCTTAATTTATAGTGACATTAACATATATTTTCATAAGTACATACCATTTATTCTTTTACAAAATAGATAAACAGAGGAAGTTTAGAGTTTAGTTCAAATCTACAATTAACTAACTGTTGGGCACTAGTCTCAATCATACACACATCCTTTGCAATAAAAAAATTGAACTGAGAAAACAAAATGCAACTCTTTTTATAACAGTGGCTTTTCAGAGATATGTTAGGCACTTGAGTTGAAAATTATGCTTTGGATTGAAAACTTAAAATTATTCAGAAATACATATTTAACTGGCATGCTCACAAATATGATCTTACACACACCAAAACACATCACAATGATGAGTTTGTGTCCATACTATAGTTTAATTTTCTCAGAATAGATTTTTATATCTTTATAAAATTTCATGTTGGAAAATCTAGTTGAATTATAGCAACATTTCAGTATGCTATAATACTTTCAACTGTCAGAACACAACCTTTAATATGAACCACTTTTTAAGGTTTTTCTGTAGTTTTATATGACAATATAACAGTCATAATATTTAAAAGATGACTTCATTTACAGAAGTTACACAAATTTTTTTAAAGAGATCAAATTTTAAAGTTTTATTTAAAATCATCTGCTATCATTACTTCTGTCTTGTCTTTAAGCAAAAATTTATTTTACAGGAGCAAGTCATTTTTTTTTTCTAAAAGAGTGCAGCTGTAAAGAGTAGATTCTTTTGCAAATAGAAATATAAGATATAAAATACTTTGGAAAGCACAGGCATTCAGGAAATTCTTTTTTAGTTTTGATATCTATAATGGCTTCATGGTCAAATATGTATTAGGTAATGCCTATGTGCTTTACTCTGGGCTATTTGCTATGGCATAAGAAATTAATATATTTCAGGGCTCTGGTCACAGAAATCTCATAGATAGCACTCTACTCTAGAACAAGAAGTTTAAACCAATAATATTACTTTTTAAGCAAAGAAATATTTTTTCTTAGAAAACAATGAAATATGATTAGTTTCTAAATTTTAGCTAACAATTTTAAGAATAAAAATCCCCAGTCAATTTATTTCTAATCCCTTTTGGTACTGTTTACTCCTTTTTATGTAATATTTAATGTGTAAACCTCCTTTATGGGTATAAGACACCTGGACACACTTTTGGTAATAATATGTACTCCTGTCATCATAACTTTGACCTAGTTCTTTATCTTTCTCCTGATAACAAAATTGCTCATTTCAGAGTTTGAAATAGCACTTGGTTAATATAACTTTGTTATCGGTATCCTCGTACTCCTGAGGTGTGGGGTCTGTATGTCTCCAGACCACTCATTTTTGCTTTAGAGCAGCGATTCTCAACTGGGAGTGATTTTTGTAGATATTTGGCAATGTCTAAAAACATTGTCATGACTAAAGGACAGAGGTGCTACTGACATCTAGTGGTTGGAGGCCAAGGATGCTGCTACACATCCTAAATGGCATAGGACAGTTCCCCACAACAAGCAAGTATCAAGCCCAAAACGCCAATAGTGCCACTGTTGAGAAAGCCTGCTTTAGAGAAAATGTTGAAAGTAGTATTATATACCACAATATAATTAAAATCTACCTTCCATTCATTTATAGATAAAAATAAGATTAAAACATTTAAAATGCTTCCATATCAACATTTTGGCATATGTTTTTCATTGTTACCAAGTTTTACATTTTTTCATGAAATGGCATGTTGTGGCTGCTCATCTCCAAAAAATTATTTGTATGCGCATGGTTTATTATTTTAAAGAAAAAGCACATACAATTTTTACCATAAGAAAAGCTTTGTCATACCTGCAATGGATTTTTATTTGCATTACTTCTAACTGACGTGATTTGTGATATGCACAACTGCTCTTCCCTCTTCCTCTCTTTTCTCTCTTCATACCTGTTTTTTTCTTTTCCATTCTGGTTGGCAGAACTCCTCTAATTGCAGCCGGAGTCATTGGAGGGCTTTTCATCCTGGTCATAGTGGGTCTAACATTTGCAGTTTATGTGAGAAGGAAGAGCATCAAAAAGAAAAGAGCCTTGAGAAGATTCCTGGAAACAGAGGTGAGGTGTTTATTTCTTCTCTTCATGTGTTAAGGGATTTTCATTAGGTTTGGAAGATTTAGATGATAATTTTTAATACAAGTGAAAATTTTGTCCAGCTTACTGCTGAGGGTTTATATTTTATAATACATTATACAAAATTGATGAAAAATGAAAGTATATAGTAAAAGTAGTCAAGGCAGTTTCATGGCTTCAAGAGGGTAAACAACAGGGATCAAAGAAAGTATATTATTGAGGAAAAGACAGATCTGTTTTGTTTGGGGGAGGGATCCCATTAGCAAGCTCTAGGGTATCACAATAGCAAAACTAGAAATTAGCTGGGTAGAGGGTGTCTCAGTAGCAGAAGAAGAAAAATGTAAGAGATAGAATTTTTCTGGTTCAAAATAAAGCCAGATAGGCAAGAAATTTTATGCTTTAATTAGGGTCATTAAATTGGTAGACACTGATCTCATTATTACAGCAGTGAAAGGCTGAGCTTACAGGATAAAGCTGTGTTGTAATCACACAGACCTTACCACACAATTTATGAGATGCATTTAATATTATGCATGTTAGTTATTGTGAACATGTAAATTACCATAATTTATTATAATTTCTGTTATATTGCCATACTGAGTTCTCTAGCATGCAAGCTGATAGTTTTCACTGCACAAGTTATAGGAGAAAAACAATTACAGAAGACCATGCATTACCAGATTCTTCTTAACTCATATACTACCATTTTCTCCTGATATACACGTTTCTGCCAATTTGAACAATTTAGAGCAAATCTGTTCTGAAACTTAGCCTTCTCTGGGTTTGTTTGCTTTCTCATTGTCAGTGTGACAGTTTTGACTTTACCTCTTAACATTGATAGAAATGGGAATATTCATTTTTTCATAAATTTTGCACACTGATGATGAATTAATTTTAGCTTTTTTCCTCCAGAAGTTGAAATTAAATAGAAGAAGAATGTGAAAATTTTAGAAGCTACTTTACAGTTACATATAGGAAAATACTGTCTCAGGATTGGAGTTATCTGAAATTAAAATGGGCTGTCTCATCAATAAACATGTTCAAGCTTAAAAATATAGTTAGTTATATACCTAGGAAAACAGTAGTGATTTCTATTTGATTTGGATGTTCACAGAAGATCAACTTGGTCATTTTCAACTTTATACATATGAATAAAAATTTGAGCACAGTTCATGTTCTATGCATATTTTCAGCTTAGCTAGGAGGCTGGAGGCAGAATTTTCACTCATGGTTAGCTTGGGGCAGTCAGTGAGAGAATCCTGGAAAGTGATGTAAATGAGAGTCCTTGAGGAACTGGAGTTGGAACAGCAGTGGACATTTAAGTGATTGAATAAATGGAAGAGAAATTCTGTCTCTTCACCCTGCGCAGAAAAGGCTCATTGCTAGAAAGAGTTATTTTGTTTTGTTAATATGGTGATTTCTAAGAATGTCCTTCAAATTGGCATTTCATTAATAAATAAACACATAATGATTGGTTTTATAAGTGGATTCTATTTTTATAGAAAGTTATCACTTAGGACTAAATTAGATAATTGTCGAATTTCCATATTTGTCTCAGTAAAAGTAAATAACTATGATTTTTTTTTTTACCATCTAAATAGAAGAGGAATTCTGAAGAGGATCAACTTAAATCCTTAAATATTGAAGCTGAAAATCAGTCTCAGAAGTGAAAAATTTGTTATAGCGTGATATACTGTTGGAATGTATTTAAAGTTGATATACTTTTCTAAAATTATTTTGTTCCAGATTGCCTTTCTTCTGTTGCAAACATAAAAGTAGAAAATATATTTTTTTTCAGCATACAACTTATTGAGATGTACTATAAGCTTAATGCTTTGCTAGATGCTGTAACTAAAAGACATAACAATAAGACTTGATCCTATTCTTTGACGAGTGACAGATTCAGTGCCTGCATTATGGCAGGCAATGTTCCAAAGTTTTCAACCTATATTATATACTATTTTATTCTTTAACAATCGTCTAAGATAATTATTGCTATACCAAATTCACAGATGAGAAATGAGGGTCCAGGAGGGCTAAATTGTTTACTAAGCCTGTGAATGGCAGCACTTGTATACAAATCTACAAATTTAAACTCAATTCTCTTTCTGCTATACTAGCTCACAAAATGAAACTATGCCTTTTTTAAAGATACGATACTCAAATTCTTGGAAAAATGTGTTTTAAGAAAATTTTAAATGATACCTAAGAAAATAGCAGGAGACGAAACATTGCAGGTAGAATCGTGAAGCTTTTCAAATATGAAATTATTACATTCTATATGCCAAAGGCATGTATGTATATAATATATAGTAAGTGTATTTAGTCTGAAGTGCTGAAATCCAGTCTTGCTTATGATTTTATATAACTTTTGTACCTTTTTTAAAAAAAAAATTAAGGCCAAGAACAAGCCAACCCGAAGGCAACCGAACCCGGCCGAACCCCGAAGCCAAACAAGAATGGGCCCGGGTAAGAACTGGAAGGGAAAACAACCGGGAAAAACAAGAGCCGGAAGCCTAAAAAAAAAAAAAATTTTTTTTTAAATCATAGAAGTTTCTTATTATGCACCTAGTATGTGTATCAAAATCTAATAAATAAATCCTACACAACAGAATTTAATTCAAATGAAGATTTTTATGGGAGATTCTTTTTCAGATTTAACAAAGAGTTTTGTGATTCTACGATTCGTTTTATGTGACTTGGATGCAGTTATATTCATTTTTACAATATAAATTTGAAAATGAAATAGAAGTATATTAGTTGTCTAACTGCTGGAAAATAACTTAAGTTTCTTGATAATTTTTATCATCTTCTTCTCAAAATTCTTGCCATTGCTAAACTTACCTATACTCAAAACTCTGTTTGGCTAAGTAAGTACACCATAATCTTCACAGAAGCATGATAATAATAACCAAGCTGGAGGGCCACAGTGCACTTAGCCTTGTAAACAGACATTTTGAAATACCGTGGTGGTTTTCAGGACAATTTGAGTAGGAGTAGCCATTAATTATTTCCTTATGCTAAGAAAGAACAAACTATTTGTCTGTGTTTAAAGTTCAGCTCCTTTATTTAACTTAAAAAAAAAAAAAAACCCTCCTATTTCTCTCACTTGCCTTTTTCCTCAAGCATAGATAAAAACCTAAAATTTTAACATAGGATATAAACTTTTTGGTACACAGTCTCTCCATTGTCTACATTTTTTCTTCTCACATAGGCAAGAAATTGGCACATATTCACATACTTTTCCCCTTGCTCCCCTTGCTTATTCATCCTCTCTGGCTGAATGGCATCTGAATTATGACAGCTAGCATTATCAGTCTAATTTTACCCGCTTCAGCCACACTTCATGATCTGGTGTTTCCCACCCTAGAGCCACCCTTCAGATCTGTTCCACAACCTGTTGTAGTCCCCTTTATGTCTTCCTCCTTCTCCCTGATGCTCTGTCCAAACTATTCTTCACAGTGACAGTGCCCTCCCTTATGCCAACTCATTTTTATCATCTCGAGACTAATTTTAAAGTGTTCCTCCTTTAGGAAGCCAAAACTAATGAACCTTACTCCTTGCTGCTTATTGTATTTCTTTGCATTTCCTAGCCTTCACATGATCTAACATCAATTTATAGAATTTTATAATTTTTGATCTAGAAGGTATCTAGGCCCTTGCCACTTAAAATATGTTCAAGGGCCATCATCACACATAAATATCACGTGGCGTTCAGTAAAATGCAAATTTCAGCCCCAACTTTGGTCCTACGGAACCAACCAGAATCTGCATTTTAACAAGAACCTGAGTATTTTACATGTACATGAAAGTTTTAGAAGTACTGTCCATGTGTATTGGTGTTGTGATAACTTATTTTTTTCTCTTCTGTCATGTATGTTTTGGCTTCTCAGCTAGATCTTAAATGCTGAGAAGGCAGTGTTTCTTTCTCTCTTTTTTTTTAATGTATCAAATCATTTTAAATGAGAAAGAAAACTTTGATAGAGTTCTTACATAACAAAAATCTCTGAGTCTTAGCTGAAGGTGCCAAAAAGAAAGGGGCTTGAAAAGTAGAATTAAGAGCCCCTAATTAGTCTCTATTTTTTTTTTAAAAAATGGGGCAGGGGGGATCTCCTAGCCTAGTATGCCACCCAATAGATACACATTTGTCAGTTGTACTCACCCAGGCAAAGAGCATAAGAAGAGAAAAGATAGAGTCTGAAGGAATGGTGAGTGATCCATATTATTAAAATACTTTTCAAGAAAAAATGTACTTGTGTGTTTTTGTGTGTGTGAGAAAGAGAACCAGCCAGCTTTAGAGAAAGAGAGAGAAGTATTGATTGTTGAATGAAAGTTATAACCTGTATTCTTTTTGTTTTATAGTTGGTGGAACCATTAACTCCCAGCGGCACAGCACCCAATCAAGCTCAACTTCGTATTTTGAAAGAAACTGAGCTCAAAAGAGTAAAAGTACTTGGCTCTGGCGCTTTTGGAACCGTCTATAAAGTAAGTAAAAAATAATACATACCATCAGTTATTTTAAATTTTGTTGCAGATTTGTTTTAAATAATAGCCAAAGTTATTGCTCTAGTCAACCTAATTTCCTTTAATATTCAGAGAAGAGAACCTTTATAGTATTGAGATGTTGATGCACGAATGAATTCATTAATTTGTATTAAGCAAGTTGAGAACAGATACAGATGTGAGATAGCAGGAATAAAAGGTGTGAAGCCAAAGTATAGCTCTTTCTCACAATACCTTCTGATCCCCTTTTCATAGCATCTCCCCTCTGGCAAATTGTGTTTTTATCCAAGACATCCAGCTCTGACCCATTTTCCTTTCCCCCTACACAGTGCCCCATGAAACCCCACACAGGCCTGGGCAATGTGCCATGATCCCTTGCTCCTCTTTCCCTCAGCTCTTCTATCTAAACTTCTTCCCATTTCGTCAGCCTCTTTAGAATCCACACAAATGTACTGACACCTTACTAGGGCAGGACTCTGTTCCTAAACCACTTTTTGTCTACCAGGTAACGTGTCTGATATAATAGAAAATTTCCAGGTTTGATGTCCTCACCAATGTATGCAAACTAAAAAAGTGACTTTGTGAAACACAGATAAGACAGAAAGAGAGGGTGACATTATGAGTTTTCAATAATAGAAATATTTCTGGAAAGGGAAAGCTCAAATGGTGAGATTTGTATGTTTATTTATTTAGTTTAATTACAGAACCAATTCAGAGGCCAGGCCAAGGTTAATTGTGGTGAAATTTATTTTTAATGGTAAACAGCAAGAATAAGAAACTCTATTTAGTGCTAAATCCTTATAATGTCCATTCTTACAGTTCCCAAATTTACTTTGCCACTTTTATATATTTTTTAAAGCTATATATGCAAGCCTACTTTTTTTTATAAACATATCTGTTAAAATAGATTGACTCAGGAATTTTGCATTTTAAAGTGTTCAGTTTTTCTTATTTAAAACAAATATTTATTTAACAGAAAATATTAACAATTAGAATATAAACTTTAATTTTCTCTCCTGAGTATTTCAAAAATAATCAAATCTCAAATAAAACTGTTTTATTCTAAGGTATAAATGCTGAAGTTTCTTAATATTTTAGTATGCATGTTCTATTCAATTAAATTCAAAATTATTAACTAATTTGAATAGAAATTGTTCTAGGCTGACTTGATGGCTTCTAGTTTTCAATTCTTTGAATGTTAGAAGAAACATAACTTATTTTATGTTTCTCCATTTTTATTATGCAAGGAAAAAAATGGACTTCCATTTAAAAGACAATTCAAACTTAGATTGTTCCTAGCATATTATTATTATTATCCTTATATTTTAAAGATGATGTGATTTGGAAAATGAATTTTATTTTAAATCATGGATAACATATAACTCAAGACTAAATGTGACCTCATGACCTCAGTGGGGGAAAATATTACCCATTTAGACATTTAAAAATAAAGCTTTATTAATATTTTGATTAAAAACAATGATTTGCCTATTTTTCATGTTGACGTACCTTTATTGAAATTACTTGTATCAAAAGTTTATATAATGTCCCATAAGTATGTTTGAATTACATACCTGTAGTGTCTATAGTTGACCCTATGTTTAATTAACGTATTAGTTCTTACAAGACCATACTGTCTTAAATTATAAAGAATTATTCTTGACTACAAATTTGCAATTTGACTTAACCAGTTATTTGGTGAGTTTTTCCTCTTCGTTAGAGATATACTGTGCTTAAACATAAAAGATTTGAATAAATATTATGAATATCAGCACAGTTAAATTTTTGTCTGGTCTGGCCTAGAAAATAATGACTATACTTATTTAAAAAGCAGTAGAAAATAATTAAAAATGAATTTATATTCTTATTTCAAAAGTATGCTTTAGGAATATTTTAATACTGATGTTATATCTTTATAAGTTAATCTCCTCTACAGTTACTCATTGAATAATGATAAGCCTGTTCACTGTAGGTACCATGAGTGAGAAAATATAACCTGTGGGTCTTGGGCTTTTTTTGGTTTGTTTTTCTCATTTAAGCATTAATAATTTCTTTAAATTGTAAGACAACAAGGAACTTGTCTTATTATTTTTCATTTGACCCATACATTTCCATATTCATTCTAAGAATGTAACCCTTAAATTCACCTTCTAAAGGTTAACATCTATTTTTTCTTTATTATTTTGACTTTTTAAAAATTCTTGTGTTTAGGTCTCCACTTATATTATTACAACTTAGAATATCACAAATACATATGTTTTAGCATAGAAGTACATAGTGAAAAACTTTTAAAATTTTTTTATGACTATGACTAGCTAATAATAAGAAAGACAGGAAGTAGAGATGTTCTGTTTAGGAATAATAGACTGTTTTTTTTCCTTTAGTTTTAATAGTAAAACTGGCCTAAGAAGACTTCTTTATTTCAGGCTAATGAATTAAAATTTGAGATTTTTTTTTTCATGTAACCTCATGTTTGCTTCTGTGTTCATTTGAGACAGTACACTTAAAAATATATATATTCTTGTATAATCCATGCATCTTTGTATGTCTTATCAAAATCATTGTTCTCATTCAAATGTTTGAATTGTTTATACAGAAATGCTGTTATTTAGGTTAACATTGTCATTTACTTAAACTGTACATACTATATACTTTCCTAATGCAAAGATCCTGTCCAGATATTATAATTATATTTCTATAGAAAAAAAGAACTGACAATGGTCAAAAGAAATATTTTATATTATTTCAGAGATAAAAATCCTTGGCATATACAATTTAGTAATATAGATAAATTAATATATACTCTATATTCTCTAATACTTGCCTTCGAAAACTAATTCTTAAATAATAACCTTTAAAAATTAATTCTTAAATCAATCTGAACTTCAGGAACATAAGAATTTGCTTTTTTATTGTTTTTTAAGTTTCGGAATAAATTATGTAATAACTAAAGCTGCAAAGAACCTCCAACATTACATATTCCAGTTTTCTAAATTGCAAATGAGACAACTGAAATTCAAAAATGAAACAGCCTTCTGAAAGTCTTGAGAAGTTGAAAATATCATTCAAATCAAATATTATCTTATTTTAATGTTTTTTCACTGAAAACTTTCTCATGTACAGAAGTTGAATTTTATAATAGCGTAAACTTACCTTGCAAAAAGAATACGTGTATAACTAATTCATCTTCACATAATAAAAGAAGACAAAAAAGTTGCTGAGTAACTTGTAACATCTAGCAGGTGCTTGATAAATGTTTGTTGATTAAATGAAAGAATATAGGACTTCTAAATTATTTTTTAAAGAAATTAATAGGTTGAGTGGTTAAATCAAATTTTGTTTCTGGCATAAATGTTACATATGTCTTAGTACAGATTTAATGTGATTTTTTTCCCCCAAAGGGTATTTGGGTACCTGAAGGAGAAACAGTGAAGATTCCTGTGGCTATTAAGATTCTTAATGAAACAACTGGTCCCAAAGCCAATGTGGAGTTCATGGATGTAAGTATAGATATCAGGCAATTACATTTTGATCCATTATTAATAGACTGCTTTTAGAATGATTTTTTTAAAAGACTCTTCTACTTATAAGTTTCTTCTCTAGAAATAGTATAATCTTATTAAAAATGAAGGCTTGAACAGGGTTGGCAGACTTTTGCTTAAAAGAACAGAGAAAATAGGCTTTCACACAATGCGATCTCTGTGGCAACTACTCAACTCTAAGTGTTTGACAATTAATACGAAACGAAAAAAAAACATAGGAATGAATGTCACTGTATTTCAGTAAGACTATTTATACAAACAGTCTGAAAGACAAATTTGGCCTGCAAGCCAAACCCTACCCTCAAGGGCCACGTGTTTAACCACTGTGCCAAACTACATTTGGGAGTAGAGATGATGATTTGAAAAATTATCTGGACTGCTTGATTTTATTATTGCTATGATCTACTTAGTTGAAAGCATCAATCAAGATTAGTTTTTATAAGTTAGTCTCTGTTAAACTTAAATTAGGAACCTAAGTTAGATAATTACCCATTGAAATTTACTTCTTTTCAATTCAAATTCAGAAGACAATACGTTTTTATAGATAAAAACTCCAACTATAAAATAATGAGAGTTCTGAGTAAATGTGCTTTATAAGGTCAGTCAGAACCTTAAGATTTCCCCTAGCAAAAATTGTGGATTGGGCTGTTCAGCAAATTTGAGAAGGTAGGACAGATGAAACTATGCACATAGCATGCTTTTATTTTTTCACATTCAACACAAGATACCTGCCAGGGGTTCTATCAAAGACCCATAAATATTTTTCCTCTATCTTTTAGCATAATGTCTCCAGTAACAAGAATGATTTTGATTTTCAAATGACCTTTATATGAAAGATGATACAAGCATATGTATTTTGATTTTTTAAAAGACGGATTGCTCTATATTTCTACCCAGTTTCTCTTATAAGCTCTTTTGTAAGTTTTATAGTGGCTCAATTTGTGACCTTGGAAATTTTATTTGATTATAAAGCTAACCATCTTATATAGGGCTACTTTTAGTTTAACTTTTTATTAGTTATTATATAATAGGGCTGATAATGAGCTAATACAACCCAGCTGCTCTGGTTGGTTGGTGCCATGCCTTACCAGTTACTAAATATGCTAAATACCACCCTTGCTGCATATCCACCAACAGATATCTAAGAGACATTGAGTCCAGTAACTAAATAATGTTCCTTTCTATAGGTCTCTAAAAGTTCTGACACTCTATAGCTACACGCTTTAGCTCATATATTAAAATGCAAAACTGAAACATTTTTCAGTGATATCACAATCAATTTGATCTCGGTATAAATTTGTGAAGAGAATTTTCAAAGAGGTGAAAACTATAAAGAAAACGACAATGTGTAGAAACAGTGTAGGTTAATATATAAAACTGAAAGAAAAAATATCTCACCCAGCATAGACTGCAGCCAAAGCTGAAATTCACAAGAATGCTAATGATCTCTGCTGGAGGTTTGGACAGCCATTTTTATCATATTTCCATGGAAACAGACTGCCAAAAGGGGTTAAGAGGATACAAAATAATCACCTAAGAAAGAAGCTCTAAAAACCTCATCATGATTTTGAATGATTATTTGAAGCTCCTAACCCCATCCATTTTTTTTTTTTTTACTGATCTGAGGTCTATTCCCATGGAAACATGAGTGAGGATGGCAGCTTGAAATCTTAGGTTTTTGCTGAATTTTAAATAAACTGTGATTGAGCCATGAAAGGAGTCATTTTCCTAGATGGTTGATGGATTGTGACCAATAGATTCTAAGGAGTCTGTTTTTTTGTTTTTGGTTTTTTGTTTTTTTTTTTTAAGTTAAAAAGAAAGAAAATATTTTGACTGCCTTGTGGATGAATGCTAAAAGATTAACACATTGATGGATTGCTATTGGCAGCACTTCAATAAATATCAAGCAAAAACACATCCTACTATTTTCATGAGTTATTTTAGAACATTAGAAGGATAGCACAATAACTGAAACTGGCAAAATTAATGGTGAATTTAGTATTTTAAATAGCCTGGTGTCATTTTAATGCAAATGTATATACCTACTTTTCATACTTAGATTTTTAGGTCATCTATTATATGTGTAGATTATTATAAATACTTGAACAACATATCAAATCACAGTAAAAAAGGTTTGTAATTTGGACCTAAAGATTAAGTTGAAATTGCAGATTTTCTCAGGATTATTGTTAAAAGTCATATGTTTGGCATATGTCTTAGTCTGGGTTCTTCCAGAAGCAGATGCTGACCCTGAAACAAGGATTTGGGTAAAAGTTATTTATTTTGGAGGTGAAGGATTCATCAGTAGGAGAGTATGGAAAGGAGATAGGGAGGGTAGCCACTAAAGGCGGCTGCCATCATGAGTGAATGGAACTTTTTTCCGTTAGAGAGACTTTGGCAGCCAGTATAGGATATACACCTCAGAGTTACCCTTCTCAAGGGTTAAGGGAGCTGATGTAAGAACTCCAGCTGCCAGGCATTGGTTGAGAGCTATTGAGAGAGAAGGACGTTTATTCTCTTGCATGTTCTACCTGCCAAGGGTGGCAAAACCAGTCTTAATTAGCATGAGCCATTTGGCAAAGAATGGCAGGTGGAAGTCAATCAGTATAACACTATGGTAGAGCGTTCCAAGGACAACTTTCATTCTCAACGTCTACTTGCAACTGTGTTATCTAGTGTATGTGTGTATTTGTATTTCTATGCATGTGTGTTCATGTGTTCTGTACCATTTTATAGAAGGGAAATAAAACTTCCAAAGACAATTGAAACTGCATATTCTTATTCAGCATTGAACATCACCCTCTCCCCTCCCAAAACTTTACACTCAGTGTAAAATATTCTAGATGCAATTACTGCTATTATTAGATTTATCAGATGTAACTGTGCTTTACTGGTTATTCTAATAAGTGATACAACTTAATACTCAAAACTCACTACATCTGATATTTCTATTGATATCCAAGGGCAAAGGAGAGGACATCTATATTTTCTTAGAATTTTTACCATAGGCAAAAATAAATAGGAAGTAATTTGTGTTCTAGTAAATGCTATCCTAAAAGCAAGAGAAGGAGAGAGAGTTTGGTCACAAGGCTGTTACCCAGCTCACCTGAATATATCTAATGGATTCATAATGACAATAATAGCATACTGCTAGTGAATAGCTAGTACATTCTTTATCCCCATAAAGGAAGATCACATTGAACAACATTAAAATGACTCTAAAGGTCGGTCCACTTTTATAAGAAGAATGCCTATATCTGTACACACTCTCATTTTTTATTTAAAATAATACCGTTTCATTGGGAAAATGCAAGAGCTTTGATTGGTTTTGTCTTTTTTTTTTTTTTTTTAATTCATCAAATGGTACAGAGCACATACCTAAAAAATGACTCTGATGAAGGATTTTTGGAATTAGGGACCACAGTCTGTTCAAATCAGGCAGGCTCTTAAATTGCTCTGAGTTTCCACCACTGTTAGTTTGTTTTCCTGATATTTAAGTTCACTATCACTCAACATTACTATATTTGCCTAGGAAGGGTGTGTGTTTTTAATTTTTTTTAATTATTGTTTCCTTAAAAAATTAATCTTGGGATAAAAGAAGTTCTGTAATTATCCTAAGTTCCAGTGACAGATGAATAACAGTTCGGCTTAGTGTTTACCTGTATCTTCATGTTAGCTTTACTTTCCCACACCAAACCAACCACAAACTTCACAGTAAGATGCTGCAAGGAAATGCATTGCAGATCACCCAACCTTACCGTGTAAATGATGACTTTCTCATTCAAAGAAGAATAACTTGTTGTCCTTACCTTATACAATAGGACATTTTATTTATCTTACACTACTGTCATTTTGCTATTTTCTGAAGAAATTTCCATGTGAATTGTGTTTATGTGTTTCTTTTTTCTATGTTGTATTTATGATAGTCAATGTCTTAAAAGGAGTTGTTCAGCTGGAACTGATGTCACATTAGCGATGTGAGATAAATAAAAGTTGTTGGTTAGAGTCTATATTTTTTTCCCAGATTATAGCAGACTTACAAAATGGTTTGAAAATAAATTTTGTTCTACAACATTATTTATACATTACAACTTTTCATGCATGTGGCTTCACATAGTTAATGGTACTTCTTAGCTAGATGCTGTGTCATACTAATAGTGAATTTTTTTGAATTTCATATAATTTAATCCAATTATATTTTTAGTCCTTAAAGATTTTACCCATTTACATACATGAATATACTTTATTTAAATGAGGTAAAAAACATATATATAAAAATTTTTAAGGTCCATGGCTTTGATGTCACAGGACTCTACACTGCTGATGTACTCATGAAAAGTCAGCTAACCAATGCTTTTTTTTCTTAAAATATATATAGGTACACTCATTAAGAAAAGTTTTGGATAATTACTTTGCTTTTAAAAATGAAATAATATCTTCAAAAAGAGAATCTATAAACTCCATTAGAAACAGAATTTATAGATTTTCAAATCTCTACTAAAAATAAAAGAAAAATTTCCCAGTAACTGAAGTAAATCACTTCTTTTATAGTTTATTTCATAGGCCCTTGTACAAACCCTGCTTGTTGTATAGACCTCAGTCAGAAATGCCATCACATCTGAAATCACTATATCAAACACCCACTTCTCCAATCTCATCATTCAGCCCCTCCAGTTCTTTTCTATAGTACCCGCTCGAGAAAAGTTTTACCGTCTTAAGTATCTCCCAGTCATTGATTCTTTCCTATTTCTTTCTATCCTTTAGCTGCCACCTATCCTCACATCTCTCTGCAGCCAACTTATATTCATGGCCCGTCAGTTTAACCACATTCTTACAAAAATCTCCAACTCCCTAGCTTTTCAATAGTTAGCTGGCAGTACGCAATCCGAGAAATATTAAAATTTTCAGTACCATGGTCTAGATCTCTTTTCAATCTACACATTTTCCTTAGATTGTCTCACTAGATTATGAAATTCCATCTTTAGTCTCTTTTATGAATCTGAGCTCATCTCCGTCCTTGATATCACCATGTTGAAATCTCAGGGTCATCTCAAGTTTAACACATTCAGAATGTACCTGTTCATCTTCTCTTCTAAATCTCTTTTACATTCAGTCTTATCCATTTAAATAATTTATATATCCATCCACCCTATTCATCTCTATCAGACATTATCCTTGAATGTCACACCCTCTCAAACTTTCAATTTCTACTTCCAATTCAGGAGTGAATGTTTTGCTTCAATGCCAGAAACATATTTGGAGAGCAGCCTCTTCTTTTTATATTCCGTTGCCACCACTCTAATCAAAGCCATCAATTTATTTAGTACAAATTTTGAGAATTTTTAATGCAAAGCTTGAAATGTGTTGCTTCTCTGAATAAAATCTTTCGGTTCCTTCGCTTAAGTAAATAGATTCTCTATTTTATAATACAAAGCTCGAATTTTGTTTTTTTCTCTGCATAAAAGCTTTCAGTGTCTTCATTTAAATAAAATACTAGATCCTTGGCTTCCAGAGCTCCTAATTACTTTCCCAGTTTTTTTTTTTTTTCTCTTCACTAACTTTCTTTCCACTCCTCTTCCAAGCCAATAAGTCAGTCAGTGCCTTAGCCTGGAGTGTCCTCCCCTAATTCCACCCAATAACTCTTAATTATCCTTATTTTCTCATTTTAAGTATACTTCCTCAAAGATCCCTTTTCTGACTCCTTAATCTAAATTTTAGTCTACAAACAGTGCTCAGAAATTTCTTTTGTACATCTATTATGACAGGTTATATTTATTTGTCCTAGTTTTTATTGCTGATTCCCGCCTATACCACTGGGTTATAAGATTCCTGATGAAGAAACTGTCTGTTAACTCCACCACGGCATATCTAATGGCAAGTGCAATACAGGCACATAGTTAGGAAATAATAAATACCTGGTTAATTGACTGAATGGATTTATTTTTCTGTTTTTTAAAAGACTTTTATTGTTCTTCCTTTAAGACTTTTCTATTCCAGCCTTATTGATTCTGTAATATTTTTCCCCAACAGTCCTATCTTTGTTTGGCGTATTGCATTTGGGTCATTTTCCTTAGGCATTTATATTGCTCATCCCTGATTTATTTCTACAAACTCGGTAGCTTTCTTGAATCCAGAGCACCAATATGTCACTGAGAAATAGGCCTTCTATGCTTACTCTGTAAATAAGAATCACCATACCCACTGAAAGTCCTTTGGAGCTCACCGTAGAGCTGGACAACAATCACACTGAGCATGTATAGTTTCTGACTCCATTCTAAATGGTATTTGCCAATTATGATGACTTAGGGAAAAAAAAACTACTCCATTTGACTGTATCAGTAGGAAGAGTTGTTTATAATATGAAGACTGTTCATAAAATTCAGGGAGAAAACTTTTGCCCACAGAGCAGGCAAAGACTAGAACATAGAATTTCCAGACAATCAGCAAACAATTTTAAACTTACCAAGCCTTAATTTAGAAGATTTTTGTTAATGTTCTCTTTACAGATTTAAGAATACAAAATATTGTTTCTGCAGGAGGAGGGAACCATCTGAATAAAGTCCTGGTTTGCATTATGTGGCATAAAGTGATTTTAGTTATTCGTATATCAGTAATTTGGTTCAGGAAATGAAGGCTTAATGTGCTGTGATAGTTAAAATAGTATCCACATGCATATGTATATATACTGCTAGAAATGGTATTCAAAAGGGACTATTTCACAAAGATATATCAACCTTTTTCTTATATAGTTTTCTCAAAATGATCAAAATAATTCCTCATTATACCTTGCACCACTGTCGTATTACTAACAGGTTTGAGTCTACAATTTGCAAAGCATAGCCGGTCTAAAACTAAACAAATTGACAATACATCTGGTTGCATGAAAAGAATTTGTGAATAGAAACTCTGCCAGTATTGCCTCCATACTATTATCATCCTTAAGTTAACAGCTTTAGTGAAAGGATTCTCTGACATGGACAGTTGGAGATTCATTCACCCCAGATTGTTTAGTTTTAGCTAACATTTAGCAATAGGATTCAGTAATCCTGAATCACACATGGGGTGATTTCCATCTAGATTACAGATACTATGTAAACAGGGATGAATTTGGGTACTGTTTTGTTTGCACTAAACTCTCCCTTCCTTTTATTTAACTGCAAGAGCTAATCTATACAATAGACTGTGGTGGGTTTGGACAAAAACTAACTCAATGACAAAGCAAAACCAGAGTGGAAAGGAATCAGTCTAGCATGTCGTTCTTAATTATGTTCCACCATGAAATCTCTATTAATAGCAGACATATATTTTTAAAACATATTTTCTAGAACCTAATATGTAAATTAAGGTCTAAATTATAATTTATAAATTGAAGAAAGACGTCATTCTTTGCATCTACACTGAAGCAAAGGAAAGCCTAAAAATGGGTACTCATATGCCTATTTTGTGAGGAGACTGAAGCTTACAGATAGTATTTAAATTATTTTTCTCATTGCAAAGCCAGTAAGGGAAGACAAAGCCTGAATGTGAGCAGAAAGGCCTCCAGTGCCAAAGTCTATTGGCTTCTCATACCATTACTCTGCCCGCTCCAAAAGATCACAGTACTCAGTGAGAGATAGTTGCTACAAGTCATAAACAAGTGTCAGTTCCTTTACAGAATTTTATTTCTTTTGAGATTTTTCTTCTGAGCATCTGAGGTGACCTGTTGCATTCATTGAATTCAAGCTTTGCTCAAGAGATATTCTTACCCTTCACAGCCCTGTCGATGATCTCATCATTTTCTTCTTATTATTGCTTCATATGACATTTTATGTCACTTATTCTTCTCATCAGATTAGAAAATTAAACCAAGTATGTATGACTTTCTACCAGACAAAAATCTAGACTAATCATTTGAATTATACAAACAAAAAGAATTATGTTGCATTGTATTGTATAAATAAATATATTAAACTCCTAATTACGACTTTGCATAAAAAGATTACCATATCTATACTTCTTTTAGTGTGTTAAAACAATAAGTTGTAATATGCATATTATCTAAACAGCTCAATTGTTTGTTGTTGTTTTCCCCAGTAAGGAAAAAAATATCAAGATATTCTTTTGAACATTTCTAAATGCTGCAGCAGGTCCTAAGCAGCCATGTTTTTGGTGCACGTAGCTTAGAGCTTAAGTGTTGAATAGCATAATGTAATTAGAAAAAAAGAATGAGACACTTTGAGGTTGTAAAATTATGGACAAATTTCTCACAGAAAATAAGCAATCAGTGAGTGCTCTTTATCTCAAAACTAAAAATATGAGAATTTTCTACAATGATCCTCACCGCTGCACTTTTATCTAGGGTTTCGATCCACTTACAAATTTAATCTAACCTCTCTGAACCTAAATGCTCCATTATCTGTTAGAAAATAATTAGAAGCTGTAAGCATAAGTCTGCCTACATGGAGTTCCTTGGGAGTCTCTAAGCTCATTGAAGCGAGGAGTTTGACGGATACTTGTCAACTGATATTGGACCAACAGCTAATAATAGCAGGAAATGCTGCTTAGCTAGGTGAGAAAGCTAACTGGGGGAAAATAAAAATAAAACATTTGGGATTTATGGTCAGAAATAAATTCCCTTTTTCGTTTGTTTCCTGGTAAGAAAATGGCCAAGGGAACCAGTTATTTTTTTACTTTTTTTTTTTTTTTTGACAACTTTTAATTAAGATCTAGGGCCCACTTGATTTTAGCCATATTCATTGCAATTTGCGTGTATCTCCCACAAAGAAATTTTAGTGAATCAGGATTATGTTTGGTATAATGCGTACAAATAATAGGTGAATATAACCAGTAAATTAAAAATTGTCAGCTCTAGCAAGCATGTAGCAAATTAACCATAGGAAGCATGTGTAAGCTTTTTGGGAGAATTGCAAACACAAGGGGTTTGATTATAAAACCAGAAAAAGTTTTTTTTTTTCTTGTGATTAAAGCGATGAGCCAAGTTCCTTTAAAATGAAAAATAAATTAATTTCAAAATGTGGAACACTCATTCACTTAATGAAAATGTTACTATATTCTCACTAAAGAAAAAGTATTTTATTCTTTTTTAGAGAGATGCTTTAAAATATAGTATTCTCTAATTTTTCATATAATGTTGATTTAAAAAGTGAGTTTCAACCTATGTTACTCTCTTGTCTAATTTCCTACTAAATTTATAATCCATGTGCTAAGGAATAACACCTAATACCTGTGTGTTATGTCTGTTATTTTTGCATCCCCAACAAGGTTGTCAATGTCTTTTGGTTAATAGCTGCTTCACATGTTGTCACACATACAATATCACAAATATACTGAGTAGTAAGTTTTCAGTAAATATTCGTTTTTAGTTTAGAAAGATATGTAAAATAAATTTACTTCATTTATTTTTTCATTAGACTTATAGAGTTCTTACTATGTGCAAAGACTCATACTATCTATATACTCTAAGACTTATCACATAATGAGGATGACATAGCCTTCACCTTGGTGAGATCTGTCTAGGATCATACTAAATCAATAACAAAACATTTCATCAGGTTGGAAAAGAGAAAGTATGATAGGAGATTAGTAGAAGAAAATAGTATCATTAACGTTGGCTTTAGGAGTCTTTTAAATTCTTCACAAGTTTAGGAATACCAAAAATTGTTTGGTCCTCAATTTATATTTGTATGCATTTATCTAAAATAAGTGCATTATGTGTAATAAGTTAGCCTGTTTCAGTTTGTCTATTCTTATTTATTTTGCCACATATCTATATGTATATATGTATATGTATGTATATACACACATATGTACATATTTTTTAAACATCTTATGTGTGTGGTGTTTGTTTATTTTTTGGAATCTGCTTTAAGTAAGGAGAAGATAGATGAATATACAACAATTTTTCTGTAACTTATTTAACATTAACTCCCTCAAAGTATGATACTAAAGTTTAATACTGTTCTCAAATGTTGGAACATCAGCACTTATTTTAAATGTTGAAACCTCTTGTTTCAAATATATTTATTTAAAAATATTTATGAATATTCTATGTCTACTTTATATAAAAGCAAGAACTTGTTCCTATTTTAATGTAATTATTCCTTATGGGGTTAATTTATTAAGAATTTCTGGCTTTAAATGCTCACCCCAAAGAGTGTCATTAATTTTCTCCTTTATTATTGCGTTATAATTATAAACATTTTGTAAAGCTCTGTTCTTTTTCTCACTGTAAATGCAAAACACTCAAATACTGTCTGCGATAATATTTTTAGTTTAGCTTTATATTTGTGAGAGCTATGAATAGTATCAATAGGTTCATTGAAGATAAATCAACTCTTCTGCTTGCTAATCTAATTGTCATTGTAAGTAACTGCCTATAGAAAAAAATAGTGCCATTTCTAAGCAACATATTTTTTCTCCTCATTTGGGTTATATTATCTGATAATATCTACATATCTCTTTAGTAATATTTTTTAATACAGTAAATCTGTTCTTAAGTACTTCACGGACATTTATAACTGTTAAAGAAATAACATTCCTATTTACAAATGGGTATTAAGATATTTATTAACAGTTTAGATATAATCGTACTGGCAGATATTTCTAACAGAAAATAAATTAAAGGACTTTCCTAATAAGGCATAAAGTCTTTCCACTGCACTTGAAATGAACAGAATTGTTATCAATTTAATGCTTCATCTCTTGTCCAGAGGAACCTGCCACCACTATCTGCATCTAAAATTATGAATTTGAACTTATAGGT
>NW_011888823.1:9088427-9094154 GCF_000151845.1 Pteropus vampyrus
TAATCTAATTGTCATTGTAAGTAACTGCCTATAGAAAAAAATAGTGCCATTTCTAAGCAACATATTTTTTCTCCTCATTTGGGTTATATTATCTGATAATATCTACATATCTCTTTAGTAATATTTTTTTAATACAGTAAATCTGTTCTTAAGTACTTCACGGACATTTATAACTGTTAAAGAAATAACATTCCTATTTACAAATGGGTATTAAGATATTTATTAACAGTTTAGATATAATCGTACTGGCAGATATTTCTAACAGAAAATAAATTAAAGGACTTTCCTAATAAGGCATAAAGTCTTTCCACTGCACTTGAAATGAACAGAATTGTTATCAATTTAATGCTTCATCTCTTGTCCAGAGGAACCTGCCACCACTATCTGCATCTAAAATTATGAATTTGAACTTATAGGTAACTTCATTAAGACTCTTTTAAAAGAACAATTCTATTTTTTTATTTTGATATTTTAATGAGAATTTTGTAAATACTAATTAGGAAACTTTAATGTAGAGGAAATACTGAATTTAGAATCTTAATTTAGATCTTGGTCTAAATTCTAGTTCTACTATCTACAATGTGGAAGTCCAGCAGGCAACCCCACTAATCTGTTTTTGCACAGCGAAGTAATAAAAGCTGGCTAATCAAGTGTTTTTGAAGATACTAAAAATTATATTTTATCAACTGTAAATTATTATATAGATATAAAATAGTGTTTTTATGATTCTGGCAGGAATAAATATAATAATAAATTAATAATTATTTGTATAAAAATATCCATTATCTGTTAAATCATACGAACTCAAGATATAATAAGAAAATAGCCTCAATTAATTTTGAATCTTTTGAGTGATGTTTCTTTCGGGATGGCACATTTTTGAACTAAGAATAAACTGGGAATAATGAAATCAATTCCAATGACTATAGATCTCTTAAGAGGAAATCAATTCTAGGACATGTATCAAGACTTTAGTTAACTTCAGGAGGTTAGAACTACAGTAGGGCGTATGTTGCAGTGAGATGGTAGTGGGTGAGAATTCTTATATTTTCCTAATGTTCACCTAAAATTACTATAAAGTCTGAAAAGACCCCCATCTCCAGGTGTTTTTCTATAGCCTTCTTTTCCATAATCTTCTTTTCCATAGTTTTTTTTGTTTTGTTTTGTTTTTTTGTAGCTAGAACAATTTACCCCTTCTAAATATGAATGAAGTACAGAACATTTTTCCAGGAAATTTAATATTTATCTCATTATAAGGCTCATGTATCATTGCCCATTTTTAATCAATACATTATTTTCTCTGTTTAGATTTAGAGTTCGATTAGCTTGAACTTCTTAAAACAATAACAGAAAAGCAAAATAGAAACAATTTATCTAAAAATTAGTTAACTGTGATCCAAATGTGTTGAATAAGTTGTCTCCCATTTATCATGATAATAAAGCAACAAAGACCATCCAGCTTTAAAGTATACTTTAGCACGGAGACTTGCATAATTAATGCCAACTTTTCACAATAAGAAAATGAAAGCCTATGCTTAAGAACTTCCTATTATTGAAGAATTTTCTCTGCATGTCTCCTATTACCATTAGCAATTCAAATAGATACAGTGATGTTCAATTTCTAAAGGGTAATGTATATGCCAGGTTCTTATTATGTGGATGGTAAATGAAGGTTTTAAGGAATCTGTTAATAATACAAGATATTATTTTCAACACCTTAAATGAAATGTATTCCTAACAGGCCACTGTTAGTTCAAGGTTAATAGTCAGCCAATCAAGACTTGATGAAAGACAGTTCTGATATTTAAGTCAACCAAGCAGTCTGCTTAAAAATATGCATTTGCCAGCTAAGCCATTTTTGAAGCATGATCTTATGTTATCTAACTGTCCTTTTGGTGATAAGATATTACACTACAAGGTCTTTTTGTGCTGTGAAGTTGATAGGGCTGAATGGGAACATTGGAATAAACCTAAACTATTTGACTTACAAATCAGCATTAGAGCATAAAGTATTCGGGGACAAGGGACCTTGGCAGATTACTAAGTGATATTTATCACTTGTATTTCTCCTTCTCAAAAGTGCTTACATTTAGGAACATGTCGGTATTTGATAGGAAATAGTGGACTAATTTCAAGATAAAATATACTTGTAAGTAAGAACAAAATGAGTTTCACCAGTTAGAGAGTCATATGACACAAACAACCAAAAACTGGTAAAAGCAGGATTAAGGTTTAGAGAAAGCCCATGACCCACTATGAGCACATAAGCTGACCCTCAAATCATGTTTCTTTCTCTCAGGGTGTGGCTTACTATATAAAGCTTTACTGAGAGTAATACTATATTGCCATTTTATTTCTGATAACTGGCATTTTTTAATTTGCCATTGCAACATTAATTGACCTATGTATTAGACTATGAGACTCAATCTGCAGTTTGTCAAGGAGAAACATAAAATGTTATAAACTAACAGATAGTTTGAGGAAGAAGAGTTTCTTTATAAACATGAGACTCGGTAATACTTCAATCGAAAAAGTAATTTAAATACACCCACTTGAACAATCATGGCAGTCTGGTGGGAGCCAAATAGAAGGAATACAGCTATGACTCAGGGATGACCTAAGATGAGGAAGTTAAAGGCTTAAAGGTTCCACAGAGAGACTTTCCTCATCTCAGTTTCTACCCAAATTGTGTGAAGTACCCCCAGGAGCACCTAGTCCAGAGAGCAGGGTTTGAGAAAAAACGGGCCTATTTTGGGAGTATGCCTATCCCTGGATCCGATGAGAGGGTACAGCCCTTTTCTTCAAAAGCCCCACTGATGGCCCAGAGATTTTACTGTGTACATTGAATAAGCACAAAGATTCATAAGGGGAGTAGGGAATAGAGGCAACCTAATAGGTGACTGCTAAAAACAGTTTATACTTTTGGTTCAACGAAAAAGATGTGAAGAAATTTTTATTTACTGCATAGCCTCATTTTTCTCTTTTTTCTTCCATTTTTTTCTTCTTGTTTTCTCTTTTATTGTTATCATTTACTTTTCTTTCTGTAAGGGAAAGTTTTAATGAGATTTTTTCCTCAAATTTTTAATCAAAGTAGTGTGCATAGGTAGAAATTTATGTACATATATAATATCTATATAAATATATAAATATAAATATATATTCACCCAATATATATATATATAAAATACATAGCACTACAAGCTTATAATAAAAAAAAAATAGCCTCTTGCCCTACTAACTGCCCACCTAGGTCTTGCTTTCACAAGATAACTTTGTTAGCTATTTCTCCTGTTAGTTACTGCCATATTTTTTTTAAATATGCTTATATTTCCATTTCTTGGTGTATCACTTTTACATATAATCTATTGACTTTCTAACATGAAAAATGAAGATTCAGCATTCTTATATCCTTTTTTCACTCATATTTTCTAATTTATTTGCATCATCATTACAAATTATATTGATAATTCATTTTTTCAGAATTATTACAGTGAAGGTTTTCTGACTGTTGATAATTATTTCACTAAGATACTTTTTTCTAAGCATTCTATATCCCTATACCTAATTCTTTCCTTATGAAAATAATTTTATTTTTCTCAAAGTCAAATACTTCAGCAAAACTATGTTTCTTTTATTTTTCTCTCTTTTCTTAAGAATTCTACTCTCATGATCCAGTATGGACTGGTAGATTCCACAACCCAACTATAATCCTGTGTCCTCTCCTCTACATCATCTAGACTCTCCCTTTGCTTCCTAGCTCAGTTAGATCCTTTAGCTCCTACATACCATATCTTCCTCCTTCTTGGTTTAGTATTTCATTTTAGAATTTCATATAAAGAATTACTAAAAATGATAAAAAGGGTAACTATAAGATATAAGGAAACTCTGTACAGTACCCTAGGAGTAAAGGAAAATACCCGAGGAAGGATAAACTTGGAGGGATTCAGACTTTGTTTCAGAAGACGTCGTTTGGCCAATGGGTAGTAGAGAAGTTCCCTTGTTTAGTGAGGCTGGTGCTGCTCTGGAGTTTGACATCCTCTAGAGGGCGGGCTGGGGAGCAGGTGGTCAGCAACTTGTGGCATGAGTGGACTTGAGATGGGAGTCTGCGTATGGGCAGGGTTTGAGGAAAGACTTGCAGAAGGAATGACTACTCAGTGTGTGACGCAGACAGCTGTGTGCTAAGGGAGTACAGACAGATGGCTGCATGCAGACTGAATGGGGTCTTGCTGATGGAGTCCAAGCAGAGCAATGAGTGCAGGCTATATGGGTGCTTGCTGAGAGAGTCCGAGCATCTATACAGAAAGGGAGACTGCAGAGCAGGTAGTCAGTGCGGGACTCTGGTTTTCACGTCAAGGAGACTATGGAAAAGTTATTACCATCCCCAAGGCTTCAAAGTCATGGAGGACCAACTGGGTCTTGAGCCCATGGCTGGGTTGGCTCTATTGAATGTCCTCACATCCATGCTACTGACTTCTCCCCACATACCCCAACACCTGCACACCCGATCCCTCCTAACGTGTGCTAGAAATTGCAGGAAACCTTTTCCTTTTGCAGTGTCTCTCCAGCTGCCGCAACTTAAAAGTTTAATATTATGCTCACTTTATCCTCTGTTATTTATCACAGAGGATACATCAAAAGGTACATTTGTAGATGAGAGGTAGTAAATTGATAATTGACACAATATCCTCACTCTAATAGTTTTCCAGAAAAAGAGTGCATGGTAAGGGTAATTTTTTTTTGAAAATTTACAAAAGAATTTTTTGAAAGTTCTTAAGATTTTCTTGACTTATTCTTCCCAGTTCTTTTTTAAAATGTCACATATCATAGTTATAATATTAATTTTTTTTGTTTGTGTCTCACCATTTTTTTTTTAATACACACTCTTGGTGGAAGAATGTAATATATTTTCTCATCTGTCTTAGGGTACTAATCTTTTTTAATGTTTTCTTCTATTTCCTAAATTGTTTCTTCCTTCTGAGTTCTTCTTTTCTTTCTGTGTGTTTGAATGGGCTCTGGTTATGGAACTAAAGGTTTTCCACAAATATCTGGTGTCTTAACTCATTCGAGCTTTTATAACAGAATACCATAGACTGAGTGGCTTATAAACATCAGAAATGTATTTCCCACAATTTCAGAGACTGAAAAGTCCAAGATCAAGGCATCAGCCAATTTGTTGTCTGATAAGAGCTTGGTCCCTGTTCAGAGACAGGTGTTTTCTTATGTTCTCATATGGAGATCTCTCGAAAGTTTCTTACAAGGGCACTAATCTTATTCATGAGAGCTCTGCCCTCATGACCTAATCACCTACCAAAGACCCCACACCTAATACCTAATATTGCCTTAGGGATTACTATTTCAACATAGCAATATTGGGGGACGCAAACATTCAGTAGATAATTGCAAGTAATTTTGGTCACTATGTAGACCTAAAAAAAAAAAACCTTCCTTTCTTCAGTCTCTACTGTACCTAGTGCCTCAAAATGTAACACTTTTTTGGTTCAGTTTCTCCTTTTAAAAATATCTAGTTTCTTGCTAGGAGGAACAGTCACCTGCTACTCTGAATAAGGAGAATATCAGAGTCTAATTCTTCTTCATGTAGATTTTAACTATTATTCCTGTTTTCAGTACCATCTTTTACCTTCACCATGTGCGGTATTAAATGTCTCTAGTTTTTATAACCTTTTTAGTTTCTGCTGAATTAATTGGCTTTTATGTTCTTTGCAGCCC
>NW_011888823.1:9095024-9097248 GCF_000151845.1 Pteropus vampyrus
GCTGCAGTGTACTTGTCTAGAATTTTGATATAAGAGATTATAGAAGCATCGATCCTTTTGTAAGGGATTGGAGAATAGTAGGGGAACACTGAGAAATGCATAGTCTAGCACCCTAGTCTGTCTTGGTAGTCAGTATTCATAACATAAAGGCTCGTAGGGAGTATGCCAGTAGCACTAATGCCTTATATCTACAAACTAGAGGTTTCCAGGAGCCATCAGATGGCTCTAGCTAAAGATTCCTCCAGTTTCTCACAGGCATACAAAACTGCTACTATAGTTGAATTACTCTTTTCCCTAGTTTTACAACATTCTGATTATGATCTAACATTAATGAAATATAAGATCGTCTCATCAAACGATAACATTATAAGAAGAGATAAACTTTTTATTTGGGTAGATTCCATTTAATCCTAAAAAGTTGAACTCTAGATTGTAATATCCATTGATGAAATTAATTTAGCAATTGATCAATTTTAAGTGACAGGTTTACTAAGCACATTAAAGGTCAAAAAACAAAACTTTAAGTGATTATTTGTGAAATAATCCCTTCGTCTTCTTACCATTTTGATAATGTAGTTTTTAACTGAATATAGTTCTAATGAAGATGAATATGTAAAAGAAAAATTTGAATTGTGGATTTTTTTTCTGTAATATTATATAATACAGTCAGTTTGCCTTGAAAATGAGAATGTAACCATACTCTATAGTAACTTTCTTTGAATTACCATTTTGTTATATTACAAAAATTCTTTAACCCTCAAAATTTACTCAATACATTACCGGACAACTGTGTTTAAAGGATGGAAAGCATTATTCTACCAATTAGTTGTATATATGGAGATTGAAAAGAATGTGTACAAATAACATATAACAGATAGTGTACAAATGCATCATTTATTTTATTCTGATTATAAATAAGTATTGAAAAAATGCAAAAATATTAATTAAAAGATGATAAATATCCTAATTAAATTCAGGGACTACTATCAAAGATTCGATAGTAATTTTTGAGACTTTGTTTTTGTTATTTTGACTGATTAAACAAGCACCATTCCCTAATCATATGCCGTAGATGATAATGCATTAATATATGGGAGTTTAATCCTAAAAAGTTGGAATATCTTTCAACTTATTCAAGTTAATAAAGAGCTGCATTCTCTAGTTACTGCATATGCAGGAGGAAGGACATTTTAAGAGGTGACAGCTCAGAGACAGACAGACAAACTAGCAAGCATTAGAAGACCAAGATTGTAGAGCTAGAACTTTAAGCAAGTTATTTAGAGGTAAGAAAGAGGTTTCCAGGAGTTTCAGAGTGCTAAAAAGAAGAGAACATAGAGATTTATTAGGAGTTTCTACAGATTGTATATTGGCACCACTTGAAACTTTGAGAAAAGTGAGTTAATATAAATATTTCTATTTGTGTTGTTTCTTTCTTTAAAAAATAAAATTAAATCAAGTCACCAGTATTGATTTATAACTGCTGTGTAACTAAATTACCAGAATATATTTATCTTATTTAGAAATCTCTGTTCTGCTCTGTTGACCTGTCTGTTTCTACATCAGGAAATGAAATAAAACACTGTTTTATTTACTTTCTCTTTATTGTACATTTAGATATTTGATATAGCAAGCATATTGTCATTGCTCTCATTACTAGTCAAAACATTAAAAACCTTTTTTTCCTCCATTGGTGAAATTTTTAATTGCTGTGTTAATATCTCTTTCTTTCCCAAGTGGTATCTTATTTAATACTGAATTAAAGATATAGTTTAATTTAGGGCGAAGCTGAGTCTTTACAACATTGAAATTTCTCATTCAGCTATACTTTAGCTTTATAATTTTCTTAGAATATGATTGTTTTTTTCTTACTGCAGTTACTTCTAGGTATTTTGTAGGTTTTGTTCCTATTGTAACTGAAATATTTCTCTTATTTATATTTTTAATTGGATATTGTTGACACAAATAAACATTCCTGATTGTGCATATTTATATTATATCTAGTCTTTTATTTGTAATATTTTCCCTTGGTTAAAAAAAATACCATGCATGACTACTGTTATTTTATTTCTTACTTCCTAATGTTTAAATTTCTTATGTCTTTTTCTTGTCTTCTAGCATTGTTTGGAGCCTTTAGAAAAATGTTGAACAATAGTAACGTTTTCCTAACATTTTTGTAAATCCTTCTAGTAACTATGTTTTCAGCTTGTTTCAATGCCTCTTACAG
>NW_011888823.1:9097298-9155225 GCF_000151845.1 Pteropus vampyrus
GTGTATCTTACCTTGTATAATCTCATAACAATCTAGAAAATAAGTTTTCTACAATGAAGAAGCTGAAATTCTGAGAAGGAGGATAAATGGCACAAATTTTCACAGCTGGTATGTCATGAGACTGGATTCAAATTTATGACTTGACTCAAGAAATATCTCTTTCTGCCAGGTTATAATGTCCAAATTGTTGAATACCTTTTGTGAGAATAAAATTTGGGCCTTAGAATCTATTTTATGTATCGTAATAAAATATTTGGATAGCAGGAATTCACTTCAGTCTTGGAGAATATGGGTAATCTAAAAAATAGTGGTTAACACTAACTGAGTTGGAAAGAATGTCCAGTTTCTCTTTTATTAGTACATGATGTATTTTTGTATAAGCGCAAATTTTCACTTTACTAGGAGAATTTTAAAAATAAATAAAACATAGGTAAAATTAACTTGAGGCTATACAAGAAAAATAAACATGGTACTTATGGTAAAAATATTTCAGTCTAAGATGAAAAATAAAATAGATTTCCCAGATGTTTGTCCCAGACTTTGCTTCTGAATTTTAGATCAGAATATCTAACTGCTTACTAATTAAAACAACATGAGAGATTCTTAGGCACTCATTTCAGCATGCCCCAAAATGACCTGTTCTTCATTCCTAAACTTGACTTCTTTTTTCTGTGTTCCATATTAATGAGTGGTGACACCACTCTCCATGACCCAAGCATCTCCAACTCGCCTCTATTTCTCATTCCAACACCAAGTTGTAAAGAAATGTTCTGTTTGAACTCTCCCTAATCTTCCCATTTCCAGGCTTAATTTTTTCTAGTCCAAGCCTTGCCATCCTGCCAGAAAGGTCCTTGGAACATAAAGCTAATGATTTTGCTGCAGTGTACTTGTCTAGAATTTTGATATAAGAGATTATAGAAGCATCGATCCTTTTGTAAGGGATTGGAGAATAGTAGGGGAACACTGAGAAATGCATAGTCTAGCACCCTAGTCTGTCTTGGTAGTCAGTATTCATAACATAAAGGCTCGTAGGGAGTATGCCAGTAGCACTAATGCCTTATATCTACAAACTAGAGGTTTCCAGGAGCCATCAGATGGCTCTAGCTAAAGATTCCTCCAGTTTCTCACAGGCATACAAAACTGCTACTATAGTTGAATTACTCTTTTCCCTAGTTTTACAACATTCTGATTATGATCTAACATTAATGAAATATAAGATCGTCTCATCAAACGATAACATTATAAGAAGAGATAAACTTTTTATTTGGGTAGATTCCATTTAATCCTAAAAAGTTGAACTCTAGATTGTAATATCCATTGATGAAATTAATTTAGCAATTGATCAATTTTAAGTGACAGGTTTACTAAGCACATTAAAGGTCAAAAAACAAAACTTTAAGTGATTATTTGTGAAATAATCCCTTCGTCTTCTTACCATTTTGATAATGTAGTTTTTAACTGAATATAGTTCTAATGAAGATGAATATGTAAAAGAAAAATTTGAATTGTGGATTTTTTTTCTGTAATATTATATAATACAGTCAGTTTGCCTTGAAAATGAGAATGTAACCATACTCTATAGTAACTTTCTTTGAATTACCATTTTGTTATATTACAAAAATTCTTTAACCCTCAAAATTTACTCAATACATTACCGGACAACTGTGTTTAAAGGATGGAAAGCATTATTCTACCAATTAGTTGTATATATGGAGATTGAAAAGAATGTGTACAAATAACATATAACAGATAGTGTACAAATGCATCATTTATTTTATTCTGATTATAAATAAGTATTGAAAAAATGCAAAAATATTAATTAAAAGATGATAAATATCCTAATTAAATTCAGAGACTACTATCAAAGATTCGATAGTAATTTTTGAGACTTTGTTTTTGTTATTTTGACTGATTAAACAAGCACCATTCCCTAATCATATGCCGTAGATGATAATGCATTAATATATGGGAGTTTAATCCTAAAAAGTTGGAATATCTTTCAACTTATTCAAGTTAATAAAGAGCTGCATTCTCTAGTTACTGCATATGCAGGAGGAAGGACATTTTAAGAGGTGACAGCTCAGAGACAGACAGACAAACTAGCAAGCATTAGAAGACCAAGATTGTAGAGCTAGAACTTTAAGCAAGTTCTTTAGAGGTAAGAAAGAGGTTTGCAGGAGTTTCAGAGTGCTAAAAAGAAGAGAACATAGAGATTTATTAGGAGTTTCTACAGATTGTATATTGGCACCACTTGAAACTTTGAGAAAAGTGAGTTAATATAAATATTTCTATTTGTGTTGTTTCTTTCTTTAAAAAATAAAATTAAATCAAGTCACCAGTATTGATTTATAACTGCTGTGTAACTAAATTACCAGAATATATTTATCTTATTTAGAAATCTCTGTTCTGCTCTGTTGACTTGTCTGTTTCTACATCAGGAAATGAAATAAAACACTGTTTTATTTACTTTCTCTTTATTGTACATTTAGATATTTGATATAGCAAGCATATTGTCATTGCTCTCATTACTAGTCAAAACATTAAAAACCTTTTTTTCCTCCATTGGTGAAATTTTTAATTGCTGTGTTAATATCTCTTTCTTTCCCAAGTGGTATCTTATTTAATACTGAATTAAAGATATAGTTTAATTTAGGGCGAAGCTGAGTCTTTACAACATTGAAATTTCTCATTCAGCTATACTTTAGCTTTATAATTTTCTTAGAATATGATTGTTTTTTTCTTACTGCAGTTACTTCTAGGTATTTTGTAGGTTTTGTTCCTATTGTAACTGAAATATTTCTCTTATTTATATTTTGAATTGGATATTGTTGACACAAATAAACATTCCTGATTGTGCATATTTATATTATATCTAGTCTTTTATTTGTAATATTTTCCCTTGGTTAAAAAAAATACCATGCATGACTACTGTTATTTTATTTCTTACTTCCTAATGTTTAAATTTCTTATGTCTTTTTCTTGTCTTCTAGCATTGTTTGGAGCCTTTAGAAAAATGTTGAACAATAGTAACGTTTTCCTAACATTTTTGTAAATCCTTCTAGTAACTATGTTTTCAGCTTGTTTCAATGCCTCTTACAGCTTTATCTCTCTTCTTATTCTTAATGTTTTAGATTGATATTTTCTGTTCTTTCTCTAGACCGAGGTTTCCAAGGTACTCAATTACTGTGATGTCTCAACCATATGTTTTTCTATTTCCATTTAATATATTTTCTTTTATTAATTTCTTTTATTATTATTAATTTAGTGACTTTTTTCCCCCAAATAAGTCTTTGTTTTTCTGTCTTTTCTTTTTACTTATTTTACAATCCTAGACTTCTCAGTGATCTCACCTTTTATACTTTCAAATGGTTATACTAAATAATCCTTAGCAGTCATCACAATGCCGCTCACAATGCAGATTTTCCTAGTGGTTTGATTAATTGTCTTTTTAGCCATTGCCTACAACTTTAAGACAAATCGTTACCTTAGTTTATGAAAAGTTGTATCAAAAAAGATACTATACATTTTAAATGCCGATTTTACTTGAATTATTCATAGTCTTTGACAAATTTATGATGAGCTAAATTTCCTCAGGCTATAACTTAAACTACTTCCTAGGTAGTTTATAAAGAAAAGAGAAATAAAAGAGAAATTCTCCTCAAAAAGACAATAAAAGAAACTGGAACTCAGTTAGCAATAAATTCTTCATAAACTGGATATGTTTAAGCAGATTATATGACTTCTACATCCTTCATAGTATCTATAGTATTTCAGTCTTGGATTGTATTGTTTTTGTTTTCAGTTGATTCATAAAGCTTGAGATTATGCAAAAGTAAAAAAAAAAAAATTCTTTAAGTAATTTATCCATAAAAAAGTAACAAAATCCTATACCTGAATTATTATTATTATTATTATTATTATTATTATTATTATTATTATGTGGCTTTAGCCACTTCTATAAATACAATAAATTTCTGATGTAAGATTTCATGTCTGTCTTGGTCGCGACTCTAGTTCCTAGCCTAAAGTAGACAGATAGTTAATATGAATAAACAAAAATCCTCAGCTACATTGGTAGGTATTCCATGTTTAATGATTTAACACCACAGCTATTTCTGAAAAGTCTACAAAATTTTTCTAAAAGAAAATGATTTCTTAGTTTATTTTCAAGTGGCTTATGTTACAGATTGGATTCTCCAAGAAAGATTCTCTGAGATAGAATTGAGCATGTAAATGTTCTTTGGAAGTATCCTTGGAATCAATAGCTAAGAAGCTAGGGGAAGAGGCAGGATTGGACAGAAGGAAATCAGGCTGTGATTCAAGCTTGAAACAGCCTCGTCTGATTCTGTTGGTAACTCTAGAGCTAAAATGACCTATCAAAGCTGTCCTGAGTTGGCTTCCAACAGTCATTAGATGTGGATCACCCTGGAAAGGGATGTAGACTTGGGTGAAATGCTGTTAAGCAGCTGAGGAAATCTCTGAAGAGTAGGATTGCAGAAAGCAGTTTGCCTGCAGCACTCTCAGATGCTGGGGCAACCAGACCTTTCATAAAGCGGGGTCTGGATAGTGGTCCTTTTGCACCATCACAATTAAACCTATGTCTGCACGACAGTAACTATGCAACCAGGGTGTCAAGTGCTAGATTATCTCTTATGACATAAGACACAAATCTGACAACATGTCTAACTCTCTATATGATGGGGGAAGTGAATATTCTTAGAATATTACAAGAATGAATAATATAAAATGCTATATTTTGTGTTTCAGAAGCTTAATAAATATTGGAACTTTAGGGAAATGCAAAAAAAGTTAAGATTTGAGGTCATTTGGATTTGATTTTGCTAGGCTTAGGGGACAGTAAACTCATTGCACTTTGCATGTCCTTAGGTAAGAAAGATTTCTCATATTTAATAAAAACTGTTCTACCCCTAAGAAACCAAACTCTATGTATCTAGTCTATGACCACAGTGACCTTGGTGCAGCCACTATGGAAAAGTTTGGAAGTTAAAAAATTAAAAATTGAACCACCTTATGACCCAGCAATTGCACTTCTGAGTATTTATCCAAAAAAAACACAAAACATTAGTTGGAAAAGATATATGTAACGCCTGTGTTCACTGCAGAACTATTTACAATAGCCAATATATGGAAGCAACTTAAGTGCCCACCAGTATATGATTGGATAAAGAAGATGATGTAAATCTTACCGTTTGCAACAACATGGGTAGACCTAGAGGATATTATGCTAAGTGAAATAAGTCAGACAGGGAAAGGCAAATACCATATGATCTCACATATATGTGGATTCTAAAGAACAAAATAAATGAAAGAATAAATAAAACAAATGAAAGAATAAATAAAAACAAACAAAACAGACTCAAATACACAGAGAATGAACTGGCAATTGCTAGATCAGGAGCAGGGAGAGGGTGGCTGGTGGTGGTGGAGGGCTGGATGAAGAACGTGAAAGGATTAAGAAGTACAAATTGGTAGTTGCAAAACAGTCCTGAGGATGTGAAGTGCAGCGTAGGGGATATAGTCAATGACGTTATAATAACGATGTGTAGTGCCAGGTGGGTGCTAGACTGATTGAGACTAATCGAGGGGATTACTTTATGGTATATAAATGTCTAACCATTATGCTATACACCTGAAAAAAAAAAAAAAAGATTTGTCTTATATTTAATAAAAAGTGTTCCTTCCACCTCTGAGAAATCAAAATTTGGATTTCTAGTTCTTGACCACAATGACCTTTCCTAACATTTATCTTACTCCTACACTTTATTAAATATTTTCTTGGTCTAACTCAAAGCCCCTAAGCCTTCTCTCTTTCTTAATTCTTTTAGCTGCCACAGCCTGCCTTATTTTCATGCCTCATCATCCATAACTTTGACTTCTTCAGTTACTTTCTTAACTACCACCATGCAGTTTATTACTGCCATTTTTTTTTTTTAATCATCACTATTGTCGACTTTCTGCTAAAGTCACTTTGCTAGTTGCCATCCATGCTCAATACAAGGGGGAAGTCTCCACACTACTAGAGAAAGCCCCCATTATTGTGCCAAACAGTTCTTTTCCACTGTTAGAATCTCTATATTTCTACTGGCTCTTTAACTGCTCTAAACCTCTTGTTCTGCTTCTCACGGTGAGATTCCCTTTCCCATCGTCTACTTTGACCCCTTTCAACCCTTTATGTTTCAGAAATATGCAATCATCCTTGTCTCTCTCTTTCAATATTTGTGCATCCTTTGCAGCAGTTATTTACTGAATGTTTACAACATGCCAGGCATTATGCTTCATGATACAAAGAACTCATTTATATCCTACAGAACCTCAAAAAGGTTGGTATTGTAATGCTCATCCTAAAAATAAGGCAACTGAGACTTAGTTAAATAATCAACTCAGTTGAAGTGACAGAGCTTATGTATTTCAAGCAGGATTCCACATTAGGGTCTACTTGATTCATACTTCTATGACTTTCAACTCATCAAAAAATGAGTGGCAGGCACTGCGTTAAGTGTTAAAATACAGAGAAATTAGCCTCTCTGCTTTGAAGACCTCACAGTAGAGTATGAGAAACCACTAATACAATAAGTGCTATTATAGCGGTACACACAACATGCTGTAGGAGCCTAGAAAACGAAGTGTCTGCCCACAGGAGTTGGAGATGATTTCATAGAAGAGGTGATGTTTGAATTATATCCCAGGATGAGTAAGAAAGTCTGTCAGTGATCAACTGAGTAAGAGTGAGACAATATTATATGCAACACATGGTGAAATGAAAAGGCCTGGCATGTTTGGGTGTAGCATCCAAAAAACAAACCAAGAAACAAAAACCTAGCTGGAAATGTAGTTAATTGGGCAAAGGGACAAGGGATAAAACCAGAAAGATAAGTTAGGAAAAAATGAAGAAGAACCTCATAATATTGAATGAATTTGTCTTCCTTCTTCTACCCTACTCCTCTTCTTTGACAGGTAAATGGATGTTTGTAATATATCATTTGAAAACTGAAACTAGTGACTTTTTATATAATTCTGATCAAAATCAAGGAGCTTGTTTGAATAATTAAATAATGATGTTTCAGTTACCCGAGAATTGCAATTATATCCAGGAATAGTCAGTATCTTTCTTCATCTGCTGTATAATAACCTCTAGAAATTTTTGTAGTTTTAGCATTTTGGTGCTAGTGCCATAATAATAGATCCCATGAGTTATTCTTGCAGGGAAGTGTCATCAATTACCCATGCTTAAGTGTTTTAGGATCATGTTTGGTGAAAAGAATTATATTGTTTAAAATTATTATCATTATTGTAGAGAAAGTTTCAAAAAGTGCTTAAGTTGCTTCTCCTCTTGCTCCATGAAGAGATAGAAAGTTTTCAGTTTAAATGAGTAACATCTCCCTGTGGACATTTTTAGTGTAAATTACCTGAAAAATGTTTTTATTCTTAGCATGAGAATTCTTTTTTCAAGAGTTCACTCTTTCAATTCTATGTTCATCTCATTTTTTTAATCAAATATTTCTTTTCTACAAATAGAATATATGTGTTTATTCAAAAATGAATAACATTATTAACATCTTATAATCATAGCTAACTAATTAGGAATTATATTTATTAACCCAATTAAGTTTTCATAATGATAATTCAGGTGTAAATACTAACCATGTGGATACAAATTGGTCAGATACTCTGTTCCGATGATTGAACTCAGATGATTTTTAATATGGTTAGATTTAAAATGGACATTTTGAATGTAACTAATAATAATCAGCTTTATAATAGGTAGTTTTTATTTAGTGATCAATTTGAAATTTAGTTTAGACCATACTCCACATAGATTTTTCCAATTTTTCTACTGACATAATTAAAAATCCACCTAGTCGTTTTGACATATGATCTAAGTGACAAACCATTCTATAAATACTTAATCAGATCAGTACTCCTGGAGCTTAAAAGTTGAAACCAATTGAAAATACTTTTGTGTGAAAGTGGACAGTTTGAAGAGGGAAGAATATGCTGATAGCTAAGTGATAAGGGCTACTCACAAGGGCTACAGACTTGTTCTGAACTGGATCCTGGTTGATTTAAGAAAATTATATATGGGCATTTACTTCTAAGTCTTTGAAATGTTGACTAAACTTATGTTTTTAGCCTTTCTGTCATTATATTTTTCTTCACATCAATTCTCAAAAATTATTTTCATACTGACACATTTTCCAGATGTAGAGGTTGCATTTTAATTAAAAGTAAACCTAAGGAAAGAAGTGAAGAAGAGATCATGAATTACTTCAGAGAATAGGAATGTATACCTTCTGCCTCAGCTACACCTTAAAATCTAAAAAAAATAATAAATTGTAAATGTTATTATGTTGAGAGTTGGTATACCAGAAAAGAAAGCCTTTTGACCTGGCCGTTTTGTTAGCTTAAAATCTTACTTAGGGCAATAATTTATCATAATAATTTCAAAACTGAGACTGCAATTATAGGTCTTTGGTTTTTGAACATTGTTTTATTTATTTCCTTCTTGTATTTGCCTTATACTCAGGATAGCAAACTCTACACATAGATTTTTTCCTATTTCTTTTAGAATGGAGGCTGTTATTATATAACAGTTTATTTAACCTATTCTTATTGCTGAAGGTTGTTTCCAGACTTTTGATATTACAAACAATGTCACAATGAATAACCTATGTTATTTCAAATGTATGAAGGTACACTGTAGGATAAATTTCAAGGAGTACAATTCCCAGGTAGAGAAAAAGTCACATCTGTAATTTTTATAGATAAACTCTAATTACCAACCATGAAAATTGTTCTGTTTGGCATTTCCACTTGGTCCCTATGGCCTATGTAATAGAGGACAGGGCGTTATCAAATCTTTGGATATTTTCCCAGTTCGAAAAGTGACAAATGATATTTGAATGTGCTTTTTAATTTGTTTTTCTAAAAACAAACATTTTTTTTCTCCCACAATTCTGGAAGCTAGAAGTCCAAAGTCAAGGTGTTAAAAGGGCCATGCTCCTTCAGAAGTCTCTAGGGGAGGATCTCTCCTAGCCTTTTCCAGCTTCTGAGAACCCCAGGTATTCCTTGGTTGGTAGATGCATCACTCTAATCCTTCACCTTCACATGGTATTCTTCCTATGTCTCTGTGTCTTCACTTGGTCCTCTTCTTATACAGACACCAGTCATATTGTATTAGAGGGCCACTCTACACCAATATGTCCTCATCTTAACTAATTATATCTGCAACAACCCTATTTTCAGATAAGGTCTCATTCTTGGCTCCTGGGGGTTAAGACTTCAATATATCTTTTTTGAGGGGAATGCAGTTCAACTCCTAACAGCTCTCAATGTGTATTAGCTGAATAAATAAACAAGATGAGTTTTAAACTGATGTTTTTCATCAATATAGATGGAACTGATTATAATGTATATTCTTTGTGGGAGATGAACAGCTAAAGCCAAGGTCAAAGGAAATGTATTCCTCTACATTTGTAAGTTTATTATGGTTTCAAATTCATAGAGACCCTGTACTCAGCAACTAAAAGAAACTAGAACAGACGCACAATCCTCCAGAAATTCCCACTTTTCTAGTCACCGTACATTGTCTGGGGGACAGATGAGTTACAGGAGGAGTAGAGTACCTACTTGCATTCTCTAGGATTGGATCTGGGCAGAAATAAAAGGAAATATTTTGACAAGATGTGACAAAAAAATTGCAGACCAGATGAGTATCTAATTTTTGTTTTAAAAACTTCCATTGTACTTTTAACATCCATTTTCTTTTTGTGAAGGAGACTGTGAAATTATTTTTTTTCTGTAAATTATCTTTTCAAGATCTATGCTTTTTCTTAATTGGGTTGGCTGTCTTTTGCTTCTCTAAAGTCTATAAGCTCTTAATATATTAAAGAGATCAGCTCTTATAATAAGTGTTGCAACTATGAGTCCTCTTTGTCATTTGTTTTTTGGTACTTTTATGGTTTATCATAATGTACATAAATATGTTTAAATCAAATTTATTAATATCTTAATTTTTGTCTTCTGAATGTTGTATCTTGATTAGAAAGCAATTCCCTATTAGTTTAATTTTGCATTGGTTTATTGCTTTTGAAAATTTCACTCATGAATTCTACTTTATTATATTTGATAGAGTGAAGAGATAATAGAAACAAGGCAAGAAGTGTTTTGATGTAACTTTCTTGAACTTTGGCTAATTATAACAAAAATAAGCTTTGGAACTTTAAGTATTTTGATACTTAAAATGATAATCCCAACCCCACTAACTGAAAATCCACAACTCTGATTATTTTCACCAAAGATAATTTTCCACTGATAGGAAGCTAAGAGTAGGCTTTCATTATTTCCTCTTTATTTTGAAATGATTTTTCCATAGTAATATTAATAATATTTATTAGACATTTGAGAATAGAAAGTCTGGGCCTTAATAAGGACAGTTAGACACTTGTACTTTACTTGATACTAATGTATTACTCATTTTTGAAAAATATCTTCTAAAAACGTTCTTGTTCAAATGTATTATTTCTCAACATATTTACTATAGCAAATATATATATTCAGGCTATTTGTGAATAATTGCAAGTGCACTGAAATTTTTTAAATCATATTAAAGTTAAAATGATTTAATATTTAAAATATTTCTAACTTAATATTTAAATATTCTTATTTTTAAAAATTGTGACTCCTAAGAGGCAATTTTGTTTTTGTGATTAATTCATTTTGAATTTGTTAATTAATTTTATTTAATTATGAACATTTAGTACATGTGACCTTAACACATTTTTATGTAACTAAGATAATATTTCTATACCTGGCAGAGTCCTTTTTCATCCTAGTTTTATAAGTAAATTTATAGTCTTGGCTTATTACCTAGTCATTTTAGTTTTTAGGGCTACATTATATTAATGTACAATATAATGGTGAAAAATATTTCATTTTAAAATAATGAAAAAGCAATTAGCACTACCAATAAAGCGTGGCTAAAATATTTAAAAAGAAAATATGAATAGATTTGTGTATATATGAGGAAGAAAATGAAATAAGTGGATTTAATATTATATATATACACAAATATGCATTCATATATTATATATAAATGTCAGCATACATGTATCCACATTTTTCTATGTGAGTACTTAAACATGACGTATGTTTTTGTGTTCTTATTCACATCTGCAATTTTAATCTTAATATGCCAAAATCCTGAACAAAAGTTTAAAATTCAGTAATATGGAAAACCAAGCTAGTGCTCAAAATGTATTTTGATCTATGTTCTCAATCAAAGTCCATCATACCCTTTACAGGGATTGAGAAAGAAATACTAAACCAAATAAACTTGCTCCAGCATACTCTGCAGAGACTTATACATTTGGATTGACAAATGTTAAATAAATGAGTTCTAGCAATTATTATATATGGTGTTTTATAAACATATTGGTACTTTGTTCTCATGTTCTTAATTAACCTATGTATCTGCAAATGTACAAATGCTCATTTATCCAATAAATTTCATGTCTATAACATCAGATGTTCTATATAGGCCTATGAATTATAAACAAATAAACAAAAAACGAAGCCCAAGAAATAACCCTAAAATATTTGAAAATTATTTGCTCATCTGAAATGTACTGTGGATTTAACAAAACCAAAGAGATGTTTCTTTTTGAAGGTCCACCTGAATTAAATATGCAGGCTATGTGTGTTGAAAACATACGTTTGTAATTGGATTTTCCTTTAGTCTCTTCAGACGTGTACAATAGACATGGCTTTTGCTCTTGCAATTACTTTAAAATTAATGGGAAAAGGAGACTATCTAATATAGTATCTCTCTTTTCATAATACATTTTTTAAAATTCTTCTGGAGGAAACACATAGCCAAACAAAAAATAGATGTTTAAATTGCCTTTTAAGTTATTTGAAATACTCTATTAAAGGAAACCTAGGGGCGAAGTCAAAAGAATAATTTCTTTTTTATTTATAGTGAATATTTTTAGAACCTAGAAACAAATAGGAAATATTGTTAATTAGTATAGTTGACAAAAAGTCCTTTGTGATTCCTCTATAATCTTTCTTCACCAATTACATTGTTTATATTAACATCATATCTACAGAAATATATTTCTAGATTTCATTCCTCTTGCACTTTTTAACTTAAAGGAGATAAAATACAATTCTACAGCTATTCATTTGTTACAAATAGTCCCTTTATCCTTTTTATAATGAGTACATTGTTTAATATAATTTATTTTGCATTTATTTTAGAAAGTATATCTCTTAAAATATAGAAACACAATTTATCCAGGGAAGGTAATTTATTGTACTCAACTTCCAAAATCTTGGGAATATAAATAATTTCTAAATAATTCTTAAGTGATATTTCAATCAGCATTAATTATTTTTGATATGTTTGGCTCTAGTTTTTATTTACCAGAGATTGTTCTGAAAATTTTTAAATAATTATCAAAGTTTATTTCTCTCAACTATTCCACCACCAATGGTGCTATTTGAAAATATTTGTTAGACCTTACATACTTAATATCAATGTTTTTTTAATCTGTGATGAGAATGAAAACTTGAAAATTATAAAATGAAACTGTTTATGAATGTCACATGATATATAATTTATTCTTATTTTTAGACTATGACTGGATACATATTAAATGCTAACTAATTTTTTGTGTTTATTGATCAACTTAATTCTATTATTCGATGTTTTCTCCAAAAAGTACACTATTCCATCAGAAACTCTTAGCTCAGAACCAGAATATGTATAGATATTTATTTTCAAAGCTATCTAAAGTCATCCAATAGCTACTAAATGAAGTATTTAAATGTTTCCATCACATTTTCAAAAAAAAAAATTAGATGTGCAAAAATGCCTTAATGTTAAAAAACACCATAACTCATTACTGACATTGCACATATCTTCAAGTGCATTGCTTCTTTAATCACACTTAACATCTAATTGCATAGTTTGCACTTAAAAATCACTAAAATTGGTTTAGAAAACCTTCAAATACTTGCTTTCTCTCTACTATGATTTTAAAAGTTGAAATAAATTTCAGGTTATGATGTTCTAGAATATGTTTTAACACATCTGTGAATATTAATTTATATAAATTTCAATTAAAATACCTAAAAAGTGAAAAATTTATTTCTTATGAATAGTATTTGCATACCATTTGAAGATTTGATGAATAATTTCTCTGAATATATGAATTCTTTTACTTTTAAGTAACCTATGTGTTATCATAAATAATACTTTTCTGGTTCCTCTGATGAAACAGACTGAAACAAAATATCTTGAGTGTTGAAATGCCACAGAAACATTTTCTAATACTCTAAGATTTTCATAATTATGAATACTGACTTTAATTTTTTAGTTTTAAGTCTCAAAATATCTTGTATTTAAGCTCTTAGAATCATTTCCATCTCAATCCAGTCTGGTTCTTAAAGAGAATACTTAGGTAATGGCCATCAGAATCTTAAAGTTAGATAATATTTGCACAGGGACTTCAGAAGTTCTGGAAATTCTAATACTGTACAAGATCAACAGCAGAAAAGATTAGTAGAATAGCCTCAGAGTCTGTTATATCTCATATGTGGGGATAAAACAATAACAGTAACAAGTAATAGAAACCACAGACAAAACCACTGCACTTGGAAAACTGTCCCTATATATATCTATAAAGAACCAAGATGTTGTTAGATATTGCATTGTCTATTGAATACTGTAACTTCATTCCCCTTTCCAGAATTGTTTAGCAGAATGGTCAAAGACTAGTTGTTATGCCTACATTAGTGGAAGATATGTGTGAACAAGGCCATGGGCCAGACTGACCAACACTAACAGGAAATTTGGTGGAAAAAAACAAACCAGCCATGCATTCATAGGGCTTATGAAGAAAATGCAACCAGTTGTGGGAATGACAGGAAGAAAGAGACATTCTTAGAAGCAAAATTCTACTCATATTGGATTCAAATAAAAATTTCCCTTTGTAAGGAAAGGGGATTAAAAGAGAATAGCTCAGAAAGAACAGGAAAAAGTTTTATCTTGACTTGTAGATGTGGTTTTCATCATCCACAGACAAATTCCTCAAAATTCTCTGTTATGTATTGAAGCGTTTTGAAAAAGAGAGAGTAGGAAACCCTATCTCAGATACTAGAAAACATAGTTTAAGTCCCTTTCAAATGTATTTGCCTTTGGCAAGCTAGGCATTTATTTCAGATTTCTCAAGATGTGCTGTCTCTGCTGGGATCCCATTACCTCATTAATGGACAGCAGCTTCCCAAACCATCTATTGGCTTTCAGACACTTAATCTATGATTTATCCTGGTACAGACAGTGCTGCCAGATTACCTGAGTTTTTAGTCAAGAATATTCAGTCGATCTTCATTTTGCTTAGATAAAATCCAAATGTCAGCCTATTATTTAAACTCCAAAAAGCTCAAGTTCCAGCCCACTTTACATTTTATTCCTTATGGTGCTGTCCTGAACTGGATACTCCCTATAATCCCATACCTGTGACATTTTCCCACTTTCTTACTTTTAGAAGAAAAGGAAACTAATTATATTGAATAACTTATGTACCAGCCTCTGTGCTAGATTGTTTCAGATATATTATATGAAATTATTACACAGGATGGGCATTATGTATTCTCTGCCAAGAAACCTAAAATTTGACAATGCAAATGACTCATTTGCATTATCTCATAACTAGTAAAAGACAAAGCAGACTCTAGAAAAGAATTTGTGTGAATCAGTGTCCCTATCTCTTTCTCCTTGTCACACCACCCACCCATGTTATTTATTCTTTGATAACATATTCCTTTCACATACTAGCATCCACTCTCAGATTTTTGTCCTCAACAAAACTTTTATTTGTTTTCTTGTATTCACTTTTTTTTCAGTTAGAAGGCAATTTCTGTCTTCAATGAATTATTATAGAAAACTTGCATCATAGATATTTGTCATAATTCTTATTGATGTTCGTAATCTATTTTTAGTAAATTGAAAGTCTTCTAGGATTAGCTACTTAAAGAATAGAACATGTCTTTTTAATTTTGTGCCCTCATGCAGTATATATAGTAATCCTCAGTTAATATTCAGAATGAGTTCTGAATGAATGAAAGAATGTCTAGCTATTCCTTATGAATACTCCTTAACTCTATACAGTTATTAATAAAATAATATATAACATAATAATCACTATAGTGCCTTGCACTACTGTTTGAGTTTGCTGCTGATGAATATAATTACAAAGAATTAACCTTTCCTAGGTTAATTAATCTATGATACCATTCCATTTCTAAAATATTGGTTACTTTCCAATGGCTATATTCAGGATTTGATGCTTTCTTGCAGAGATTTTTTCATGAGGTGCTCCATTTTTCACTGCCATTTACTAACCCCCACATACTGTGTGTCTAGCCACAAAGCCAAACAATCCTTTGACTCATAGCTTCCTGAAGCAAAGATATTAGCAACAGAGGTCATTTGTGATACCATATTTGTTTCTTTCTGGGTTTATTATAACTTCTTTTGCCTGAGTATGTGGTAATATTATTTACTACTATAATATTAAAAACATAAAAGCATAAATAACATTAATGCAGGTTTTTACTAGTAATTGCCTCTAACTGAATGCCCTTGACATCAGGATAGGTATAGAATATTAAAATAACATTGACTTAAATATTTATTATAAGAATGTGCATGTAAATCATGTTTTCCAATTTAATATATCTGATGATAATAATTAAACTCATTATAAAAGGTGGAGGAAATAAGAAATGATGGGACAAATGATTTCTATATATGAATTATCCTATATGACCATGAGACTGGTAAGTGAAAAATAGAAGATTTAATTAAAGCCACTCACTACTTTATCTTGAATGAATTGTAAAGAACACAATTCAGCCTGCTCTTTACCAGTAGTGTATATAAGATATTTTATTAGGTATGAAGGAAAGATTTACCTAATTTTATTTAGTTGTTTATTAGTACATGCCTTTAATATAATCGTTATTAATTAACAGATTATTCTTGCAAATTAGAAACACAGTAGATGTCTTCCTTTAAAGAAGATGCTGTATCTAGGAAAACAGAATTAAGTATTATTTTCTCACATTTTACAAAATAGCAAATCATAAAGTTCTAAGTGATTAAATAAGAGCTATTACCAAAATTACTAGGTTCTTATCTATCTTAAGTTAAATTGAACTTTTAAAATCATTGACTCAGCACTCCTAGAATCAAGTTCTCCTAAATCAAGTTCTGTGCAGAAATGAGAATAAAGACATGAGTTAGTCTTAATCTCTTTCTGCGGGGCTATTTAGCGTATTATTATTATTGGAAGGTTAATTTTAAATAGTTGAGGACAAATTGTGCCCAAAATTTGGATAAATTGTGATTTATCCAAAAAAGGATAGTTAATACCTGTTAGAATGTCAGAGCGAACAGATTCCATTAACAGGTTAATTTCATCAGTGACAGTTCCTAATAGGACACTAGGATAATGACCACAAAATCACCTGAGTCTGTCTGGTTACCAACTGATTTTAATAATTCCTGAGGAAACAACATAGTAAAAAGAGCCTTGGCTGTAGATACAAATGAGAACCAGATTCAAATCCCAGCTTGGCTACTTACTTACTTTAGGATCTTGGCAAATTGCTTATCCTTTTCAAACTTGTCTATTTATCAGTTAATTGATGTAATAATATCTGTTAGACAAGATAAGATTGTCCTGAAAACTAAGCAAATTCATATGTAAAATCAATAGTATTGTGCCAGGCACAATTCAACAAAATAGGGGTTGTTATTATGATCTGAAGGAATTATTTGATAGGTGACTTTAGAGCGTCCATAAATATGTTTACTAAGGACTAGTAAGCTCTTTAGTAGATGAACTAAATACAGTATGTACCGAATGGCTTAATCCTTATAGAAATTGATCTTTATCAAAAGAGAGAACAAAATGAAAGCTATAGATTTTATTTGGAAGTTAATAATTATTTCTTCCTTCTTAATAGTAGAATCTATAGTCTCAGATGATTTATTCTAGTTCTAGTATGTTTATGTTGTTATTCTTTATGCCATATTGTAATGTCCTCTGCAAAAGATTCATATTGGACCTTGCTAAGCTTATTTTTCTGTATCAGTCCTGAAATGCTAGTTGTAGACATCTCTGTGCTTCTCTCTCCTCTATAACTTTGCTAAGATTACTTATTAGACTATAGAGTAGCTTTGCCCTAACTATAGAAGTCCCTCTATATCCACACGGGATACTTTCCAAGCCCCCCCCCAGTGGATGCCTGAAACTACAGATAGTATCAAACCTTACATATGTTATGATTTTTTTTTTCTGCTTACATACACTTCATAGCTTCTCTTTGGCGTATCCAAATTGCCAGCATTACTACATTTGCAGTTTGGGGCCATTATCAAGTAGCATAAAGATTACTTGAACACAAGCACTGAGGTACTACAGCGTCGATTTGATAACCAAGATGGCTGCTAAGTGACTAACTGGAAAGTAGTGTCTGGGAGAGATGGAGAGGGATGGCATGAGATTTCATCACACTGAGAACATCACACAATTTAAAACTTTTGAATTTTTCTGCCATTTTCCATTTGATATCTTTGGACCATGGTTGACTAGAGGTAACTAAAATTGCAGAAAGCAATACCACAGATAAGGGGCGACTACTGTACAAGCATTTGCCAGTACCTTTTTGTCTCCATCATCTACTTTAAGCAAGATTGTTATGTATTTTTATTATTGTTATTGTGGTTACTATTTGTCATAGAACAAATTTATGTAGCCCATGAAGTTCTCTTGCAACTCCATAAGCTACTTTTGGCCTTCTCCTAATTCTTCACAATTATTTTATGTTGAAAGTGGGCAGAGATACTTCCAACTCACCACTGGCTTAAATAAGAAAAGCATAGCTTCTAAAATGCTGACAGGAAAACCGTTTGGTTTTCTCTGATCAGGTTTCCTACCTGCAATCCAAATGTCCCCACTGGATTTTAAAAGGTCAAAGTGACCAGTTACCCCGTAGCTTTGTTTTCCAGACTCTTGACCTTTACTATTCAACAGTTTCAATTTTCTTTAGATATAATTGGGTTTAATACAAATGTAATAATAACTAACATATTTTTAGCATTTTATTTTATTATTAGTTTCAAGTATAGAGTACATTGGTTAGACATTTATATAGTTTATGAAACGATCCCCCTAATTGCTCTTTCTCTCCTCTGGCTCTTCACCTAGCCATTACATTCATGCTAACCACATTCCCTATGCCATGCTCCCCCACCCCGTGACTATCTATCAACTACTAATTTGTACTTCTTTAACCCTTCACTGCTTTCTGCCTTCTGGCCTTCACCAGATTGTCCTCTACGTTTTTGAGTCTGTTTTTGATTAGTTTGTTTTTTTGTTCTTTAGATTCCACATATAAGTGAAATAATATGGTCTTTATCTTTCTCTGTCTGACTTATTTCACTCATCATAGTAACCTCTAGATCCATCCATGTCGTTGCAAATGGTAGAATTTCATTTTTTTTTATGGCTAATATATTTCATTGTATATATGAACCATAACTTCTTTATCCAATCATCTGCTGGTAGGCATTTAGGTTGCTTCCATATCTTGGCTGTTGTGAATAGTGCTGCCACGAACTTAGGGATGCATAGATCTTTATGAATTATCGTTTTGGTTTTCTTTGAATAAATACCCAGAAGTACAATTGCTGGGTCAAAAGGTAGATCCATTTTTAATTTTTTGAGGAAAATCCATACTGTATTCCATATTAGCTGTACCAATTTGCAATCCCACCAACAGTGTGTGAGGTTTCCTTTTCACCACATCCTCACCAACATTTGTTTTTTGATATATTGATAGCCATTCACCGATATCTCATTGTGATTTTAATTTGCATATTTCTGTTGATTAGTGACCTTGAATATCTTTATGTCTATTGGCTATCGGTAATCCCTCTTTGGAGAAATATCAATTCAGGTCTTCTGCCCATTTTTTAATTGGATTTTTTTTTTATTGAGTTGTATGAGTTTTTAATATATTTTGTATATTAACCCCTTATCAAATGTGTCATAAGCGAATATCTTCTCCCATTCAGTAGATTGTCTTTTCATTTTATTGATGGTTTCCTTCGCTGTGCAAAAAACTTCTTAAAAATATGGACTGCTTCACGAATTTTCATGTCTTCCTTGAGCAGGGGCCATGCAAATCTTCTCTGTATCATTTGAATTTTAGTACATGTGCTGCTGAAGAGAGGACTAATACCAACATTTTAAGAGTCTGGTAGGCACTGTTATAAGTTCTTTGCTATTACTATATAATTTTGCTATTGGTATGTTAATTTCTAAATGAATTAAAAGTATCTGTATCATTTAGATTAGACTAATAAAGTACACTCTAAATAAAGTTTGGTAGCAACATTAATTTTAAAACTATGTATAAAATCAAAGCAGCACTGTTTAATCTCACCTTTACCTTCCAGTAAATTGTTTTTTGTTGTCGAAAGCATCAAATTGAGAAGGATTTTGAGTCCTCATCCAGTCCAGACAGGAAAGAATACAATAATTTTATTAGTTTCCTGAGGTTGTTGTAACAAGTTACCACAAACTTTGTGACTTAAGCAAACAGGAATGTATCACATTTCTGTAGTCCAGACATGAAATAAAGGTGTTAGTGTGGTTGCATGCCCTCCAGAAGCTCTAAGGAAAAATCTGTTGCTTGCCTCCTATGGCTTCTAGTTTTTCTTTGGCTTGTGGCTGCATCACGCTCATCTCTGTTTCCTTCTTCACATTGTCCTCTCCTCTGTGTATCTGGATCTAATATCCCTCTGCCTCTTTATTATAAGGGTACTTGTGATGTCATTTAGCATGCACCTGGGTAACCAAAATGATCTCCTTGTTTCAAAATCCCTAACTTCAAGCATATCTGTATAGACCCTTTTTCCAAATAAGGTCATATTCTCCGGTTCCTGGGATTAGGATGTGGACTCATTATTGGCCTACTACAGTGATCGCTTAGCAATATCTGTCATGGGTAAGTTGAGGGTGTATAGGCATACCATGCATGCCATATCTTACCATCAGTGACTTAGTCTGTCATTTTTCAAATAAGTATTAGGTTATGTGACTTGTCCAAGATTAGTGCATTAGAAGAATCTCAGCAGGAAATACATGGTATAATAAGTTGGAGTAATGAAAGAGATTTTAGTAAAGGCAGGAATGAGGCACAACAGCAGGGACTGTTGAAGTATCTCAAGACTAGTAACAGAACTTCTAAGCCTGAAGGAGCAAGGGAAAGTTTATCTAGAACTGACAGCAGTGTGGCCTTTGGTAGAGGGATGCAGAAAAGTAGAGAGTAAGGTATAAAAATCAACCTTGTTCTCTTTTCAGTTTTCTGCTGTTGCTTTTCATTAGCTAAACCCAAATGAAAGCCGGGGGGCAAGGTAGCCTGTTGTGATCCATTTGGGTTAGTTTTACCGGGCAAAGTGGAGAAAGACGGAGACTGGATCTGGCAGAGTAAAGGGAAATATGGAGACCAATCACACAGATCATTAGTGTCATAGCTGGGAGCATAGTTTAAGCTTCTTTATTACAAATTGTATTGCAGTTTTCAAAATATCAAATTTAACTTAACAAATGTTTGTTGGGTGCATGCAAGTCTCTCTATATAACACAACAAAAACTGCCAGATTTTCTTATAGGTTACAGCAAAAACACACTGCAGTTAATGAAAAAATCAGCATTCTTTTTGCAGTACTGATATAAGTCTGCACTTAAGTAGGGCTCAGAATGAAAATACACGAAAGGATATTCATTTGAGCTACATTGTAATAAGCAATAATTAGGACTTGGCAAAATATTAGATATGGCATAGAATGGAAAACAGTTAAAAAGAGAATGCCAAATATGAATCTAAGATTTTAAAGTCAAATTATAAAATGTTTCTGAACTTTACAAAAAAATTAATAAAGTTAGCAAACAAGCTCTTATGGAGAAATTTACTTTATGTCTTAAATTCGAGGCCCGGTAGGATATCTATGTCAAGGTGACTAGAGACATTTGAAATGTCAGTTGACACCTAGGATGAGGTAGAATGGAAAGGGGGGAATATAATAAAGATTATGTTTAATTATTAGTAAAATTGTATTGCTGTTTTACTATGAGCCATACACTGAATAAGAATTTGGTAATGGACTAATGCATATGATCAACCAATATTACTACTTTCAGAGAAGTCATTAAAGATGGAAGATACTTAGCAAATACCTTTCATAAGACTGGATTAGGTGCTATGATATGGAAGGTATACATATATAAAGTTCTATTAGTTCTTGCTTAAGGATGACAGTTGAAGTTACAGGAGTGGGAAAGAAAGCTTGGAATATAAGCACAGCATAATTCTCATGTTGGGGATATTTCAGACAGATATTTTGAATATGACGCTAATGGTTTTTATTTCCTACCTTGTAAATACCAATGTTATTTAAACACCTTCAAACTAAATCAAATCATGAAAAACCACAATGTTTTGAAGTTCATTCCATGTTTTTGATAACTATGTCATATTTCTTGAAGTTATAAAATATATGGTTGTAGAAGATTACAGAGAAAAGCAGACAATATTAGCGACAAAGTCACGGTAGTATTCTCACATTTAAGGTATGGGAGGGAAAAGCAGGTGCCAATAATTGTAATAAGACTACTCAGAGAGACTGAAGATTTAGGATAGAATAAAATGCTAACTTCAGACAGAGTGGGATTTTCAAAATGAAGGATGTTCAGTGAAGCAAAATAGTGCAGAAGGTCAGGAAAAAGTACGAATGAGAGAATAAACCTATTGACTGGTGAATAGGAGGTCATTGATGACTTTTGACTTTTTCAAGACTAATTCGAATAGTTTTAGAGTACAGGAAGTTGCAGAAAAACTAGAACCCTAAGGAGCGAAAGACTACAAAATGAACAAAGAAGCAAGGTGAGAATAGCAATATTCCCAGAGTAGAGAAATGGCAAAACTGAAGGAACTTTCATTTTTACAATATGAAGCACCTAAACATATTTGTAGATCCAATAAAGGGGACAATATAAAGTGAGGCTGAAGTTGTATGAGAATTAAACACTGGTAAAATGATTAAAGGGACAATATAGATGACATAAGAGTACATTTTACAGAGTAACAAAGAGAGAAAAGCACGGTAAGGATGGAGAAAAATTCAGTGTATCAAGGAGCAGGTAGAAAATACAGTCAGAAAGTAGAATTCTACCTTGTATAAAATCATTCACAAAGTTCTTCATTGTGTAGCACTATTAAATTTAAGATCTAGTCACCCAATGGGTGAATGATGTGGAATGGAGATAGAAAATGGATGACTCTTAAAGTTGGAAGAATCCTTATCTTGATGGTCAAGTCCACAGAAATAATACCAGAAATTGGAAAAGAGTGCTGAGGCCTCTGGGCAATGTGAACAAACTTAAACCGATGGCATATTAATTCAGCCTGTCTAATTGCTGCTCGCTGCTCGCACAAATAAATTATTATTTATTCTAGACATGAGGGAACAGATGGAGATTTCATTTATTTTATTATCTGGGTACCATCTGCAGCAAAACAGGTTTGTAAAACATTATTATGGACCAATAATTTTATTTCATTTTTCATCACTGCCATCATCATTATCTTCTTTGTTTTCTTCATCACCATCACCCTCACTATCTTTAAGAGAGCCATTCATTTCAGGCATTCACAAATCTGCATTAAGCACAGTTTTACATGTCTACATTAATTGTCTATCTTTTCTTTTTCTCTATCCCCCTTTTTATCTTCCTTATCCTTGATACAATGAGATTTTCCCCATTTTCAGCTGGAGTAATTGAATTAATGATCCATAGACATAATGAAACAGTGAAAGTTTGGCTGACGTTAACATTTTTTTAAAAACAGAATTGCCCATAAGTTTTCACTGGCCATATGTGTTTCTGTTTTTTCTTTTTTCTTTTTGTGAAACCACTAACCAACATGAGTGAGAAAACAAGTTTAAGTGGCAAGGTATAAACATCTGAAGCCTGAGCAAAATTATACCTTAATGTGGGAAATGGTATTGCTCACTTTTATTAATGTACAGAAATGTCTTCCTTTCAGACAGAAATAGAGAAACAAATAGCATATGCTAGAGAATAATGGTACACATGCTTCAGAGCTTTTTCTCAACATCCTGGTCGTCCCTTGGTGGTTTCAAAAAAAATGTCCTTATACAAAGCAGATCTCATTATAAAGAAAAATTTCCTTGCTTCAGTTTTCAGTGTAGCACCTGTTACATCTTTCCCCCTGTCCAATGAGAAAATCCTTTAACTCACCTCCAAGAAAAAAATTATATGAAATAAAAATTTTTAAAAAATGGAGAATAATTTTATTTTTGGAAAAATAGATAATGCCTCTGTCAGTTTGTATTTACTCCAGTGGCCATAGTGACATTTTCTAGTTACAGCAGCGAAGATGCCAAAATTTCCATCCATAGGACCACACAAGATACATAACAGAGGACATTATTAATTTTAACACAGAGTAATTTATTGAAACCCAACACTCTATTATTAAAATATTGGAAGTTTTTCCCTTTCCATCCCACTCATCACTCTAAATGAGTCCACATTGTCTATTTTTTTTAATCTATTTCTCTATCCCCCCAAAAAGCCATCTGCTATTTCCTTTATGAAAAAATAAAACCTACAATTAGTGTCTCGTTCATTTTTTCTTTCTTGAAAAAAAGAGAATTATTATGCAAATACTCTGCAATTTGGTTTCAAATACTCTTTGTAGTGTGATGAGCAATTTTCCTTAATACAATTCCAGCTTTTTTGCCAGGACTTACTAATAGATTTTTTTTAAGAGAGAACTTTCATGCGACTTTTTTACACTCTTCTGATATAAACTTCTCAAACGTGTATTTAGAACAGAATTATCACTACTTGAATTGTAGAAAAAAACAAAAACATTGTTTACATATTTCATCCTGAACAAGAAGCCTGAAATAACCTGAAATCTCTCTTTTACCTGAAATTTCATCATTTTTTTAATCTTAAGAAATGGACTGTAACAAATAGCACTCTCAGGAAGTCAGAGATATATTTCTCCGGCTTCTTCTGAAAGCATAAGTGACGGCATTTTACCTGTAATTGCAAATTTGTTGTTTGATTCTAGTTGCTTCTCAGGCACTAAAGTGTAATTTGATTCAGTTCATTGAGGTATGGCTAATTCAGGTGTTTGGGTCTGTCTTCTTGTTAACAAGACAAGCGCCTACAGTGCAAAGTGCTGATGAAACTGAAGTAAAAAAAAAAAGAAAAGAAAAAGATATTTTTATTATCTAATAAATAACACTGAGAATCAGAAATCCTGAGTCTTAAAACTGATCTTGCTACTTACTTGTCATATGACCTGGGGCAGTAATTCTCCTCAACTTGGTTTTCTCATTTTACAGCTGAGAATTACTACCTCTTTTGACTACTTTGTAGGGTTATAACAAGGATCAAAACATTGTTGCATGTTACTGATTTTGAAATGGACTATAGAGATGCACGTTTAATGGAGATACTATTCTCAGAGTTTCATATTTCTTACAGTGGCTTCATCTAGGGAGCTTGTTACAATTGGGAATTTCTGATCTCCTTCTAGACCTGATTGTCTGGGAGTGGGACCAGAAAATCTTCACTTGCAATGGTAAACTTAGGTGATTCTTATGCACATGAAAGACTTAAAGGCACCAGAAAAGACATAGAAAGAATGCAATCAATATAGATTTAATTTAATTAGATATTTAATACTTAATGTCTAAATATCTAATTTGGTACTTAATTAAATTAGATATTTAATTTGATTAGATGTTTTGCTTATTTGTTGGTGTGTCTATTTATATGTGTGCATTTTATAATTCAGAGCAGGAACTGTCTGGTTTACACTTTTAATATTAATATTAATTAATATTGAATGAATCAGTTAATTCACATTAATACTAGATTAAATGATAAGTATTTTAACTTGACTATCGTTCCTCTCTGTACTCTCCTTATAACTACAGTGGTTAGCTTTATTTCAGATGTTTACTGAAATATACAGAAAGTAAAACCAAAATGTTTCCATCTCGTGAGTCCAGACGGGGGCAATGTTAATAGTAATAACTCAATGTTCTGGCTTTCTTGATTATGCGGAAAAACTCTAGACCCCAAAGAACCTTTCCCAAATAGTTTGGAAAGTTGTTCGGTGTCTCAGATGCACTCATATACTCATACTGCCAGTTGCAGTCACCTTGTAACTACAGCATCCTTTCTTACCGGTTCTTGTCCCCATGTGGAGCCTCTCTCCTCTCTGAGCCACCAAGAGGCCCTGCCCCTGGCACTGTTTAACAGGTACCACGTGAGGATACCAATGTCCTTGCCGGAGGTGATGTTACCACCTTGGGATGATTTGAACTTCTGTGTCACCCCAACGCAGGGGCATGAGGGATAATGTCACAGAAGTGTGGTTAGCATTTTCTCTCAGTTCTTCCTCATCGATGCAGTGAAAAATCACTGCATCAATGAGGAAGAACTGAGTGAGATTTAGAAAAGATTTATTAAAAATATATTTTAGAAAGGCAAAGCACCCTCCAAGGAGGCATGTGGTTTTAGCTAAGAGCTGGAACATAGCACTGTAACAGCCACCAACAACAACCAACACAACAACAACCACAAAAGATCCACAGAAGTGGGAATGTCTGCATTATATTTGGGCCATGATGGGTGGTTCCAAAGGCATTCCTAGGTGATTGGCATGTGAGGTCATTTTGATTGACACCTGGCTGCTATATAACTCTTTGCCTAGTGCGCATATGCGTACCCAGAATTCTACTAGTATTGAGATGTTCTCAGGGCAGTCTCTAGGCTGGACCCCTTCCCCTGTAACTTATGTCTGACTAGCTCCCTAACAGTGATGTGTCTCAGTACTCCCCAGGCCGCCAGCCCTCAAGGTGTTGCGGTGGTGGTGGTGGTGGTCTCAGCAAGGAAGCATAGCAACTGATCCTCTCCCCTGTTCTGTGACTCCTCTGGTTCCCTGATGTGTCTGGGGAAGGGGGAATTGGACCTAATCTACATGGAAGCCATCTGGAAAATGATGATTTTAGCTTCTGCTCGTAAAGACTAAAAAAAAAAAAATCTTTTGAGTTAGGCCGATACCATCTTACCAGCCTATTTCTTCAGTTTGGACCTATATCACTCCTTTCTCCAGGCATGTGTCTGTACTGCCCCCACTATTTACCTCACATGAGACCCCAGCTGGATCCAGTAAATCCATATACTCCATCAGACATACCCCATAACTGTGAATAATCTTTAGATTCAACTAAAATAGTAGCGGAGGTTAAAAGTGAATAATGTCCTCAGAAATAGCTTTAAGACAATAATAATAAAAGTCAAGTACTTCCATAAGACTAATGATGAAAGACAATCGTCTCTAGCTACCCACCTCTCCTTTCCTTGACCCCATTTCCATTGCCCAAAGCAACCACTTTTATCTTTTTGGCAATTTCTCCAGTAACTTAACTCTATATATCTAAATGATATGCTTATACTGTCAATTCTTGTTTTTTTCTGTGTTATCCATCATGTAGACTTTGAATAGCAGGAATATACCTTTCATTTCCTTTTCATTACCTACCACCTTGCAGAAGTGTATCTTCCTTCCCCCCATTTTCCAATATAACCATATGGTGTTTGCCCTTATCAGCATTTCGCATTTATGTTGTTAGGATTATATAACTATTCTCAGCTGAGCTCTGTATTAAATACAATTTTTTTCCTTGTGCATTTCTTGTGTTTCACTTCAAATTATTATTTTTTTTACATTTTCTTAGTATTTTATGTATCTATCACAATTACTTAACCTTATTGAGTTTCAGGTAGTCTACTAATGTATTTTAAACTCATTAGATATTCTATCAATTCCATCTTCTTGGATCACCTTTTCCAGAGCAACACATCCTATTCGAGTGTCTACCTCAGTCTGTTGTACAGTTTTTATTCTGAAATATCTCTTTATTGCTATTTCCTTGTCTCCTCAATTTAATATACTCTTTTATCCCTTGCCTTTTATTTAGTAAGTACATCTAATTATAATTTAGATTTCTTCTCATTTTCCCCTCCTGCTAAGTTAGGCTTCATATTTTTTTGTTTGCTAAGTCAGTTACAGCTAGTAAGCTACTTCCTATTTCTAATATTCTATCTTTATTGCCTCCTCTCTGTGATGGCTGGTGTCTGTTGTTAATTCCTTTATTATTAGTATGGTTGAATTGAGAGCAAATGGAAGTAAACATATGTATTCATTTTGCCATGCCATCTTAAACAGAAGCTCAATATAGCTTTTGTTTTGAAAAATTTCAAGACTAGTACAATGAACATACCTTCATATAGGTAAATTGACTGATACTAAATTGTCACATATGTATCACCCTCCTCTGTTTATGTGTGTGTGATATGTGCGTGTATGTGTGTGTGTGTGTGTGTGTGTGTGTGTGTGTGTGTGTGTGTGTAAGGTCATATCTGTTTTAAATTCTGATAAAGACAATTAAAATAACTTTTCATTAGAAGGTAACTTGAAGATGCACTAAAAAAACTGTTTTTATCTCCATTAACCAAAAGTGTCTTTATGATGATTATTTTTTAAAATTAGAAATGTTTTCTTATTTCATAAAATTATGAATTTGGAATAGACAAATTTATATAATCTCACCTAACTCTCAAATTGTATGATTCTATGAATATGATGTCACTTATAATTTTAAAAATAAAGTAAATTTGAGTAACAGCAAAGTTATGGAGCAAAAATATTTATTCTTTCACATAAATCCCCAATGGGCATGTTACTTGTAATTGTTTAAATTTTGACATTTATAATTTATAAATTATACCTGTATATGCTCTTTGAATCCAGACCAATAATGGATAATTTGCATTTGGATCACCTACTCTACCTATAAATAACTACATTTGTACAAGTTACTCTAAAACCAAAGTTCCACAATATAAGTGAAGATTTAATTTCAACTTATTTGGCAGTAAATAAAATCTAATATAGTCCATTTTACAAAAGAGAAAAATACTGCTATTAATCTTATATGCATTTATTCTATAACATTTTTTATTTTGATATATGTATAGTGTTTGTGTTTCGCTTAATTTTAATTGAATTAAATCACTTAAAAATATAATAGCTACATAATGTCTTTTCATTTTTAATTGATTCCACCAAGTGAGAGTACATTTCAAAATCATTATCAGCACCATTAGTGCAGTACAAGTTACTATGTTTGTAAAGGACTTTAAACTGAAATTATGGTGTTGTACTGTTTCTTCCAGGAAGCTCTGATCATGGCAAGTATGGACCATCCACACTTAGTGCGGTTATTGGGTGTGTGTCTAAGCCCAACCATCCAGCTGGTCACACAGCTTATGCCCCATGGCTGCCTGTTGGATTACGTCCATGAACACAAGGATAACATTGGATCACAGCTGCTGCTTAACTGGTGTGTCCAGATAGCTAAGGTAAGTGCCCATCACTTCCCATGGAAATGACTTTTCTGGCTTTATATTCCATGATCTAGAACAGTTTGGCTATTGAAATGTCAAGTTTTTCAGGCTTTTTAAATATAACATCTTTAATTTGCTATTAAAAGCTATATTATAGGGAGGTGTTTACATTCAAACCACAGATCAAACACACGATATACTGACATATTTTTGGATTATTGTGCTGTGCCATTCATGTTATATTGACCAGATGACAAAATAAATAGCTGACTGTTCAGGAGGAAAAATACATATACTCATGTTTGATAAGCAAAAGGAAAAGGAAAGCAATAGAAAAATTACGTGGAGAGGACCCTGTCCAGAAAAGTTGCTTTGTTAAGGTGATGAATGTTTAAATAAACAAATATCAAAATGTTAAAATTTTGGCACAGCAAAAAACCTTAGAAGATTATCTAGTTCCGTAATTTGAAATAAAAATTTAAGGTATGAAATTGTTTTGTCCAGTGAAATCTTACTTGAAAATCTAAACGTAGAAAACAGGGCCATAATTGTAGCAGCAGAAGGGAGTTAAGAGAGTTTTACGGTTCCCAGGTCCTTACATTAACCATCTTTAAGACCATCTGATGTGCCTGTGTTGAAGATATGTATTAGACTTGTTTGACTTTTTGTTTGTTTTGGTGTAGTTTAGTGAACAAACAAAATTTAGGGAAGAAGATTGAATGTCTTAATTGTTCTCTTTTTAGATTATTTTATTAAAATAGCATATACATTTGATTTTCACCATTACAAATGGTCAAATTCTAAATATTTTCCTAAACCTTTTGGCATTTAATAGCTGTTTTTTTGTTTTGTTTTGTTTTGTTTTGTTTCCCTTGGTTTGGCACATGTCCGGGATCTCAGTATCTGTGGTAATGGGGGGAGGTGTCTATGGGGGGAGGTGGCTCTGTGGTGAACTTGAGAACAACTGCTCCCCTGTAGGGGACTGTGGTTTTCCTACCAGTTACCTAATCTTCCAATTTTTCAAGCAGGGCCAGAACTGTATTTTTTTTTTTTTTTTTTAATGTGACTTCTCCAAATTTAAATCTTGGCTGAAACTTTGAACTGCTCTGGGAGCCAAACCGAGCATTCATGTCCTGCGATCCACTGGGGTGCAATTTCTGGTGTTTGTTTTTGATGTTCAAGAAACCATTTATGATTATCTATAACAAGGATATTCCTTGAAATTTTTTTTTAATTCTAGATAAATAGAGCTGAGATGAGTTTTATTTCACTATTTCAACTCTTGGGTATGTTAAAATATGACCCGGTATTCTATAAATTCTGCAGGTTTGTTCATCTTTGCATTTAATATAAATGCCAAAATGTTAATTTAGTGGTTTTAGACTGTTTCTTTTCATAATCTAAGAATGAATAAATATACATTACCCAAAGCAGAAATTTGAGATAATTTTTAAAATGTAACCCCCTCCCCCAAAATTCGAAGGAAATGCTGGTTTTAGTTTTATATACCATAAATCTCAATATAGTTTCTAATGGACCATGTATTACAATTTTGTGAATAGTACACGATAAACTCACAACTGAGAGGATTCGTTATGGTAATGAAGTTTCAAATATAACCCTTCAAAAAGTGATTTATTTATTTAAGAACTTCTATAATTTATAAGGTGAGCTAAATATGCAGTAGGAATTCTTAAATCATCCTAGCATAAATGAAAACAAAACTGTTTCAAATTTCTTAGCTCTTCTCTATATTTTCTGCAGTATTCTCCATAATTTAGGTTTTGTCCTTAGGGATACATGGCATTAATATATCATTTATGCAAGACTATACACTCTAATAATAGAAAATACTTTGAGTTCCCTGAATAATCATACTGTTTTAAACCTTTTTGCCTTTGCAAATGTCATCTCTTCTGCTTAGAAATTTTTTCCCAGAGCTTCTTGATTCACATAACATGAACACTGATTGGGGTCCCTTTATGGAGCCCTCCCTACTCAACCTCTTTCTCTTTAAACAGAAGTAATTTTTCCTTTTCTGTGGTAGTTTTGGTTATTGGTATCTTGAACATATTTTTATTATTTAAATGTTATTCTATGTGTTTATATAACTCTCTGACTACATGGCAAGTTTATTTAATCTTTAATCCTTCAAAACACATTTGTAGACTTCTACTGCATGTGTCAGATACTGTGCCGACTGGGGTGTCTAGGGGTAAACAACATGAGCATGGGCCTACTTCTCTATGTATACCCTAACAGCATAAACAGACATTCAACAAACAAAGCAATTAAATATAGGATTAAACACTGTGGTTCAGATTTTGAAGAAAAATAATTATGAGGGGGATTTCAGGGCAGAACTCAGTGAGTCTTAAGGGATAAGACCTTGGCTTTTAGAAGAAAATTGAAGCAGAGGAAGGATTACGTGAAGCCCTATAAATATGGTGACTATGTAATTTATCATCTAAATGAAACAATTTCAGAAGTGAAAAGAGGCTCTATTCCTAGTTAGTCTAGGGCAACAGGCACACAAAGATCCTAAAAAGAGCAAGGCATGTAGTAACCCTGTGTAGCCTGAAAAGTTTGGATTTTATTGTAAATGCAGTAGGTAGTTATTGAAGTATTTTACCATAAAAGTGACACAATCCAATTTATGTGTGGAAAATAGATTGAGGCATTGTAAGAACCCAAATGAAGATAACAGTTAGAAGTCTGGGGCTAATTAGAATGAGGAGACATAAATGGAATTAAGATACGTTTTTGAGACAACTTTAAGGGATTTGATTATTGATTAGCTGTGGGTGATGAGGGACAGGAGTATGGCGGTACTGTGTCCTGAGATGGAGAAGGTTGAGGGATTGAACTCATTTGCAGGAAAAAATGGAAAGTTCAATTCCAGACATGGCAAATTGAAAAAGCTTATAGACCATGAAACTGGAGTTGTCAATTAGATTGCTGAATTTGGTCAAGACTATAGATACGGATTTAGGAGTTATAGACATCAAAATATATGGGAAGATAGGGGATTACTTAGGGACAGAGTGGGTCTTATTCATATTTCTTACATATAGTAGCCATTCAATAAAAATATTTAATAAATATTTTAACTCAAAGAAAATTTAAAAATCTATTCTTAAAGAGTGAATCTTTTCTTGATCTTTTTCCTACTTTGAGGGCAGAATTATGTAGTAGAAATAGCATTAGGGTCAGAAGAACCTATATTGGTATGTTGATGCCCATTTTTTGGTTTTGAGTTTTAGTAAGTTATTCAGCTTCTCTAAATTTGTTCTCTCAATTTATGAATAAGGTTAATAATTATTACATTTGTTTCTCATCTGCAAAATGCGTAGATAGTATCTACCTGTGGTAGAATGAACAACGACCCCCTGTCCCTAAAGATGTTATGTACTGTCTCAAGTATCTATGAGTATATTATGTTACCTGTTAAAAGGAACTGTACAGATTTGATTAAATTAAGGATTTTAAAATGGAGAGATTATCCTGGATTACCCACATGGGCCCAGTGTAATCCAGGACCTTATATGAGGGAGATAGTAGGATCAAAGAGAGAGAAGATTTAAAGATGGAAGCAGAGTCGAAATAATGAGTCTTGAGGATGGAGGACAGGGCCATGAGCTGAAGAATTTATTCTACTTCTAGAAGCTGGAAAAGGCAAGGAAACAAATTCACCCCTAAACCTCCAGAATGAATCCAGGCCTGCTGATAAATTGATTTTAGACCAGTGGAACTGAATTTGATCTTCTGATGTCCATAGCACTAAGAAAATAAATTTGTATTGTTTCAAGCCACTAAACTTGTGGTAATTAGTTACAGCAATAGAAAACAAATGCAGTTTTTCACACAGTGCTTTGCAAAGATTAAATTAAATAGCCTCTGTAAGGTGCCTGGCTCAGCTCCTAGAACGTGGTTTTTAAAAACAATTTCCTTTTATTAGCTAGAGGTTGAAAACCTCAAAACAGAGAATTGTTTTATAAATGTCTATAAACTATGAGTAACATGGTCTGAGTAAAGACAAATATTTTATAGATGGCTATTTCGGTAACTTAAAGGCTTGTTTTCCTTTGCTTTCAAATTTTAGCAAGATAGACTCATGAAAGTAAGTGAAATATCATCATAATTGCTCCATACCCACTTTCTTTTGGCTGTATCTCTTTTTATTGTTGTTGACAAAGCTGGAAGTGGGAGTGGTGATGCTGTAAAATAACCAATTTACATTACATTTGTGTTATAAAATATCTCTGGAAAGCTAACAGTATATAGAAGAAATAATAATTATAGCAGCTATAGTTTATTCATTTATTAATTCGTATCATCACAAACCTATAGGGTAAGTATTATTAGGTCTGTTTCACAGATAGAGAAAGTATCACAGAGAATTTAATTTACATGATTAAATACACACAGCTAGTAAATAAATACTGGAACCACTAATCTATGTTTTCATATATAAGGAAGAAAGTGTTTCGAAAATATTTTCATCCATATTTTAAGTTTTCTTTCTGTTCTTCCATTGGTTTGTTATTCTACAAAATTTTTTGTAATAGAAGACACACATTTAAACACCAGAATTGCTTCTTATAGGCATCCATATTTTCTCTGCATATGCTTCATTTAAAACTTGCTTTAATTTGGTAAGCAGAGCCGAACATGTTATTATTTAACATTCATGTAATGCCAATGCCTTCCTGGTGCTTTATGAATCCAGTATAGAAGATAATAGTGACAATTTCTTCTCTCACAATTGTTGCTTTCCAGTTGAGCAAGCAGCTTAAAAGACAGCAGATTCTGAAGTGTATGTGAGTTTAGAGTAAAGAATCTTCACGGTGAATAACACTGATTGAGTCCATGTGGATAAAGCATGTCTTACATTCCTGGCACCTGCAGTGCTATATGTCTATCACATTATTTAATCTTTATTGAAACTCTATTTATAGTTAATAACTTCATTATTCTCCCAGTTTACAGATGAGAAAATTGGGGAAAGTTAAGTCCTGAAGACACACCATAGGTTGAGATGCCTGGATTCTATCATGGGAAACTGATGCCTGAGCCAGGTCTTTAAACCATTCTGTACTTTCTTCTCTAAGCACACACATACACACACACACACTCTCTCTCTCTCTCTCTCTCTCTCTCTCTCGTTGAGGGATGGCAAGGAGTATGATGTTTTCTCTGTCATTATGTCTTATCATTAATCCCATGAAAGAAAAAGATTCTATGGTGAATAATACCTTTTATTGTCCTCATGAGAATTTCTTACTGCATTATCATCAGCATCTAGGTCACATTTTCAGGAGAAAATTCTAATTATTCATTCATAGAGCAATTTTTTTCAGCTGGCGTTTTCCTTATAAAATATTATAATAAATCCAGCTCAAAACTGTTCTTTGAATTATTATGTTGTATAAATACTTATTACCAGTGACACTATAAATTAAGAATCAAAAATGTGTAGTTTGGCACTAATGTGTGTTAAGCTTACCAACTTTAGAAACAGATTGAATAGGTATAAATCCCAGCTCCACCACTTATCAGCTATGTGGTCTTAGAAAAGTTAGTTAATTTCTCTGTGCCCCCTGAAAATAGGGATAGTAATAGTACTTACTTGATAGAGTAATTATTAGAATAAGGTAATATTTGTTGATATACTAAGAATACTGCTTAACATAGAGTAAGTAATGTACACTATGTGTTATTTGGATAATATCTTACATAAAAACAAGAAAGACACTTACATTCATAATTAGAACACCCTAATGATGTCATTTTAAAAATACTCAATTTTAAAATCCCAGGTGTAAAAGACTAAGCATTTGTACTTACACCATGCTTGGAGTAAAAGGACATAATCACCCATTTAATATTTTAGAAGAAAGAACTTGAGCCTTTCACCCTCCTAAGATTTCCTACACTGTTTCCTAGGATGCTGTTCTACCTGTGCTATTATTGTGTCCTCCAATTTTTGTGTCAGAAAATTGGATTATTTGTAATATTGAAAACATGGTGAAACCACCAGTGAACTGTCAGAGATCTGAGGTGAGGAGTAATTCTTTGAATAAGATAGTTTATTACTAAAGAGAAGCAGAGAAAATTCTAGCTATTCAATCTCAAGCTAGAAAAAGTTAATATTGGGTTGACTTCCTATTATTGCACATTTTAGTTCCCAACTCCTTTCTAAGGAAAATGTTATTTGAAGCATTTCTTTTTTTTTTTTTGCTGCTACTGTTGTTACTGTATTTATGAAGCATGAATACTGAATACAGGCTGCTATTACTTTTCAAAATTTTGAAACCTTCCTCAGAGCATTACTGGGCTATTTTATTTTATTGTCACATTTCCTTCTGGAGCTCTAATTGATTTGCAGTATAATTCAGATGTAGAGTCTTAACAGCTTTCTTTTCAGTAGTTTGCTATTGAAGCTAGTTGACAAGATGATTCTAAAACCATATGTCAGTGATCTGTTGTATACTTCAGGACAATTCATTACTTGATTAAGTCGTAAATTGACCCAATCTTAAAATTCTTCCAAAAGGAAATGAAAATAAAAATTATTCTATATTTTCAAGAATAAAAAGTAACCTAATATATTTAACCAAAATAATTTAGATTTTCCCTATAAATAAAAGACTTTCAGTCATATTTTTACAAATAGATTGATTCAAGCATTTATTTTCTGAGAAAAGTATTGTTCAAAGATCTGCATGACTTTTAGGCCAGTTTAATAGATTTCTTCAGTTAAATTTTTTTTTTTTTTTAATTTCACACTATACTTTGTCCCCAAATTACTCTTGGAGCAAATGAGAATTCTGTTGTGAAACCTGACTTTTTAAGGCCATTGGGAGGTGTCTCTGAATCTTTATTTTTTTGTTGTTTGCTTGTTTGTTTGTTTTTACTATTTGTGGCAGAGTGGGAGTTAGTGGGAGGGGCAAAGAGAAGAAATTTTCTCAATTCAAAAACATAATTCACAGCAATTGGAAGAAGAAGAGATTCCTGTGTTAAGACATGAATCCTTTTGCTACACAAAGACACAAGATTCTCCTTAAGTCTTGAATGTGTTACATGAGCAGAACCTTCATTTACCTTCTTTCTTCTTTTTCATTTTTCTCTAGCAGCAGCTACACAGTGACAGTAAAATGTAGTTTCCTATTTGATCTAGCCATTTTCTTCTGTATAAATAAGATTAATTCAAATCTGAATATCTGATGCCAATTAAATTCATAAACTGGGTACTGAAATTTTTGATTGGTTTATGGTCAAGACCAGATTCTATATGTAGATGTGACCTCAGTCATATCTATGTATTTATATAAATATAAAAAGTTAATGTATAAAATTTTAAAATAATATTCTAAAGAAGGGGCAAAACACTACTAATATTCTCAAAAAGATAAAGTTGGCACTAATTACATTTAATAATATGATAATGATATTTAATACTATATAGAAGTTTATGAGTACCAATGTACTGGAAACAGCCCATGGGTATGTTTTAACATGGATAAATTATTATATTTCATTGAGAAGAGAAATATTAGAATTAGAAGCCATAGTGTTAGGAACATAGTTAAACTTCCTATATTTTAAAATAGAAGAGAAATGTTAGAATTAGAAGCCATAGTGTTAGGGACATAACTAAACTTAATTAATGACAATTCACAATTTAAATTAAAATGGATTATATTTTGTAGTCATATAACCATAATTTGGGAGAAATAAGAATGTAAGGTTGCTTAATATTTATATGTTTACTGATATTATTTAACTTTGAATGCATTACATATCCTGATGAATTAGATCTTTTGGAAAATTCAATGGCATAAACCCGACTCGATACTAAAGTTTTATTCAAACTAATACTTTCAGTGACTTTTCCAGAGTCATGCTGCAAACTAGTTCAAGGATGAAGAACTGAACTCAGAATTATAGACAGATCATTGATTGTTTCATGAAGAAACAATATTCTTTATTTCTTAAAGCAGTAGTTTAGTGGGTGAATTTTTCACAATCTCTCTCCGCTTCTCAGATCCACGTCTTAATTACACACTTGAGATTAGAATCCCAAAGGAGAATATTTATGGTCTCCTTTAACCAGGAGGGATCTGTTTATTAATTTAAAAAAATAAGTATGATGTAGCAGGTACTATCCCAAGGTTTGAGGATTCAAGAAAGAACAAGAAGAAGATCCTCTATTATAGTTTTTTATATCCCCCTGGAGAATAGACACAAAAACCAAATAAACAGAAATATTGCCTTTTGTAGTCAAGATTACTGTCCAGTTTTTTTTTTAGTGAAGATTACTGTCCAGTTTGTAGTGAAGATTACTGTCCAGTTGTTTTTAATTATTATTTTTAATTAATTTCTTTAAGTTAGTTTTAAATATACAGTATATTGGTTAGACATCTATATAGTTCATAAAACTATCCCCCCAATTGCTCCCTCCCTCCCCTGACCCTCCACCTAGCCATTACATTAATGCTAACTGCATTTAGAAGGAAGAAGTATTGTGTTCTAGTTGCAGCTGTAGCACTTATCATCTGTATGATTTAGGCAAATCTCTAAATCTATTTCCTTACCTATAAAATAGGCAATAGCCTCCATTTGTCTAGCTGTTGTGATGATTAAAAGATATCATGCATCAACTATGCATATTTGCTACCAAAACTTCAGTACCTGGTAGATATTATTATAATATTAAGTAAAATGATAATACTTTATGTAATATTTGTTATCATCAAAATTAAACATGATTTCTGTAAGAAGACAGACTAATGTAGCAGAAAGACTATGATCTATAAGGAAATAAAATCTTGGTTCAAATCCTAAATCATAGTTATAAAAGCTTTGAGAGTCATTTTCTCTTTTACCAAATGAGAATACTTAGCCTTGTATAACCTATGTTTATCAAATTTGAATTAATAAATAAATGAGAACAACTGTTAGTAATCTGAAAAGTTAGACAAAAAAATTCTACAGAAAAGGATTATATAAATTATTTATTAATTTGTACTCATTTTTATAGTCCTTTATTCACTCATATTTATTTATATTTTTTATTCATTTGTACTTATTTATTAATGTACTCATGAATATAACAAGATTCTGTTGAGAACCTACAATGATTATAATGGCGAAAGAAAATAGATTTTTTGAATTAGAATGATCTGGCTTTGAATCCCAACACTACCAGTCATTAGTTGTGAAATTTTAAGCAAATTTCTTATGCTCTCTGAACTTCCTTATCTAAACATCAGGATAATAATATTTACATCATAGAGTAATTGTAACAAATAAAGCAATAAAACAAGTCACTATAAACATGTTGCCTGACACACAGTATTGCTTAGTAAATATTGACTTTTTAAAAATGACACAGAGCAGTGCTCTCAAGTTCAGTCATTTCAGAAGAAGATTGCTATACTTTTATATAAAGAGTCCACTTGATTTTTTTTCCAAGAAAAAACTCAAGTCTTCACAGAGTTTTCCCATCTTTTTCTATGTTAAACAGAAATAAATATGATCTGATATAAAGATTGAAAAACATCACATTATTTTTTTTTTTCTAAGTTAAAATTATTTCAGCTTGGCACTCTCCTATGAAAGTTAGTCAGAAATTCCATTTTACTCATGAATTGGGAGGTTCCCACAGGGATTCTCCTAGGGACGTTGAAGAATCTGATGAGGGCTACATGGTGGTTGGCAAAGAGGGGCAGGATCTCCAGTTCTTCCACCTTTGTAACTGATACATAAACATGTTCCTCATTAGCTCTGTGGAAGCAGAGCTCTCCAATCTGTCTGTCAGGGATGTGCAATCATTATAGCTCCCAAATCATCATTCTTCTCTCTTTTATTTGGCATATAATGCAAGTATTTATTGCTCATGAGTCTAGATCTGCCGAATGGCTCTGGGATCATGGCCATGCTCCTTATGCTCTTTTACAAGTCAGGAGGCTGTCTGACTGTCAGCTGATCTAGGCTGAGCTGCTCGGGTAGATTGGGGTAATTGGGCTCTGCTTCACCTAACTACTCCCTTCCATCAAGCTAGCCAGAGCATGTTTCCACAAATCCTGCCTCATGGTGCTCAGTCCCTCAGGGGTTGGGCATCCATCTAGATGCCATACCATGAGGGATGGACCTAGGACCTCTGTGAGAGTAGGAGCATAGGTCCTTCCACCTCCGCCCCATTCCTCAGCCCCTTCTGGAACTGCCACCAGTCTACTGGAATTCCCTCCCACTTTAGTCTTGGAGAACCTAACTTTTTTACTTCAAGTTGTTGAGTTCACCTCTTTCACGCTCTACCCTCACCTCCACTGCTAGATAGAAATAAGTCCATTTCTCAAATGCAAAACCTAAGCAAGGCTTCTGCCCTGGAATTGCAATTTTATGTCTTGCAGCACAAAAACCCTAAAACCTTTCAAGATGGAGAGTTCAGACAAAAACACAGAATTTCCTATTTATTCTGAAGAATCAAGCACAAAACACAAATTGATATCTTAATAAAATATTTTGCTGTGTATACAAAAGGAATGGAAAGCAATAGAAAGGACCCAGTCCAGAAAAGTTTCTTGGTAGAGATGGTGAATCTTTCAAAAAAAATGAATATCAGAACGTGTTAAAATTTTGGCACAACACAGAGCCCCAGAAGATCATCTAGTACCTGTGTTGAAAATGAGGAAACTGAAGCTTTAATGGATGACAGAGTCCATTTCAGACCACATTGCTTCTTAGGGACAAAGTCAGGATCTGAATCCTTATACTACCTTGGCACCCCAGGTGCCCTAGCCTAGATCAGCTGATGACCAGCATCTTTTACCCTGACTCCACAAGATTTGTGAGCCCTTCATTTGAAATTTAGGTGAAATAACTACTGTAGTATTATAGAGAATCAGTCTATACCTCTCGTGGTAATGTAAAAATGAAATGAGAGGCAGAATATGAAATGAGGGGCAGCTAGCTTATTTTTATGTCTGAGTACTTCGATACTTTTAGTTTACCTTTGAAAGGTTTTTTTTTTTTTTTTTAATCTCTCTTTTCCACCAATAGTTTTCTCTCTCCATTTTATATCATAATGGCTTATAACATTGCAACCTCCCAAATTGGTGATAAAGCACCTGGCTGAATTTGTATCATATTTATCCCATCCCTGAAACAACCTTATGCTTTTTATTTATGTGCCAAATTCTCATTGCCTTAAAGGAGGACAATGTTTAAGAGGTAGTAAGGGATAAAAGAGAATCTCAATTGTATGAGATGAAAATGAAGTTTATTGATGCAGTTTCTAGAGCACAGGCCCCAGAATTGCACTGAAGCCTTAATTATTTCCTGGGGTTTGCATGAAATATGAAGGTCTCTCACTTAGACAAGAAGTCATTTAGTTTGTTTCTTGTCTAACCTATAAAATAGCAAGCTTCCCTTTTGCTTTGCTTTGCCTGTGGCTTTGTTTGGCATGCTGAGCAACTCTAATTCAGCCTGGAAGTAACTCCATTCTTGTAAGTGGCAGAGGTTTTCATTCAGCTACCATACACATTCAGAAAGTAAAGAGCTTAATTTCCTTACTGTAAATTCATGCTTTAGCTAGTACTTGTAATGTACTTTTTTGACATAAAAGTGAAAGCTATCCCATCCAATGGATTAAATTGTACTTCAGGTGTGTAAAGTGCTCACAATTACATCTATTACTCATGATTATGTGAAGCTTGGTATCGTAGCAGATTTTAGGTACACAGTGATTTCTCAAATGCAGAGTAGCAAGACTGGCATATCTAGTTTATGGCTCCCCTGTAGCTTTTGTTTCTAAAACTATAGAGGTAGATGGGTGTTGCAATATTACTCTCAGGAAGTTGCGATATATATACATGATTTTTCAGATGTATGTGTGCGATGTCATTTTTCCACAGATTTAAGATGTTTACAGTAATTCAGAGAGATAGGACTTACATTTTGCTGCACATAGGAGAAACAAAGGATAAGGAGATCAAGAAATTTGACTGGAAACAAAAAAATATCATACTGGGACTCAAGACAAAACACAGATTTATTTCCTTCTACACCTGCCCAATTCTTTCTCCAGATAGCTCTTTTTAAATCCTTATTATTTTGAAATAATTGTAGAGTCACAGGAAGTTATAAAAAATTTAGAGAGTTTCCCTTGTTCTTCACCCAATTTCCCCACTGATAACATTTTGCATAACTATGGCGCATGATTGCAACCAAGAATTTGACATTGGTACAGTCTACACAGCTTATTCAGATTTCACCAGTTTTACATAAACCTATGTGTACTTGCATATGTGTATAGGTCTATGCAATTTTGTCATATGTATAGATTCATATAACCACTATCACAATCAAGATATAGAATTATTTTATGACCTCATACCATACCATCACTTTATAACCACACTCACCTCCGTTATTTGTTTTTAATTGTACTCCCGTCTTACTCTGATCAATATTTGTAATAATGACTTATTTTTTGACATCTTTTGAATTTCATACATTAAAATGGACATATACTCTTCTGAATACCAAGTTATCATTAGTAATTAGACAAAGACTTATTTCAAAAAATATACTCTAGTGATTTGCACAAAAACATCTTATAACAGTGGCTATAAAAAAGAGGAACCTGGTTGTGTATAGTTCTGTGACATAGGAAGGATGCAACAATCCAAATGCTGTTTTAGATTGTCTTACAATTACTTAGTGGCAACATCTACACTCCTACTTCAGCACCTTCTAATTATCATAGGAATGTGGTTTAGAAGGTCACTGGCTGCAGAAGAGAGAGAGTCCAATCAAACCCAGGAGGGCACAGAGCCAGAAGGGAGGAAAATTAGATTAATAAGGAAGATAGGCTGAAAGTGAATGAGAGAAAGCAGGTAAGGCTTTATGCCAATCTTACATCTTCTGAGAAAGTTTGAAAATTTAGAATAATTGTATTTAGTAACAGACATGATGAAAAATATATATACATAGCTTGTATGATATGTATGTATATGTGTGTATACAAACATATATATACACACATATACACAGTTGTACCTGTATCTGGTATTTCTCTTTATATATCTATATATCTTGAGTATAATTAGAAAGAATTTGTATTTTAATTATAGAATAGTTCTTTAGCCAAAATTACAAAACATCCAATTTAATATGTATATAGAGAGAGGAATGTAAAATGGGGAGAGCCATTATTGTCATGATTAGGAATATTAGGCTAAACAATATTCGTACAGATTTTTACTTTCCATCATTTAAATTTGGTTGATTAAAAGGAGCTGTTGGCAGATGTTATTTTTTATCAGGCTAAAGTGAAAGGTGAACAGAATGAATGTGTAACTGTAGAAAGGAAGGGGGAGCTGAGTGACTATGAGCACATGAAGAAGAGTGTCTGTGGGTCAAAGATTTTATCCTTCATTAAGAATCCTTTTCCTAAGTTCAGTATCTACCCCATCACAAAGTGAACAAAGGATGAGTTTAATGACAGTCATCTATCAGCTGGCCACATTCTAAGCTTCAGGATCCAGCTATTCCCAATGCCCCATGCCTTGACAAGGCTAATTGTATAATTACAATACTACATCACCCACTCCTAGTACACTTTCACTGGCAAGGACTAGAACTAGGGACTCTGATGATTATGGCCCCAAGCAAGCACATTAGCATGAACAGTTTACTAATGGGGCTGCTCTATTAGAATCTGCAGTATATAAGGTTTAAGCCAAGGATTTTGTTATGAAGTCTCTTGTAGATTAAATGTCAGACTGAGTTGAGCTTTAAAATTAAAATTATTTTATTTTTAAACAAAATGAATGATTACATTTTCATATTTTTTCCTGGTATGTATTAAGAATTGCCAAAGTTACTCTGTTAAAATGACATAGAATTGATAAAGCTTTCACCAAGAATGCATTCCTTGCTAACTAAAGGACTATCCTTAAGCTAATTTTTATAGAATTGCATAAAGAATTACATAAAATATAACTAATATGGGTTAGAGTGGCTTCTGTGGTAACAGTACTGTTCTTCATCTGGGTACTGGTACTCAGTTTGTGAATATATGTGTGTATGTGTATATATGTATGTACATGTGTGTGTATATGTATATGTATGTATATCTTTTTTTTAAAAGTTTGAGTCTAGTTGTATATAGTTTGATTTAAAATTTTTAGATGGCTATTTCTGTAAAGCTTTTAGCATGTCAAGTCAGAACATCAGCCCGAAATGACTCAGTTTCTACCATAGAGTAGAAGAATGTATGGCAATCCTTAAACCAGGTGTGTATAGCCAATGGTCCTTCATGATGGGGTTGATAAAATTTCATAAATTCTCCCCAGTCCTTAGTAAGAAACTAATCTTGACTGGTGCTGATCAGAGCCTTCATGGAATAAGTTGTCTTGTCATAGTTTAGTTTTACATAGCTCATAATAACAGTTAATGGCAGTAAAAATAGTGGAAATTATTTACCTTATGTCTCCTTAATCTAAATATCCATGAAACAAGACCAATCCTGAAAGAATAAAATCAGCTAACACTCATATTGAGGCTATGCTTGCCATTGGGCTAAGGCCTTAACATGGAATACCTCTTTTAATTCTTACAACAACCTATAAGATAGATAAATACTATTACATATTTAAATGACTTAATATATGTCAACTACCTTGTACAATGCCTGGTATGTACTAACGTTTAATAACATTAGCTTTTATTACTATTATTATTATTATCATCACACTTATTGTTCATATTCTCATTTTAAATGAAAATACAGATTTAGAGAGATTCTGTAACCTGCCCAAAGTCACATAGCTAATAAACCTGAAGGTGTGATTCTGGCACAGGTAGTCTGCTCCTCAGCTTGACCTAAGCGTTTCCACATACTGCATCTCTCAGGGCCGTGTGTTGTGTAGCTGCTGGAACAGGGCAAGGCACCAACCTCAAGTTAATAGTACCCATGCCTAACTAGGTTTCCCTCTTAATTAGATAACTGAGGGAAGTATACCTTATTTCCCAACATAATCAGTAAAACTTAAAGCATAAAAATTTATCTAGGCAAGTATTTTGTACCATAATTTTATGGAGAATGTGAGAGAGCACACACTATGCATATGTTGATATAATGACTTGATTATTTTTAGACACCATCTTAGTCACAGCTACTCATTATTATCCTCCCATAATTTTTTAAATTAAAACATAACTAAGTGGACTAATAATTTATTTCATTACTACATTTATCTGAGAATATACCAGTCTCACCCACTGGATACTTATGGGCTAACATTATATCAAAATGTGTCTTTGCAGTTCAACTTTAACTTCAACCTGGAGAAACAGTCATCTCTCCATGCTTATTCTCCTGTTACAAGTGCCCAAGATCTTATTCACAGGTGCCCCGAGGTGTCTCGCCACAAATTCCTCACATTTTTCATCAATCATTGAGGTGGTGGAAAACTTTATATATATATATATGTATTTTAACTTGAATTCCCCAAAAGACTGGCTTGGAAAAACATTATTGAAAACTTTTTCTAAATCAGATTCAAGATATTACAGCAGCATCTGCTAGAGTCTGTCAACATTTTCATTATAAACCCATATTTTCCAGGTTTATTTCTTAGCTGTAAAATTTTCCTGTGGACTGTGATGCAAAATACAGAATTTCAGCCCAAAGCAATTTTTATTATCATCATTCAAATATTGAGATTTTTTTTTCAAGTTATGGTTGTTTTTTAAAAAAAATGCCACTAAAGTTAAATACTTTGGGGGACAGCTACATATTTTAAGTCCTTTTTAAAATGCAACATTAAAAACAATTTGTTCCTCATAAGAAACAAAGAAGCCAATAACTAGAATCTCAAGGCCTGAGGGGAAACTTTGTGAGCCCATATGGATTTATTTCCTTATGATTGGGGGGGGCTAATTTGATATTTAGATTAAGATTTTTAATATTACTATAATAAACTTTCAAGAAATTGGCACCATATGGGGCTGAAAGAAATTGAATTGTCGGCAAGGGAAAATCAAAATAAAGACTGGAACTGCAACCCACAGAAATAGTATTCTCAAAGCTACCGATGTTGCTGCCATCCAAGAGAATATCTTTGTTTTGTTCTTTCTGCTAGTGGCTAAGTCTTAAGAAAGGCTGAAAAAATTTATAAACTGTTAAAACATTGGAGGAACTAGTAGAATCAGGAGTTTTATCAGATAGCAAATCAACCTCCATTGCAACTTAATTGAATTTCTTGTCAACAGAAATTGCTACATTGAAGTTCTTGATTTTTCTATCCCCAAAAAACATAGTACACAGGCAGGAAAAATATGATTCCTTATTTTGACAGCTTACTCTTCTACCTCTCTATATAAAAGGTATTTAACAGGAAAATACTACCTGGGTATACTCTTCCCTGTTGAGACTGAATGAATTTTAAAACCTTTACTTTGGGTCAAATAAGGCTGGTTAATTAGCCACATTTTATGTCCTTGAAGAATTGTGATTTCAAGACTTGAGAGGAATCACTCCTGAGGGAGTTCTGGTCATTAATAATTTAAAAACTTCAAAAACACATTCTTGTGTAAGTAAAAGGGAACTTGTATTTAAGTACTATGATGAGGAGGAACTAGGCAGAAGAAATTTTACTACCTTGGCCACTCATAGTCAAAACTATCAAATAATATTCCCAATTCCCTAAAATGGGTGAAATAAAATTTAATATACATTTTCAAGACAATAAATAAAACTTAAAATAGATTTTCAAGACAACTTCTGACACACCTCATCTTCTCACTAATAAATGTAGCAGATACTACGTCTTTAAGGTTATACAGTAATTCCTCATTTAATGTCATCAACGGCTTCTGAGATTTTAAGCAAAACAATGTATAACAAAACAATTTTACGTAGACTGATATAAACAAGAGTTAAGTTTCCACACCATCCCATCAATGTTATAACAAAACCATGTAGACCGAAACAGCATCATTCAAGGGCCTGCTGTATATATCTGAACATAAACATAGCTATAGAGGATAAGGAAGAAAGGTACGGAATCATTAAGACTGCTTGCATTGGCCCTAATAAAGTGAACTTACATGTGCATCACTGACAAAGCCTAAGAGCTGATTTCAAATTCTGTATAAATTTTGTAATTATGAAAACAGTTTAAAAGTGTTAGGCAAAATATACACAGATGTCAGAAGAGAGTTACCATGGGTAATGCACATCTAATATCTTTTACTAGTTTCTTTCTTTCCAGGAGCCCAAACTAAAAACATCTAAATACAGGGAGGCAGAACGATCCCTTAGGAGGCTATTTAACTGTTTGCATGAGAGATAAATGATGATCTCAACAAAGGCAGTATCTATGGGCATTAGAGCAGGAAGACAAAATGCTTCTACAATTACTTGGTGATGAATACATGATTGTGTTTAGTAAAGTGCTTGGTAAATTATTATACGTAAAATAAATGGGAAATAGTCTACTCACATCTCATTCTCAGAGATTAGCAGACTCTCAAATTAAAAGACTTTTGGTGCTTTGACTTTAAAAAAAAATTAGACTAACAAAATTTGGCCTTTTCTTTACATACAGTTTTGATTTGGTCTTCTTGGTAAACTATATTCCTTGGCACAATTCTCTCTCTCTCTCTCTCTCTCCCCCCCTCTCTCCCTCTCTTCCTCCCTCCCTCCCCCTCACCCTTCCTCTTTCCTTCCCTCCCTTCCTCAGAGGCATCCAATTCAGAGTTTATTTACCTGACAGCCCTTTGACCTTGGTTCACTTATCATATTGAATCTTTAGAAGTATAGTCACCCAAATTAGCACAAAATTTCTAGCTAGTATTTGTCCCCCAAGGTACAGAAGTATGACATAGCCATAGAAAAGAGCTTCGACACATCCTGTGAATCACAGTTACATGGGAAGCAATCAGACTAACAGGGAAAGGAGTGGGGAATGAAAAAACTGGGATGAAGTCGGGATTCAAGTGCCTTCTCCTTTCTCTTCCATTCTACAGTGTCACAGCCAGGAGCCCGCAGCAAAGAGATAGCTTTCCTTGATTGTTTTAGAGGAAGAAAGTTCAGGGAAAGTCACAAAAGACTGCATCATCCTGATGCCCTAGCAGTCTGGGACTGAGGGAACTATTCTAGCAACCTGCAGGCCATGTGCTATGTTTGTCTTTCTGCCTAAGGCACTCACCAATTATGTGTGCTATAAATGTAAGCTGATCTCCCTTCCAGAGATGAAGGTAAAGGTTTTGAGGAATGCTTTCTGTGCTCCAGTTTATTAAAGAGGATGAGGAGTTCTTAGGTAGAATAAAAGTAATAATCTAAGAAGAAACCCAGAAAATCAGAGAAATCTAAGTAATGGGATCGATATCAATATTTAAAATGTGAACTCTCCCTCCACCATATATCATTTCTTTGGCTTTGGTGCAGTTAATCTTTCTAAAACTCAGGCTCCTCATTGGAAAACTGTAATGATAGAAGTATTTACCTGGTATAGTTGTGAATGTTAACATAACTCACTTGTCAGCAAACACGTGTAAATAATTTAGTTTAATGTAATGTTTACTGGATAATAAGAGATTAATAATGCGTCATGCATAGTGAGAATTTGATGAGCTTCATATTGTTAATAATACTGATGACACACTTAACAATTAAAGCAAAGTGGTACAGTAAAGAAAAAGAAGAAAATATCATTGGAAACTATGACACCTATAAGCATCTGTACTTATTCCATTGGATAAGGGCCTAATGAAGATTTTCTATGCTGTAGAGAAGTAAAATAATTCACACAGCCAATTTCAAAGGTTTCTTACCCAATATCGAGCTTTGGTAATCATTTAACCCTTGCTAAAGAAAAGAGAGGCAGTGACGTGATTTGACAAGATTATTCAGCGGCAGACTGTCTTTCTGGGCATATAAGAGAAGACCACTCAAACCGACTGAATTTAATTGCATATCATGCTGAAATAAACAATGCTATTAAAACAAGCAGTGTTATTAAAATAACAGAGCTATGTCTTTGGAACTTGGGCTTTGAAGCCATGAATAGGAAATTAAAAGATAGTCTATAGAAACACAAGAGGCAGTTTGATTTATTATTTTATTTTGAAAAGGAAGGAGGAGGATGGAAGTGAACAACTAACTATGTAAGTAGAATCCAGGATCAGAATTTTATTTTATTTCATTTCATGGCTTATCAAAACTCTGGAGTCTTGGTGAGGAAATAGCATACATCTCTTGAAAATAAAGAAAAATATATTCGACTGAAGATTTGTATCAAAGAAGCTTTAGAGGAATAGAGAAATTCCATATTGCACGACTTATTCCTCCTGAAAAAGGGAAGCAGGAGTATGATGTTTTCTGATACATAATCACAAAGTAAAAGAGGAATAAAATTGACCTCTCTGCTCAGAAACTAATAAATATATATGAGATATGTGTATAATTTCATAAGATAAAATCATAAATTATGTAAATTTTTATATATAAAATACTCCAATGACATATATTCAGAATTCCAAGTTAACTATACTATAACACTATAAAACTAACTGTAGGCAATGTCTCATGTCCCAATAACTCATCAGTGTAAAAACAAAACAAAAAAATAAAACCCCTCTCTACTTCTCTAACCAGACAATAAAACTGTTGTCTTAGCAATAATCAGTGACCAAATCCAAAGGTAATTTTCCAGTTCTTATCTTAACCTCCCTGAAACATTTGTTAGTCTGACCTCTTGTAATTCTCTTTGCTTTATATCTTTAAAAATATATATAATTATCTATTAACTCTATTGAGGATTCAAAACTCATTTTAAATGCCATTCTCTCTTTAAATATCACCCTGTTCCTTTGCTCCCATCAGGCATCTGTCCCCTTTGAATGCTGCCATAGAACTTAAAACATTTATTTAATATATTCCATTGCATTGTAATGATCTGTACAAGTTTCTCTCCCTGCCAGACTGTGATTCTTTAAGAGTAGATACCAGCCAGCACAGTGTTTACTGCAGAGCTGGTAGAGCAGGTGTTCAAAATAAGTATACAGTATGTTAGCAGGTAGGACAATATTTATGGGTGCTGGTACATTTATAATAGTACTTAGAGAATGGGTAATAAGCAAAACTTTTTTGAATTGTTTATGCAAGGCAATAACTTTGATATCAGCAACATCAGCAAGACTTACTACACTGGAATATAATAGGCATTTTGCATGACTTATGGTTATATCAAGAATGTGCACAAGAAAATAGGTTATAAAATCAAAGACAAGTGATGAAGCCTGGCACAGACTTGAAAATAATTTCTGGTCACCAAATGTGTAGAGCAGCAGTCCCTAACCTTCTTGACACCAGGGACCAGTGCTCCTACGTGAATCTAATGCCTGATGATCCGAGGTGGAGCTGAGGTGGTGATGCTAGCACTGGGGAGTGGCTGCAAATGCAGATGAAGCTTTGCTTGCTCACCTGCCCACTGCTCACCACTTCCTGTGTGACCCAGTTCCTAACAGGCCATGGACTGGTACCGGTGCACGGCCCAAGGGTTGGGGACCCCTGGAGAGGTTTTTTCCACACCAAGCAATCTCTGTGACACCCGTTTGGGGCCATACAATTTCAGTGCTACTGGCAGTGGAAAGGATTTAAAAAATTTAAGTTTTCAGCATTAACAAAAATTGTTTCGCAGCTTGAGAAATGTTAAGACATGATAAAGAGAACATTAAAAAAAAATCAACAAAAAAACAACTCTCTCTTCTTATTTCTGTCTTCTGCCTTAGGGAGGATTTTGTTCCTACTGGAAGGTTAGGGGAGGCATGGTAGGCTGGCACTGGAACATCAGACAGGTGAAGAGATATGCCGAGTCACTTAGTCCTTTAAATGACTTCAGATGAATTAGATTGCAAGGATTTGTAGTGTACTCCTGGAACCCTAACCAGAATTCCTGAGTTATTATGGAAAGCAGGAAGGGGGCCAGAAAGCTTTAAGCACATGAATGACGTTTATTTGTTTAAAAAATGCAGGATATGAAGGCAAACCATATTCAAGTCATAGTTATTAAACAGATGTTTTTGATATTTAGGCATGGAAGGTTGCACAAAGACTCAGATGGGCTCATTTAAAAGAAATCAAATCCATGGGCTTATTGGATGGATGGGTCAGAAACATTCCACAGACAAGATATCTCTTATTTTGACAAAGCATTTGCAAAGATTTTTACAGTTTATAAGAACATGAAAAATCATGGGATAATTAAGATTTTTTAATGCTGACTTAATAAGAGTAATCTTACCAAATAACTTTGATTAATATACCAACATTGACCTGGGCGACTCTAGTAGTATTTTAGAGAATTTTATTCTTAGTCCTGTAAGTCAAATGTTTCATTGATTACATGGATGAAGATATAAGTTATGCTTTCAATGAGATAAAGCTGATGGAAATTGATAACTCTTTAGCTAAAAAAATCAAGTATTCGATGTATCTGAGTTAGTACTGTGATAAACATGAATAGAACTTATATCCTTATACTTTATTTCACATAGTCAAAGTAGAGAAAACTGGTTAAATAGTAATGCATAGTAGAGAACGTGGTTCTGGAAGTCATGAGCTCATAAAATAATCCAATAGAAGTTATATGCATTCTGCCCTATAACATTCATATTCACATTAAATACACAAAATCACAGATTTCCTGGATATCGCATCCAAGTACACCATAAATTAAAAGAACTCCAGATTAAGAACCTTTGGGTAGGAGTGCCTCGTTATGGTATTACAAAACAGTATTTTACATTCGACTCTCCTTAATAGATGCGCAGTGTCCAGAATAATAGGTTTTGCTGGCCTTGTTATAGAGATAGCATATATAATACCATGCGTATTTCTGCCTCAAATTTAGGAATAATGAAATTGAGACAATAGAAACAACTGGAGGTCAGAGAATCATATCACATGAGAAACATCTGGGGAACTTTATGCCTAGGAAAGAGAACCCCAATAAAGGATCTAATAACTGTCTTTAAAATTTGTAAGAGTTGTAACTTGCAAAAATAGTAAAATTATTTTGTTATTCAAAGTTGGTAGAAAAAGAACAACAGTAGAAATTTAAAAAGCAGATTTGAATATTTGTAAGGAAGATACACTTAATATTTGGATTTATGTAAAAGTAGAGTAGGACCCTTTAAAAAATCATGATCTTTCTGTCAATGGAAATATTCAGGTAAAGCCTAGAGACTCTCCTGCCTGAGCTATTGTGAAAGGGATGCCTACAGTGGGAAAAGACAGTGCTCAATTATATTCAAGGCACCTTTCAAACTTAAGATCCTATGATCTAATTATATGTTTAAAAAGTACTGAATGACTAAAAATCCATAATTATCTTCGTCAAAGTGAACAAGAATCTATAAGCCATATGGACACCTATTATTGGATGTTTCCGAGAGTGCCTTAATTTATATTTGTTACTCAGAATCTTAAGTTATTTTCATTTAAATTTCTCTAATTATACTTTTAAATTAGACAGTAATTTTCTAATGCAAATACAAATACAAAATCTCATATTTTAAAGAAGATTTTTCTAAAATGGGCCTTGAGAATGATTGGAGAAAAAAGAAAATTACAGAAATTTACACTGCCTTTGTATTATAACTCATTATGCATCGATAAGATACAAAGTGAACTTCAATCTTGACTTCTATTTCATTACTTTTATTAAGGACTTCAATTCAGCTTGGATTTTATGTGGTACAGATATAAATTTTAAAATTCACTGAAGTATTTTTAATGTTGAATTGGGCTTAATGTTATATTTGGAAGCTATATTTATCTTGATATCAAAGAATGTACTTTAAGGAAAACATATATTTTTTTACCATCTTCTCTTTTTCCTGAATAGAAGTTGTGGTAACATAAAAACACCTAGATATACAAAGGTTTCCTTTTGGAAAAAATGTTTTTAAAAATGAGAGATCTAACTTAAGAAAGTGAACAATTTAACATTTTATACATCTGAGAATTATTTTCCAAATTATCTTATGTTACTATCTCTCTCGTTTCAAAACTATATGGTTTCAGGATACCCTTCTTCTTCAATTAAAAGACAAAAACAAAAACTTTTTCGCTCTTAGGAGAAATTTCAACTAATTAAAGAAGTGTTCAAATAAATCAAGCTTGACATTTTACTAAAATTATATATTTTACTCTTTGTTCTGGTTATAAACCAATATAGTAAATGAAAAAATACACAATATCTTTACCTTTGGACTAATTGATAATATAACGAGGCCCTTCAGAATGTAGGCCCTTCGTAAACAGAGGTGGGTACAAACATTGGGAAAAGTGATATCTCTTTAATTTTTACACTAATTTTCAGTGTAATCTTATAAAATAACTTTAAAATTTTCACTCTTGCCATGTGTCCATTTTACAGGATTCCATCTTCAGAATTTAGTGAAATTAGCATTGCTTTAACCAAAAAATAAATCCAAAACTTTGTCTTTAATTTAGAACAGTCATTAGAGAGATCTTTCTGCTCTACTTTATTTGGTTGGGAAAAGAGTGGATTGAGAGAAGGTGATCAATGTTATGTTGCACTGTGAGCCAAAGTATCCTAATTAGAATTCGTAGGCTCTCCAGAAACCCAACTGAGTCCTAAGAAGTCAGAGCAAGTATGGGCCAAAGACATAACATGAAGGTGCATGCCTCAGCTATTTAATTCTTTATTTCTCCCATTCTTTTGATGCCTTGCTTCTCTTTGATTTCTTTCTCTCCTGCTTCCTTCTTAGTTTCAAAAATTCTACAACCATTGTCACTCTCTCTCTCACACACACACACACACACACACACACACACACACACATACACACACACATACACACACACACATAAACACACACAATTTCTCTTTTCTGGACTCTTACTCTTGCTGTCCCTGGTATTTCCCATCTTCCTACACCAGCCAGTCATTTTCTTAGGCATCTTTGGGCTCCAGGGCCCAGAGAGTGAGACTTTTCCAAGGCTTACCTTCAAAGTTAAGTTTTCCATGTCTGAGGACCTGCTTTTTCCCCAGTTGCTAGCAGATAAATGTTTACTGCTTGATTCTAGGGGACTTCAGCTTTCTCAATATAAGGTTTGTTTGTTTCCATACCCAGGGCCTCCATCCATCAGTTTTGACAAAATAATTTATAGTAAACTTAGAGTTCATTTTAGATTCTGACATAGAAAGTGATGGAGGTGTGGAAAGGGAAATAATTTCATTATCAGTTCGAACTGATTGGTACCTAAAAATTTCTTTTCAACTTGAAAATTTTAAAATTCTAGAATGCAGCTTATTTTCTCTTGATGTCCATTTCAATATCTTCTCCAAGGTACTAGGGCCAGAATAGGGTAGGGTAGAAGAATTTCTTTTCAAATAACAATAGTAATGATCATTTAACGTTGTGTAGTTTAGAAATAAATATTAAATACAGCCTAGACTTCAGACTGTATTTCCAGTACATTTTTGCAGTATAACTTTGGTATTCCTTAAAGATAAAAAATGAGGGATAATGTGTCCTCAAGAACATATGTAGTTCTTTTAAGATCCATGAATGCTGCTCATAAATGCATACAATATAATTACTACCAACATTCTAAGACTACTTAGCTAACATAGAAAGATTTCAAAGTTTTTGGTATTATTTAATTGGCTAGGAAGTTCTGCTCTTTTACTGGAAATAAATTCTAGACTGATCCAATATGTATAGTAATCTGAATTTTGCACTTTGTATACACACACATATTTTTTTTTCTCATAATAGTTCTCACAGTAGCTTTAGAAAGAGTAAGGTAGTGCCTTTTTGGACATAGGAAAACTTAAACACAGGGATGCTAGATCAGATTTTAGCTCTCTTAGCTAGTTTATAGTATAACCAGCACTGATACCTAACATTCTTAGTTCCAAACCCAGGGTGTATTTCAGTATACACATCCATGAACATTAATTTGGTAGTTGAAAGATATTAAAAGTCAAAAGTAAGGAAGAGAATAAAAGAGTAGGAGTCTTTTAAAAGAGTAGTTCTAGGAACTCCTCACCTGTCAGAATCAAAGATATTTTACCACGAACAAAGTATTGAATAATATAGTCATGTTCTCAGGATACATTTTTTTTTCTTTTTCACCATAGCTCTTATTAAGCCACAAAAGGTGCCACATAATATAGGTTTACAAAAGAGGCTTTTAAAAGGACGAATGTATCAAATTTTCCCTGTTGGAAACAAAAGCTACTATAACAATAAACTCAACAGTTCAGTAACATATAGCTTCTAAAATAAGAGAGGCCAGTTAGAATGTATATTTTCTGGATCATGATTAGATACCATATAAATTTCCCTAGCAATGGTAACAATAGAAAGACCAAGGTTAATATGTTAAATGAAATGTGAGTGAGAATTGGGCAGTTCCAAGTGGCTGCTGGCACAATTTTAGGTGTCCTGCCAGCGTTCAAGCCCACAGGGTCATTTGGCAGTCAGGTGTCATTAGTCAACTCTCTCCCTCTCTCCCTCTTCCCATCTGTTTCCGTCTAGCCTATTTGTGTAAATTACCTCTCAGTATGCAGCAGGACTCAAACTAGTCATGTATATTCCTCCTACTCCGTTGTCCTTTTCATCCCTGACCACTCATTGAGACTTATACCAATCACTTGACCCAAAATTTAGCATGAGAGGCAAGATAACGGTAGCAATTAATATTACTACTGTTACAAAGCAGTATCCCTTATGACTATGGTAAAAAGACCACTAAAGATAGTGTAATAAATGTCAAAGACATAGTTGCCACTGGCTATTTCACATGATGATGATTATCACCAGAGGCCAAAATGTAACGATGCCCTATAAGAGGATGGAGAGTTTATGTAATTTTGTGTGGACAATTTCCAAAGTTACTATCCAAAAGAGATTCTTGAATAGAGTGCTGTTCCTAGTTTTAAAATAGCAAGACCTTTTAGAGAAGATGAGAAAAATAAAATCTGCTTTCTGCTGAGTTGACCCTGCCATTTATTAACATGCAGAATGCTCACTTCTCTATTATTCCTAGTCATAAGTATACTTTTAAATTATGTCTCATTGCTACAAGGAAAGGTAAAAAGCTCAGCCTGCATTATCCAACCACTACATATACTGCATGAAAGAATTAAGGGTAAATTATTTATATGATTGCAAGTGACAGCAAGGAATTAGCACTTTGAGAAGGATTTAAAACTAAGAGTTATTTGCTAAAGACAGATAAAAATAAATCATAGCAAATAATTCTGCAGCTGCATCAACAATGATAAATAATTAGTCATGTTGGAGCAATAGTTATGGGTGTACACTATTGATATCTAATTCCAGTTTGCAAGAAATCATTAAAAAAGTCAATCATCTAAGAACTTTTCGCTTTTTACTAATCATGAGCACAAAGACATTTAGCCAGATTTACTGCATTTGTCAAGTTAAGTAGCTTTTACCTCATATTTGACCAAAGAGTTCAGCCCATGTTTTTAGCCCACTTAATTTATCACATGTGGATAAATTTAAAATAAAATTTAAAGTCATGCACTACAAATAATTATCCCCAACTTTTTTTTTTTTAATTTTAAGGTATCTCAATGTTGAGAGTTTCTAAAAATAATCTGTACTTATCACTCATTTAGTACTTTAATCTCCTCTTAAATGACTCTGCAAATAGGTTGCCTGGGCATATTTAGGTATTTCTAATGACAATGAGCTCACTGTTTTCTGAGGCAGAAGGTCACATAGTTGGATAATTCTGGATTTTTGTTTATCAATACCCATATCTATATTCAAACAAATTACTCAATACTTGCAAAACAGTTTTTCCTTTCCAAAATCCACCTTGAAAATTATGTAAGGATAATGATTATCAATTTAAAAAAAATGAGATCATTGTTCAAAAAAGTGCTTAAGAATAATGATAAAATTATCTATGGAAAAAAAAGGCATTTGAAAGTGACAACTAAGTGAGGTACAATGAGAAGAAATTTTTTTAAAGTACAGAAAACATGGGCATAGATTGTATGTCATTCGTAATAGCAAAATGGTAAACTATCTATATGTTTAAAAGAGAGATAATATCTAAAAGAGAGGAAATTAATTATGGTGCATGGCTAGAAAATTTTGTGAAGCAATTAAAAAAAATGGAGTATGTTACCTATCTGTAAGAACTTACAATATAACATACAGAATAAAAAAAGTAAAGTTCTAAAAAATCTATATGATATATTTCCATTTGTATGAAATAAACAAATAGCAACCAATGTATGTGTATATATAATGTATGTATGTATGTGTATATATATATATGTGTGTGTGCGTGTGTGTGTGTGTGTGTATGTGTGTATATAAACACATACATTTGCATTGATAAATAAATCTATAAAAAAATATAGAATGGTATATAACCTAAAAACTATTAGTAGTGCTATCTCTAAAGAGTAGCAACTATTTGGGAAGGATAAAGAAAGGGGATAACTTTTTACCCTTGTACCATTTAAGTGGGTAATTTCTGATTTCAAAGTGCAAGATTGAACACTTTTAAATATTCCGAGTAATATAAATGTCAGTCATTGAATCTTTTGGAGTTTAGATATCATTTATTCTCCCATTTTTTAAATTGTAATTTCCTGATCTTTTTATTCAGTTTGGTACATAAAACTATCTCACCTTCTGTCTGTGAAGATTATCATTTGATTGTGGGTATCACCTTCTGACTGAGAATATCGCCATTGACATAATCTAATAATAATGATGGAATGTTTAACGTGGCTTCTCTTTTTCCTCCCAGATTATCTCTGCTATGTATGTTGCAATTTCCTTTTAATTAAAACCGTTAATCATAATGTTTGATATTGTTAATTATTCTTCTGCCTTTCTTACACATATCTAAAATTTCTCACTTTACAACACTATGATAATTAATACATTTACCACTAAAATCCATCTTAACAAATAAGCCTTATCACTATATTTGTTTAGACCAAGTATTGACAAAGGGCCAGATATTAAATATGTTAGGATTTGTGGTCCATATATAGTCTTTGGTTTATGTAATATACTCTTTCTCTTCTTTTTATTTATTTTTTAACATCCCTTTAAAAATATAAAAGCCATTCTTAGCGTACAGGCAGTATCAAAATAGCCCAAAGTCTGGATTTGGCCTAAGGATTATATTTTGCCACCATATATTCTAGATAATCTCCTCTTTATTCAATATCCCTTCTTCCCATCTCCTTGTTACAGACATACTGCATGACAATATGGAAAACTAGAAATAATCCTTAAAATATATTTTTCTAGACTTAAAGCAAATTTCAGTGGAATTGCCTCCTCCTGTTAAAAATGTTACCTTCTGATAAAATCTTAAAAAACAAACAAATGATATGAAACAAAAACCAGAATTCATTTCTTTTGAATTCTTGGGATAGGCTTCACCAACAAAGTTATTACTGAAATACACTGCATACCTTTTCTAAAAAATTACATAAGCTAACTGCCCATGTTTCTGGTTGATTCTCACATCTTTTGAAACATAATTCAAGTTAATTCAGACAAATAGAAGAGTAGGTGTGACCTGAGAGAGCAATGTACCAAAGACATCCCTCCTTTTTGTTCAAGTGAATTTGTAATTTCTAGATTATGTGATATTTTTGTCTGAAATTTGGAAAATAACTTTTAAAGTCCAGTTTCTAAGAAAGTTTAAACTATTGTTCAGCAACTCTTCAAAATTCATCCTTCGGTAGTAGTGATATGGCTTCAGGAGCCAAATGGAAAGTCTTTGGTGTCCGTGGCAGTGAGGAAGATGGGAGATGGCTGTAAATATGACTGCCATACAGCTATGTCAGTTTGATCTACAACTTTAAACAGAAAAGAAAAACCCACAGTCAGTTGTCTATATTAACTGGATGTAGCTAATCAACTAGTTCAAGTATTTGATATTCTGAATTACAAACATGGATATTAGTATGATTAGAATCAGATAGGTTTAGTTGAAGATCTTTAATCCCATCTTTTCCTAATGCTTGTTTGATTTTGCACATTGGTATACATCTATATCTAATGTTTTATTTTTTCCAAAGATTTTCTTATTTATAACATAATTTACCTTTATGGGGCTTTATTTGTTTATTATGCTATGCAAAGAAGGAATTTCAAATAAAGCAACCTGAAATTCACCCTTCCTTAATTTAAAATAGCTTCTCCCTGTTCCTATCATAGCTGTGGTAATATTTAGGAAGGCAAA
>NW_011888823.1:9155275-9196560 GCF_000151845.1 Pteropus vampyrus
AATGTTACCTTCTGATAAAATCTTAAAAAACAAACAAATGATATGAAACAAAAACCAGAATTCATTTCTTTTGAATTCTTGGGATAGGCTTCACCAACAAAGTTATTACTGAAATACACTGCATACCTTTTCTAAAAAATTACATAAGCTAACTGCCCATGTTTCTGGTTGATTCTCACATCTTTTGAAACATAATTCAAGTTAATTCAGACAAATAGAAGAGTAGGTGTGACCTGAGAGAGCAATGTACCAAAGACATCCCTCCTTTTTGTTCAAGTGAATTTGTAATTTCTAGATTATGTGATATTTTTGTCTGAAATTTGGAAAATAACTTTTAAAGTCCAGTTTCTAAGAAAGTTTAAACTATTGTTCAGCAACTCTTCAAAATTCATCCTTCGGTAGTAGTGATATGGCTTCAGGAGCCAAATGGAAAGTCTTTGGTGTCCGTGGCAGTGAGGAAGATGGGAGATGGCTGTAAATATGACTGCCATACAGCTATGTCAGTTTGATCTACAACTTTAAACAGAAAAGAAAAACCCACAGTCAGTTGTCTATATTAACTGGATGTAGCTAATCAACTAGTTCAAGTATTTGATATTCTGAATTACAAACATGGATATTAGTATGATTAGAATCAGATAGGTTTAGTTGAAGATCTTTAATCCCATCTTTTCCTAATGCTTGTTTGATTTTGCACATTGGTATACATCTATATCTAATGTTTTATTTTTTCCAAAGATTTTCTTATTTATAACATAATTTACCTTTATGGGGCTTTATTTGTTTATTATGCTATGCAAAGAAGGAATTTCAAATAAAGCAACCTGAAATTCACCCTTCCTTAATTTAAAATAGCTTCTCCCTGTTCCTATCATAGCTGTGGTAATATTTAGGAAGGCAAAAGGTTGTGTGGTCAGTTTTAGATGGAAACTATAGCTACCCTATTTATTTTAATGTTCCTTTGAAAAAAAGAAAAAATGTTTTGTTTTAAAGAAAAATAAATAGCTTGTTTCAAAGTTTACTCTTGTGGAAATAATTTTGCTTATTAGGTTTAGTTTTTGGCCAAATTTGCAATGTCTCATGTTCTTCCGAAGGCCCTACTGCATACCTCCTTTGTGCTTTCTGTATTCCGTGTATATGGGTTTTAAATTCCCTTTTTGTACTATTCTTTAATTAGACATTCATCTTGATCACATTTGACTCTTATTTCCATTTTATGTTTCCTGTTGTGAGATATCCCCCTTGTTCTAAAAGGGTATTGTAATGCATACAACCAGATTTGAAAGCAAGGTTAGAAACCTGCTTATTTTAATACTAATTAATGAAATTATTTTATACTAAATAAGTCATACAATCTAAGCCATATAACTAATAAAAAAGATGACACTTTATTGTAAAAACAGGCCCACATTTCCAAACTAACAGGCTAAAATTACATAAAATCATGCTAAATATTATGCAATAAATAAAAATTAAGTCAGCATATTAAAACTGTTTTTTAATCTACATTCATTAAAAAAACATACTTTTCTTCACTCCAGTGATCTAGAATATAAAGCATTCTTTCACATAAACTGGCATTTTTCTCCATCAAAATGTTTAGACATAGTGCTTATAAAAGAAAAACTCAGTTTGCCCTCTTATGAGTGCTTCTGTGAATCGCCTTTACTACTCACAGAAAACACTTTTCTTCTTGCCACCAAATGTGTAGAAGTTTTTTCCATACCAAGCAATCTATGTGACTGGGAGCCCTACAATTTAATTCTAACCCTATTTACCTGAGACAGTGACAGATCTCACATGTTAAGGGCTCAGTTCCACAAGACTGCTCCCAATCATAGACAGTAGGTCTCCAGGTTATCCACAACTTTTATCCTATTTGGCTACAAATCTTATGACTCCCTTCGGGTTTGATTAATTTGCATGAGCAACTCGCAGGACTCAAACAAACATTTACTAAAGTTTATGTTTTTTAAAGGATATGATAAAGGATACAGATGAATAGCCAAATGAAAAAAATGCATAGGCAAGGTCTGGGAGGGTACCAAGCACAGGAGCTTCTATTTCCACAAAGTTGGGGTTTGTATGTGTTTAACAACCTGGAAACTCTCTAAAACCCATACTGTTGAGATTTTATGGAGGCTTCCTCACACAGGCATGATTAATTAATAACTCCACTTTCAGCCCCTCTTCCCTCTCTGGAGGATGAAGGTTGGGGCTGAAAATTTCAAGCTTCTAATCATGTCTTGATCTTTCTGGTGACCAGCCCCAAGCTGCAGCATGAGAACAAAAGACAATCCTAGTGTTCTTATCACTTAGGAATTTACAACAGTTTTAGGAAAGGGGTCAAAAACCAAATGTTGGAATAAGAGATGCTCCTAGTGCTCTTATCACTTAGGAAATTACAAAGGTTGCAGGAGAAAAATCAGGGGTAGATAGATAGATGATATACATAGATATAGATAGATTAGATAGAGACAGAGATAGAGATGATGATAGAGATAGATAGAGAGATGATAGATAGAGAGATGATAGATAGATAGATAGATAGATAGATAGATAATAGATAGATGGATAGATGATAGATAGATAGATAGATAGATAGATAGATAGATAGATAGATAGATAGAGACAGATAGAGACAGATAGAGATAGAGATAGAGATTTTTTTTTTTTCTATTATCTCACAGCCCCTGACAGAGAACTGGCTGACTCAAACTAGTTCAGTTTCACTGAGTGCAGACAGTTAAGGAAAATGAGGTGATGCTGGGGGTCTTTACCTATTTCCAAATCTTTATTGATATCAGGACTGGAATTGGAAGGGAAGAAAGCAAATCCTTCCTTTGAATGGGAGGAGAGGGGAGTGGGCTAAAGATTATTAACCTTTTAGAGATTATGGGAATTTCTGAAGGGTAAATTAATAACAAAACGAGTAATCCAATTAACTAATATGTAATGAATCCATGCTAAATATTCTACTTGTATTAAAAAAAAAAAAAATTAAGCCTAACAAAAAGCCTTTAAAATTGATTTCATATTTATGGTCATTATATACCTTTCAGAGTTTATATTATATCAACGACCTCAAACACAGAATACACTTGAAAACTGTACGAAGTGATATAGATAGGCAAGTTGTCTGGTAAACTGAATTCCTTTATATAACCATTCTCTAAATTCCTTGACCCTAATGGTGTTTTCAAGGAGATACAAATTCAGTGACAAACTTAATGACTTGATCTTATCACCAATGTAAAGTAATAACTACCTAACAACATTTATTGAGGTATTATTGAGGACAAGACTTTCTGTGGACTGTTATATGTAATTCTTATATCAGCCCTGTTGAGGTTGGTAAAATTTTATGCCCATTTTATAGGTGTCGAAAACTGAGACACCTAGAAATTATGTAATTTTATTTAAGACCTTCCCCTTATCCCATATTCAAATACTATGCAATAAGAGAAGTTATAAGAGAAACATAGAAATATAAAGAATTACAGAGAATAAAAGTAGATACATTCATGATGTAATTATTAGTGAGGGCAAATAATTAGATTTGTACAACCAGATGAGGCAGAAATGAAAGAATAGGATAGTTGTGACATGATAAGTATCTAAAGTAAAACTATTTAGAGAAGGTAGATTTAAGAGGCTGCTCAAATATAAAAGCAAGCTTTCATTTCACACTTCTCTGTGATTATCAACAGAGGAGACATCAAAAATAAAATTTACCCTCTCTATTTTGTATCATTATTTACCTCAGTGAGAATGGCAATTAATTTTCAACATTTCAGAAGTGCAAACAGCTTGCAAATGTCTCTATAATGCATGTCTTGGATTTTTATGTAATTTATGTAAGCACAGTGATTTGCTTTATTGTAATTTATACAGATTTAATGTTTTTCTAGCCAGGAAATAACATAATGTCAGAGACAGAGCTCTCTATATTTAGGCAAGGTGTGCTTACATTTTCAAGAACCATGGGGAAAAAATGCAAAAAATAAAATAAATAAAATAAATAAAATTAAAAAAAAAAAAAGAACAAGAAAAAGAAAAAGCCATCTAGCCATCGGCAATCACCCATAAAAGGTTCTTTCCAATTTGTAACATTGCAGAATATTAGATTTAGAAAAGATACAAGGAGCTGTCTTGGAAAAACCCCTCGTTTTCAGACTGCAAAATGGGAACCTAAAATAGCCAAATTACTATCTCACTGTAGTCAGTTCATGAAGGTGCAACACTGACAAGATATTTCTCATTATTTCATTAATAATCTTATAAAAATTGGCCAAGCAGATTTTAGTATTCCTATTTCACAGATAAGGATATTTAGTCTTATTTTTATGATTGGAAAGTATAAATTTGGTGCTAGAACCAAAATTTATTGGCTACCAGTACAATAGGCTTTCATTCTAACGCATTGTCTCTTCAATGAATTATGGAAAATGTCAGTAGAATTTTAAGTGGGTAAAGCAGAGAAATTCTGATTCATTTGCTGCTTTCCTATTTATAAGTAAATGGCTTTTACAAAGGTTGGAACCTCACTGAAATGCTTTTTGTCAGAAGCACAGTGAGGATGGTGAGATCCACAGCTTGATGAAAGATTTGGCTATATTAAAGGAGCAAATCCAGTCTCTCTACCTTTGCCTGGGAGGATCACAGCTGGCCATGTTCCTGCTACTCTAGGATTCCCTATTCTATTTTCATCAAAGCCATTAGTTCTTGCTTTTACTACTAGATCTGTCATCTTGAGATTCAATAAGTCTTCTCTACACTCTGACTAAAATGCTGGAGAGCATTGTTTTTCCCTTATTTAGTTTCATTTACTCTTAGTAAGTTTTATTAAGTAATTAAGAGGGAAATAGTCAAAAACACAAAGGAAATCTTAAGAGTGGGGCTGAAAATTAATGTTACCTACAGATATGACTGTATGGTGGTGGAAATATTGAATATTTTTTATACCAGTGTGTAAGCAGTTACTACTCAAAGACCCCAAATACATACTCTCACTTCTGTCCTGTCCTAACTGACTGGCATGTCCTTCTGTATATTCCCCAGTCCACCAATTCAAGGGAAATGGATACCACTGTAGGGAACAGCCAGAGTCACTTTCCAATGCTGTCACCAGCCTCAATTCTGCTCATTTTTTGCCTTGCAGTACTGGATTAATTATGTTCAATATTACCCTTGAACAGTAGTTGAGAAACGAATCTTTACAGAGTGAGTTTGTCACCTAGTCTTCTTCAAGCCAAATGTAAATATCTAACAGCCTCCAGGCACGTTTATTCAATGTGGCTAATCTGAGCTCCTTGACTTCTCTTTCTAATTTTTTAATCTATCAATGTCTAATCTAATCTAATTCATATGTTTTCCTACTAAAGAGACATCATCCTCATCCGCCCAAATATGTAAGTCAGAAATCTAGAATTTATCATGAAATTTCCCCTTCATCCTAAATTAGGGAAGTTCTAAAGTTCTATAGTTTCTCCTCTTTAGCACTTCTAAACCATCAACCTCTCACCAGAACTGACACAATAGTGTTCTGATTGGTTTCCAAACATTTGAGCTTCACACCTTTAATAAAAAGCCCAGACTTCCTAATATGGTTGGCAAAGCTCTTCACCTCTTCCTGTCTGTTGATTCCCTTGTGACTCAGCTTCTGCCAAATTCTCCAATTTCTATTCTTGAGAAATGTCAAGGTGTTTTTTGTCTCCATCCATCTAGAGAATTGTTCTTTTTGCCTGAAACTCCCCCAGACACTTGCCCCCATGGTGGAACAGGCTTTCTAATTTATCAAGAATCAGTTAAGGCTTTAAGGCTCACTTGTCATATGAAGGTTTTCCTGCTCCCTACCAGCTAATAATCTTTCTTTTTTGTATTCTCTAGTTGATCTTGTGCATACCTCTACCAAAGCAACTATAAACGTTTTGTTGTAATAATTTGTTTTCTCTCTTTTTACTAAACTCCGAGCACATCAGAGACAAAAGTGTTCTATACTCCTTAAATTAAGGCCTACAGCATATGAGATATGTAATAAATATTTGCTGAATGAACAAATTATCGAATTAGTCAGTATGGATCCTCCATGTACTAAAGATTTCCACAAGTCATTGACCTATTTGGGAATTTTCAACATTTTACAACTCTTTTTAAGAGTATACTCAATTTTTCCCTATTATATGCTCAATATAAAAAAGTTGGAAAATGCAGAAAAACATAAAATGCTAATCATTAAACCACAGCTTTAGGCAAAATTAGAGATGATCCCTTCTGCTCAGCTCATCCCTTTAATTCTGTCCACTGTAGTGACACCTGCTATCTGTTTTAGGACTTCAAGAAACTGGAATGGGTTTCATATTTAGATGCAATATCCAAACAAAACTCGGCTATTAGCCTCATCACTTGCTTTAGTGGTCTTTAGCCCTGGGACTACAATGTATCGCCCACTCCTGTTGGAGGCTAACAAGGCCTAGAATGGGGTGGGAGGAGCAGCCACAGACCTATTGCTCTGAAACAACTGCCAAAGTTTCTTTTCTTAGGGTTTGAAAAGGAATGCTTTGTTAAAAAAGATTTTCCCATTCTCTTCCCCACCTCCAAGCTATATGCTGTTAAACCTTGCAGAGTAGAGTTCTTTGCAGGCCATCTTAATAGACCTGAATCATACTGGCATCAACCTCACTTCAATAGTTGAGGATTTCATAGAGAGAGAGAGAGGGAAAGATTCCTAAATAAAATATCTGGGATAAAAATTTACGAATACTTCACATGAAAAAGATACATTTAACCTATATTTCATTTCTCCTAGAAACAGTATTATAACATTAATATTCTTTAATTTCATGAACAAAAATAATATGCAATTGGCATCCAGGAAATTTAAGATACCTAAAGGGAATTTTCTAAGAAACTTCTATAAGATCCACAACCTGTCTTGGTATAAAGCAAAAATATTCTTAAATAGATGTTATATAATAAGATATATATATGTGTGTGTGTGTGTATATATACACACACACACACATATATATATCTTATTATATATATATATATACACACACACACACACACATATATATATATATACACACATATATATATATATACACACATATATATATACACACACACATACATATATTTCTGCTTTTTCACTAAATATTATTTTCTCAGTTAAAATTATTTTATATGACTTTAACATTCCACATTTGGATATGACATAATTTACTTAGCTATAAAATCCTAAGAGACCATATTTCTAATTTTTTACTAGCATGAATAATGCCAGAACAATCATTTCTATGCATAATTCTTTGTACACATTTCTCATTATTTCCTTGGGAAATATTTTTTTACTGAAATTATTAACTCAAAAAATTTTAACATTTTAAAGTTTTTGATAACATCATAAAATTGTTTAACAGAAAATTGTTTAACAAAATGTTTGTACCATTTTGCATTCCTGCCAGGCATTCATGAAAATGCTTATCTCTTTGCACAGGCATATTCCTATAGGACTGAGGGCTTACATATTCATTTCTTTTGTAAAACATGTAAAGCTAGTCTTATTGTCTATTCTCTGAGGTTTCCTTCTTCTCATTGGATAGCTCTGAATTTTGTTCCCACATTCCCGATTTTTCCTAATAAGGTTTATAACTTGAACCCTTCTCATTTCCACATAACATTCCAAAGTCCTGCATTCATTAGTTTGCCTTGCAAAGGGATGGCCCATCACTCGAGAATCCGGGCCAGTCACTTGTTGCCATGAGACTGGGTCCTGGATTTGATATTTACACTGCACTCCCACTACAGACTCACTGTCAGGGTTCACCATTCCACAGGGAGTGGTTTAAAGCTCCTTTTACAAGACTTGAGAGAAGAAATGCATAAAGCAACCATCCCTCAACACTCCAGTAAGCCAGTGTTTTGTGTGAGACCCTAAGAACCAGATCTCCATCCAGAGGCAATCAGTTCTGCTCAAATCAGAATATTGTCTAATGTTTCAGTCTGACCCAGAAACAAAAGCTTGACCTCATCATGAAAACTTATTTTCCAGTCAGTGATTAATTTCTATCCCAGTGCTTGTGACTTCCTTTATTTAAGCATATTTTCAGAAACTTGTGAGGTAACTATGGCGATGGACACCTAGAAAGGAGAAAGATCTTTGTTATTAATTTCTACATGCAGAGATGGGTCAGGTATTTAGTTGTGTTATTATGCAAATCTCCAAACATGGTCATGGATGACCTGCTGGGAATGTTCCTACCCAGAACAAAATGCCCTTTTAGAGAATTGTACTTTAAGGTTAACTGTTTTTGTTAAAACTTAAAGGCATAGCATTCTTTGGAAATGAACAGCAAATATGTTTTGCCTACTGTTAAGAAAATGATCATTTTTTTATTGTTTAGAAGAGGAAATTTATGTATATTCAGAAGAAGAAAATGATAATTTTTATTGATTACAAGAGGAAATTTATGTATATTCAGAGGTAGTTCTGAAAGTAAGAATTATTATTATTTTTAATTTGATTTGTTCATTTCTCAGAGTCAATAGTGACTTCTAATATACTTTAAATATCTGATGCCATCGAATTCCTTCTTTTACAAAAAAGTGTTCCTTGTGGAATTTTTTTAAGAAGAATAAACCAAGAGAACCCTTCAGCTCTGAAATTAGTGCTCTGTTAAAAGGACCTAAACTTTGAAATTTATTCTAATTACAACAGATCTCCAAGAAGGATAGAATAAGATTTAAGGTGACATTAATATTGGAAGGAAGAACCATATATTCACAATTTACAAATGGGGCACGTGACATTTAGTTCATATGCAGAAGTTCCTAAATTTCTATCTTTAAATAGAAGACAAATTAGTATACTCTGGTATCTGGGATTATAGACCACAAGAGCCAGCCAACATCTCAAATGGAAGGTTTCCATTTTTTTTCCCAAAGAATACCTTTGAATTTTGTATTTCAATTCTATATGTTTTAAAATAATGCTTTTATGCATAATTTTTTAAAAATAAACCAATGCTTTATGAAGTTTCTTCATATATACCCAATAGTTTTGGGTACTTTCTATCATACTATGTCTCCATGATTTGTTTTTTCAGAAGCAAGGCAATATAATCTTACTGTTCCATGGAAGCCTAATATCATGCCTTTTAAATGACACCATTTAAAAGGATTATGGTTCCATGAGCTGGTAATCCACTCACCAGCTCCTCACAAAACAATGATATAGGGGAAAAAAGACTTTTCTGAATATCGTAGTTTCAAAGTTACCATGGTAACAAGATACATTTGCTTTATTAACATAATCTTTTGATTTTTTTTTTTTTTTTTAGTGCTTTTGCTCTCTAGAAAGGATTCTTCTTTGATATGATTACAATTTAACAATGGATTCTGAAATTGAACTGGCATTTATAGATGTTGGTAACAATGTAAAACAATTTTGCTTATCTGAAAAGCATACTGCTTTAAAGAAAATTTATAGATAGCTTTTCAAGGTTTGTCATTTCTTATTACGGTCGATATGGCTCAACTTTTGCTTTCTCGGGGTATAACAGCGCAGGAATTTTCCATTAAATTATTCTCTTTCAGTAATACTCATGGTCCATTTTCATTTTTGTGTCACTTCTTATAATATCATTGTTGCTTCTGTGTAATATTTTTCTGTATATATTCAAGTACATGCACATAATCATGCTATGAAACACAATCATAATAACTAGAAACTTTGACATAACTATCAGATCATATCACCTATAATTAGTTTAATATATTTTTTTGAAGCTTCTACCATGTGCAAAATACAATGCTAAACAATATTGAGGATTTAAAAAGGATTATATACATGCCCAAGCACTTCAGAGATTTTAAAAGTCTTATTTAAATTATAATGTATTCTATTTTGGCACAGCCTCAACTAAGTGGTTTTAATCTAATAATACATTGATTTGATAATTAACTTCGAGCTTATTAAAATAGTGGTAACTAGTCCAATCAGTATTCTGACGTCTCTGTTTGTTTCATAATGACTTGGTGCTTTAATATTAAGGTTTAAAGTTTAAAGTATGAACTTTATTTACTATTTTATATAATTTATTCTGTTACCTTAAAATCGAAATAATTCCTGAATGTTGGTTCAAAATATAAATGTATTATAGCAATATATAAAAATATATCAGGACAAAAGGGAAGGTAAACTAGATTGTCATTTTCTTTGAAAGAATGAGATGTTAGTAACATTTCTGAACTTGGAAATTTCTCAGAGAAAATGACAGGCTACTGAAACAATAGGTATTTATTGAAGCAATAGCACAATGCTGAGATGATGAAATGAGTAGAAAACTCTGAGATGACCTTTAATAGCCACAGAGCATGGTAGAGCTGTGATATAATTGAAAACATTTTCCAACTTTAAGATAACATTACATAGAAAATAAACCCATGCATTCTAGGTATTTTGAATATTTTTTTAAAAAGTAAGTACAGAGCCAGTTTATTTTAGTGCATTTTAGTATGAACTATCTAAAGCATCCATGACAAATACCACTGTGGATATAGCTATGCACCTCTTATTCAATAAGATTCTTCAAAATATACCCAAGAAAGTCCAAGAAATTCTAGGCAAGGCATCTATGGGGAAAGTAGCATTAAATTATTCTAATTAAGGAGAGAAAATTGGTATATTATCAACTTTCCAATTCCTTTCACAACCTGATTTTCTTTTTAAAAAATGTATATATGTACATACATGTCAGGAGCAGGTTTATAGAATATTATTATTTTTCACATTGAAATAAAAATAAATTTTATTTTCTAATCAAATATAAGTATATAATCTATAGCTACAGTTTTATATATATATATATATATATATATATATATATATATATATATATATTCTGTGTGTGTACATAAAATTATATGACTGTTGTTTGAAATTAACTTTATAACTCATTGTCAGTCCCTCAGTTCTCACCTTGTAACACGTAGACTTGTATTTTACCCCTTTGTTAAGCACAGATAATTCAGTTGATAGAGTTGAGCCATTTAAAAGTGGTTTGCACTTCCCATTCCCAAATATTTCTGCCAAGAAATTAAATTGTAGGAAATAAAATTTATTTTGAATAAAAATCTCATATATGTCTATATGTATATATATATGTATGTGTATAAAAATTATACATATATATATTAAGGGCATTAAAGAGTACATTTTATAGTCTCATAAAGGTAATTTTCCATCTTTTTATTTTTTCTATGTGAGTAGATCATTATCCACAAAAACTTGCGGCTGCCTGCTCCAGCTAATTTACCTGCCCAGTTCTAACAAATGCATGTGTGTCAATGGCTGAAAATCAAAAAATCCTGGTTTAAGTAAATGAGAATTTAAATGAACAGGTTCTTCTATACATTCTCATTTTGTACAATTTCTGTCCCTTGATGACATTTTTTTGAAGAAAAATAAAATGTTCTCTCTTCTTCAAATAAGTTTATTCAATTTTATATAAGAGGAAAGTTAACTCTTTCCTTAATACATTTTAAAATATATAAATGACGTAAATGAGGTCATTGTAGCATGGCCTTCAAAAACCTCCTGACCGTATACCAATAAAATACAGTAAAGAGTTTTATACATCATGATTTCAAACTATTTTTATGATGAAACATTATGTTCGTTAAACTGAGTAAATATATGCTTTTTAAATGATTTCCTTTGGCCTTTATGTGATACATTTGTCTTCAAGGAATGTCTTTAATAGTTCAATATCTATACTATGTAAGATATAATATGCAAAACCCAAATGAAGACTTATAATTTTTTTTTTGTATCCTAGTTTCAGTTATGATGCTTCAACTTAGCAGAAGTACAATAAATATCTGTTGCTGCTTTGGATTAATTATTAATGTAAATACAGAACAATGACCTACATAGTTAAAGATGGGTCTAAGGTATGGATCCATTATTGATATAACCCCACCTTGATTCTCTGTCCATCTTCTGACTGCCAGACATGGGCAAGATGTTGCCTAGGGTAGATGCCAGAGGCAATCCTTTGGCATATTGGAGGCTCCTATTAAATAAAGATAACATTCTATAACCGTTCTTTTATATGTCATTTGAGTAGCAGTCTCTTGCTCTAAACACAGAAATTAAATCTCAGCAGCAGTAAAGAAAAAGTCTGTTCCAAAGCTCATGCATATTATTTTATATTCGAGAGGTGACTAATGTAGACACTTGCATATATAAAGCAATGTAGAAAGGCACTTGTACTAAAAAATAGTAGTTTCAGGTAAGAGGAGAATATGAAAGAACAAGGTATGAAGACAAATAGTTAATGAACGCTCTGAAACATTTAATGTGGCCCGGTGCCACTCGACCCTCTGAAAGCATTGCTTTGTTACAGCAGAGTAAACCAACTGATGGCCTTGAATTTGCAACATAAAATATTAGGTTGTATGTTGTATATTCTATTTAATAATCCAAGGAGTAGAATACATTTTAGAGATATTTTAGTGTCACAGTGAAAATAAAGCCAAGCGAAATGAATGATTCTTTTTGGGAAAATTATGAATTATATCATGACTTGTTACCATTAGATAAATATAATATTACTATACATGTACACATGTACTTGAATTTGTCTGTATATACACTCAGAGAAGTAGAAAGAAAATTATGGAACAGTAACATCTTATTAGGTTTTCTAAAAAGCAAAAGACATAAGTCAAATGTGTCATGCTGTTGATTTAATAAACCTTTGAGGATTTTTTTTTTTAATAAACTCATTTTCAAATGAGATGCAGAAATGCTTCTTTCCCTTTTAACTTGTATTAGATGCTTATCTTTTATTTATTTTTATAGGTGGCCTTGTATAAATTAACGAAGTAATGTTCTTAATGGAATTGCACATTATGAACAGATAATGATCTTCCAGTGAAATATGCATGTCAAATCTTAGCTAAAGTAATGAGAGAAAATAAACTTGGACACAAAAGAAAATGTTTATTTTTGAAATGTTAGACCATTACAATTATTTAGTCACAACCTTTAATTTTATTAATACCAATCCTATTATACTGAAGGAGTCTTTTAAAAAATGAAATAATTAAAATGACCTGGCAAACCAGTGTTCATTTCACAGTTGGAGGTATGTACAAACATCATTCCCAAATTTTTGCTTTCAAAAAACTGTGGAAAAAGCACTAACCCACAAAAAGCTAATTTAGAAATGCTAACCATAATGTGTTTACAGAACTGAAAACAAAAAGAGATTCTTATCTTTTATTAGCCCTGGCAATTGTGACTCTTTGGATGTTTATTTCCATTTCTTTAAAGTGATCTAAGAGAAGCAGGGGCCCAATAATTCAATGATAAGCTAATATTAGTGAAGAAGCAGTTTGGTCATTTCATTTGGAATGAAAAGTGACTTTAGGTTATATTTTTGATGAACTGGATTCATATTTTACAGAATCAGGCCTATTAATAATTGAAAACTTAAATTAATTATCTTTACTATGATAAACGAGTCAGTTTTCAATCAAATGATCTATTTTTAAAGGTTTTTTTCCCAGTAAATAAGCTTCAGACTATTATCTAGAGTTCTGCCAAATTACTATTCTAGGTATAAAGCAGTGAGAATTTTAAAAATATCTGTTGCTATTCATATACCAGTAGAAATATTGTGTCAAATATTTGAATAAGTAATGTGGCTTAAATTATACGCTTTTAAATGGCTATAAATGAGAGAGAAACTATAAATAAAATTATGATTCTGTCATTATAGAACTTATAAAAGGCCAAGGCAGACTGTACCATGAGCAGATACAGAAAATGAACCCTAAATATTTTTAGACTCACTTCACTTACATCAATCTCACTTTACCCTCTCATGCGTTTATTGTTCCCTGTGGTGAAGATGCCATGGTCCCACTAAGGAAGGGAAAGATTAACACCAATCACATGTCGGGTACATCTTTATGTGTTATTTTAATGTTCCTTTGTCGTCCAAGTGCCTACACTTTAGAAATATCACATATTTCTGTAACATTTCTTGACATGAGACATCAAGGTTGAAACCAACAAAACTTTTCTCAGAACCAAATTTATAATGCCCTCCTCAATTCAGGAAAGCTTATACAGTCTCAAAACTGGAACTTATTTTGTATGTGTTTACGTAAGACAAACAAAGGAGAATACCCTGAAATTAGTGGGAAAACACCAATGTTCCCTTTTATATTTACACATTCTGGTGATCCCAGACCCCAGATACATATTTTCATCCATGGAATGACCAACTCACCCAGCTCTGTTGCTTAGTATTTGTACACATTAATTATGATAATCGAGTCACAGTTTCCTCATCTCTAAAATGGGTACCATGTCCATAAAAAAAATTTAAACAAAAACGTTCAAGTATATAAGTCAGCTGGCCTAGATCCTGGCACATAATAAGGGACTAATAAATGGGGGGGAATGATGGGTATGCAGAAGGAACTGTTCATTTGTTCATTCTTCAATTCAGCAAATTGTTTGCATGCTTACACATGCTCTGTGCTAGTGCTTACACTAGCTAGAGTTACAAAGAAGAATGTAACAGATGAAGCCTCTGTCCTTATGGATTATGGAGCTCGCACATGGTAGACCTGTATCATAACCCATCGTTGGTCCATCTCACTAAGTTTCCTCATCTGGTCCCTGGTAGAGACTCAGAAGCTATACAGTATCACCGGTCACATTCTTTCTTAGTATTTTGCCAACAACAGTGCTCTCTGATTATATTTCTAGTGGAGGTGGCACTTTTACTCATCCTACACAACTTTCTGATTTCCATCTCTCAGAACTTATAAACATCTTAGGAACAGCTTCAAGACTCTCCTATGCATAAGGTCTCTTTGTCAAGTGTAATGTTAATATAACTGAATGAAGAGCATCAATGCAGGAAAGATCACTTTTTCAGTTTCCTGCTGAGAAATTTGGAAAATATGTGAATAGCCATTTGATGAAGCATTTGAAATTTCTACCATGGAGTGAAACTGATACTGTTTATGATGGTTGAAAAAATGGTCCATTAAGAAAGATTTTATGTGACATGATGTATATTTAGGAACATCTTAGAATTCGGTGAATGTGAAATATACACAATATACTGGCAGTGGTGATATTTAGAACTAACTACAAGCAAATTGTTCTGCTGATAATATGTATTAATGTTATATTTATACATTAATATTATATACATATGTTAATGTTAATGTAACAAACTTGAATGAACTAACAATTAGTCTTATGACAGAGAAATATACAAGTAAATCTCTGAGTATAGTATTTTCAATCCCATGATCCTCAGGATAGTGGAATACCAAGAATGGTCACTAATTCCACATGATGAAAAAGCATGCTGAAGACTTTACCATCAATCAGAGCACAAATAGCTATGCTTCCTGGGTTACCAGAAGCCAATAGGCCATATTTTGAGGACTCACTTATAGACAGAAAACTGTGGAGAGCAATAACACACACAAAATTCTCACTAAGGAAATGAGAAAGGTTTCACATGGCCTGACATGGGGTACCGACATCATCCTTACTGAAACACAAAGGTGTCTTGGTGATGGTACACGGTGCAGCTACCCATGGGTGAACTACTGACAGAACCTTACTCATAGTATTTCTTTCATCATGTGTGTTTTACCCTGCTGCCGAACAACTTGGACATATTGACTTTTGAAGTTTCTTCTTGGCTGCCTTTTGTGGGTAGGCAAAGCAGGCGTTATGTGAAAAATTAAGCAACTTTGTTGTGCCTTTTAGACCCAAACATTTGTATAAGCTAGGCAGCATGGTCTATTTTATTTACTTTTTCAAATATATGGATTTCCAATGAAATACTCTCTCTTAAAAGAGCCTCATTTATTCTTATGTTATGTTTCACCCCTTTACTCCACATATTGTGTTCCATCACTTATATCAAGTCCTATCTTTCCTTCAACTAAATACATGTCCTTCCTTCTTTAAAGTGGTAGTGTTGTCTTAGAAAACGTTTCTATAATGTGCTTCATTCCTTAGGGTGTCCCTGTTGAAACAGTGATACCCTCACTTCTTCATACATATCTCATTTTCTTATTAGTGATTTTTTAATGGTTGCCAGTATAAGTAGGAATATAATTCAACAAATGTTAATGCCTACCATATGTCAGAAATTGTCTGAGGTCCTGGGCCTATACTGTTCACTCTGCTCTCTTGAAAGTACCTAGAATGTAAAGGAAGAGAATGTGAAATCGAATGCAAGCAAAATATTACACCTTACCACTGTCTTATGCTCATCTTCAATATTTTTTAATCAGGTTTGCAACTTTCTCTTTTCCAAAATGTTTCTGTGTTCTTTAAGAATTATTAAAATACAAAGATAAGTTATTAGACTATTGTATGTTAATAAATTGATCAGTTATATTTCATTATAACTTAGATTTTGCCATTTTAAAAATAATATGTACATTGTGTAAACAACTCTAATTCCGCTCATATGTGCAGTAAATATGTTTTAACTATACTATGTACCAGACTATTCCAGGTAGTGGGAATATGTTAGGGTACACAACAGCCAGATAAATACTGCTTTTATGGAGTTTATGTTCAAGGGGGTAGGGGCAAACCATAAACAAGTAAATAGGGAACAAGAATGTGAAATATCAAGGATGTGTTTGTGTGTGTAATTTTATATTGAGTACAGTCCTGATGGCATTACTGAGAATACTTGAGGAAAAAAAAAACATGGTGGAAGTATGGGAACTAAGCATGTGATTGTCTGGAGGATAATACAGGCCTGAGGAACAAGTACATACAGAAGTCCTGAGGCAGGAATATTCCTGGCAGTGTGGAAGAACATTAAAGAGTCCTCTGTGGCAGGTGCAGAATGATGAAGGACAGGGAGGATAGCAAGAGATAAAGTCATAAGGTAACAGCATCCTGTTCATCTAGGGCTTTCCAGGTATTAGCGAGGACTTTGGATTTTACTCTGGGGTAGATGAACAGCTATTGCAGTGCACTAAATGAGATGGCAGCCATCTTGTAGGAGTTCTCTGGCTTCTATCTTGAGTTTAGACTACAGGGTGAGACTGAAGCAGGAACACGAGTCATCAAATAATCTAACTGAGCAATGACATGATAGCTTGGATCAGGGTAGGAGTAACAGAGGCATCAGAAAGTAATCATCATTTGAATTTTTTTGAAGGCGGATTAAAAAAGAGGATATGCAGTGTTAGAGGCATTTTTCAAATATGAGACAATAATTATGACTGAGCAACTGGAAGGATGGTAGTGCTGTAAATGGATTAAAGGATGAGTGAATAATCTGGTTGGAGGGAAATTGTCAGAAGTCCAGATTCAGACACTTGATGTCTGAGAAGCCCACCAGAATTCCAAATTGAAGTGTCAGGTAGAGAGCTGGATAATAGGGGTCTACATTTAATGGGAGTGGTGCAAGCAGGGGCTACGAATTTGGCAATCATCAGGATTTAGTGGTGTTTAAAATTATGAAACAGTATAAAATCACTTAGGGAGTGACAATAGGTAAAAAGAGAAAAATAGTCCAAATTCTCAGCATCAGGGAACTGAAAGTTAGGAAGTTGGAGAGATAAGGAAGAACCAGTGAAAGAGACTATGCAGCTGTCTGAAAGGTAGGAGGAATATTGGGCTAATTACAATTTTGAAGATAAAAGAATGATAAACTATGTCAGTGCTGCTGGTGAGTCCAGTAAGATGAGTGTTAAGAAGTGACCAATGGATTTATCAGTGTGGAGATTATAAGCCTATATCCTTAACATGTTATCTAGGTTCCCCTTTAAAATATAAATGATGTATGTGTGAATATAAATTTGTGAACTGTAAGATGCTATACAAATTTATTATTATTATTACAGTATATTATTGAAAATCTGCTCTGGCTAAGATTATTTGTAAGCTAGTTCATTTTTTCTCTGATTATTTTTAGAACTCTTTAATGCATTTTAATTGAAATAATCTCCAATGTTAATGTACATCTCCATGTGCTACTTATTTTTGTTGGCTTCTGGAATGGGCTGATGTTTTCCTAATTGAAGGGACAATGTATTTTGTTCCTAGTTTATATTAGAGAGATTCAAATATTAGACAAAGCGTAACAATGATATTACGAGGTTACGGGAAGGTTAATGCTATTTAGGCAGATGGTGAATTGCAAATTCAACCTGTTGTCATAATAATGAGTATGTGAAGAAACATTGGTGTTGCAAACAGGAAAAAAATGAAACAGTTTTCTTTCACACACACACACGCACACACACACACACACATACATACATACACACATTTATTATCACCTCTTTCATAGTAGAAGTAGTTATTCTTTACAAAAGACTGATTCTTGTATTCTCATTCACCAGTCATTACAAGGAACATTATTTTAGAGTATATTCAGTGTATCTTTAACAATCGTTTTGATATATTTTTCCAAGCAACAATGGCTTAAGCATTTAAAGAAAATTTGTTGTATTAAGTGAAATTTTAATTTATTTTTATATATCTATCTTTTTGTCTCTAAGAAAATATTCCATTGTGTATATTAATTTTTGTCCAAAAAAATTTTAATCCAATAAATATCATTCTTATCAAGAAACTAAATTTAAATTGTATTCTCTTTGATTACTGTTTTTTCCCCTCAATTATGCTGATATATTTCATATCCTAAACCTCTCAAATCAAATACTAGAATATTTTCACTTGTTCAAAAATATATTCCAAACAATATGATTATTAAATTTTTTAAAGAAAAGTGATACTTAAAATTTCTGTAAAACCAGGTATATCCCAATGATCTGATTTTTTTCTCTTATTTTAAAGACTGCCATAAATTTTGGCCATGTTTCCTACTAAAGGACAAGATTTGTTTTCTAAAATAGTTTCCAGTGATATGCACAGTGATCCCTGGTCTTTATGAGATGACTGTCAGAAGAACTGCTGCCCTTGAAATCAGTCAATTAAATAACACGCAAGTTCAGCTGTCAAGTGAAAATATTGTTTGCTTATCTAAACTAGTAAGTGATTAAAACGCATAACAGACATCTTTTAAATAGTAGTCACACAGGCGTCTCTCAAAATTTTGGAGAATCATTAGGTGGCAAGTAGGTAATTATTCTGAAAAATCTTCTTTCTAATGTAGATATTCCTCAAAACATATTTTCAAGGAGAAAAGAGAGAAAAGGCAGCTGCCTAGAGACCTGAGTTATGTATGAACTGGGTATTCACACTCAAAACAGGGTCAAGTCAAGGGGAAACAATGATGCTGTATTTTTTTAATCTTGCAGATTAAAAAGAAAAGTGAACTTTTATTTGGTAGACGTGTTTACTACTCCAGTGTTTTGTAGCCTTAGAACTTCAATCTGACTTGTTTCAGAATCAGTCAAATACCTAATGATTTCGTTGGCAGCATTTTTAGTACTCAAGAATGGGAAGATCACAAATGCAACATGAATTTCATGTTTGTTATCCTAATGATGATGATGATGATGATAATAATAATAATGTGTGAATATAGGTGTATACACACAAGCACCTTTTTGTATATATATAAACAAATATACATGATGCAGATATGTGTGTTATATACATGCCCACACACACAAACACAAATACATACACATTTACTTTTCTTGCTACTCAGCGCTAAGGTCATTAAATAGGAGCATTTGAGTCCTTGCTCCCTGCCATACTTTCTTAGTTTGGCTCAAATAAACTCATTTAAAAAAAAGTCATTAAATACTATGAATTCTGTAGATCTTTTTCTGACATTAAGGTATATACATAAAAAGTTTCAGCTAAACAAATGTAAATTTGAATGCAAATTGAATTGAATTCATTGCTTTTTTTATGTTTTTAAATTTTCCTTAACAAAAATTAACTTTTATAATATTCCAAAAGTGTATGTATAATACATTTCTATGTCTAAAATGGCCTAAAAAGAAATATACAAAGTAAGGTAAAGTTAATTTTAAAAACATGCCTCCTTGAAATTGAACCAAAAATATTCCCAAATAGCTTTAGAATATATTAAAACAATTACATTAAATCTCAAACATTAATTGTGGCTTTTTGCTTAGTATATTCCATATTACAATATATAATGTGTAGTAATTTTTAATATCAATTTTTATGCAATTAAAATTTTGTTATGCTAATCATAATGTTGAACAGATATTTATCGAGCCCCCTGTTACACACTGGGTGTATATGTGGATTCAGGGGAAATGGGACAGCTAGGAAGCAGGACAGTGCTGGAAAACACTAAGTTTTTGCACAAGTAATGAATTACTCCTGGGAAAGTGTATTGGAAGTGTAAGAGATGCTATGGGCTATCTAACCAGGGAACTGCATTAGTCTTGGATAGCAGTGTAGAAATGACATTTAATTAGTGAGAAGTAAAGGAAGCTCTTCTTCATGTCAGGACCTCCTGCAAACAACCTCTCTTCTGCTGGACATAGCACCATAACCTCCTACTCCATCTTTTGCTCTAACCTAATTACCATCCTCACCCCAACATACACACAATAACCACTGATTATTTTTCCGATTATTTTTAATAGCTGGATCATCGCGAGCAACCTCATAGAAGTTGCTTTTTTTTTGTTTTGAGAGACAAGTTAGAAGACTTTTTCAGTGCCTCAGGTAAAAGGTTATGGTGGCATAGATTAAGCTTGTTATAGAGATGGAGAGAAGTAGATAGATTTAGGCAATATTTAAAAACAGTGATGAGGTAATGAACTTGTCCAAGGTCATATATTAGGAAATGGTAGAACAAGAGCTTTTATCCACTTGACTTCTTGGAGATTGAATGACTGTTAGGGATGAAGAATGGGGACATGTAAAGTATGAGTTCCAGGTTCAGGCATGAGCAACTAGATGAATGATGGTGCTATTCACCAATATAGGAAAACTAGAATAGCACGGGTTCGACATGTGGTGTTTGAGGTGTCAATGAGACATCAAAGTAGAGATGGATATATCCATCTGGGTTGGAGATTGAAGGCTATGGATCACTGACATACAGATGGAAAACAAACCTCTATGAGTAAATAAGGTCATCTGAGGAGTGTTTAAACAATACTGAAGATGGATTAGGGCAGTGATTCTCAAACTTCAGCATGCTTCAGAATCAGCTGGAGTCAGCTGGAAAGCACAGATTTATGAGCCCCTTCCCAGTGTTTCTGATTTTGTAGTTTTGAGGCAGTTGTGTGTTGAAACCAGATCATTTGATCTCTCAAATTCTGATGATGCATTCCTTTTCCACATCATGTTGGAAGAAGTAATGTTGGTAGCTTGATTTGGCCATGTTGGGAGTATTTACATGTTTCCAGTATTTTCACCATAAGCATCTTTGCATAGCCATCTTACCGCAAGCATTTTTGCCACAAACATTTTTGCCACATAAGTGATTGACCATAAGGCAATTTTACCATAAAAAAAGAATAAAATTATGACAAAATAGGCCCGTTAAAAAGAACACAAAACATAAAAAACAAATAACAAAATTAAAAAGATTTTATTTAAAATGTATGTGGATTCATGGCCATTCTCCCAAATAACTGATTTTATTTTGTGGATTGTACCTCAGCACTTGTGTTCATTCTGTGGAAAATGTGGGTTCATTCTGTGGCAAATGTGGGTTCAATTCTGCACCCTGAAAGAAAGAGAGCCCTCAGCCTCTCCCTCTCCTCCCAATGCAGTGTGTTTAAAAATCAGAAACCAACTCTTGGGGAAAATCATTCTCTGGAAGAAATGCTAACCATTTTTAAGGCCACCATCACTATCACATCTACTTGTCATTGTATAGACTATTGTGAGGACTAGCTACAATTTATACATAAAATAAAAATAAGAGTAACTGCAAGAACTTTGTCAATGGAAAAATAAAACCAAACTGACACTAGCTTAAATAAGTTTGCCGAAGGGTGTTCATTCCTCAGTGGAGATATGAAACCAAACAAATAAACAAAAGCCAAACTGTCAACCAGTTCTTTTATCTTTTCTATAGCTGTTGATTGATTCGTCAATGGAGAAATAAAACCTAACAACACCAAAAAAGAAAAAAGAAAAAAAAAAAAAAAACCCTGTCAACCAGTTATTTCTTTTACAGCAAAACTGTCTTATGGCCAATTAGTTATTTGGCAAAACTGCTTTTGGCAAAAATCCTTTCTGCAATGACACTATTGTAAAAGTATCTAGAATTGTCTTTACATTATAGAATCAGCGAATGCTATAAATTAGGCTTTTATTTTAAGAAAGCTGGTTTACCATCACATCACAGGTCAGTGAAAGGCCTGATCATTTGCATTTCTTGCAGATTCCCCTGAAAACACTAATATCCCCCCAGAGACCACTTTTTGATAATAATTGGATTAGGGAAACAATTTATATGGCCTGAAATACTATGTTTCTGATTTCTTAAGCCAGTTAAGAATCTTACACTTTTTAAAAGTAGAGCTGCTTTAACAGTGATTGTCTTAAGATTTAATTGTAATGGTGAGAGTTATATAAAATATATATTTCATACCACCTGTAAAAAACTTACTTTCCATGATTATGGACCTTAAATATAAAGCTTAATTTGAATAAGATAATATAACTATGAACCGCTATGCAGTGTTTTTAATTTATTTTATTTTTTATGAGCAAATCCAAATTTATCTTATACCATGTCATTTTCAACATGTTTTAAAACCTCACAAGTTATCAGGAGTCCTAGTTCCCTGGGACAGTATGCCAGAGGTACTGAAATCTGTCAGTTTTTTCTCCAAATCCCTAGCAATTAGACTGATTTAAGTCCGCTGCTTCAGAAAGCCAGGAGTGAACTCTTCAGTCAGTCTGCTCCTCTCATTCCTGGTCTTTCTTTCAAGGGAGAGAGGTCAGAATATTTCAAACAGGGAGCAAAACCAGGTATGTAAGATGGAGCAAGGGAGGATCCCACTGACCCCAAAGAAATGGACAAGGTTGAAATGGATTCCTGCTTTACAGCTTGGGCAAGGATGGGGTGGAGAGTAAGGGCCCTGAATAACAAAAATGACAAAAAAGATTTACTAATAAAGATTTATTTCATAGATGAGAGTCCCTTCATAAGTGCAGGCTCCAGATCCTAAAACGGGAAAGGCCTGACCAGACAGCCTGAATCAGAAAAGGAATATATCACACGTGAATAAAAAATATCTGAAAAAATAGTTCCTCCGTATTTTGAGGCCAGATAATCAATGTTTTGTTTTGTTTTAATTTGGTTATTCATTTTGTTTTAGTTGCTCAGAATTCCAAATTATTTTCTTTCATTTTGTGCTATAGGAAAATTATTTCTTAAGAGATTTTTAATAATAAGATTTTCAATTAAGCAAGCGAATGGGGTGATGGAGAGAATATATTTTAATATTATGTCTGTTCAATTTATTAAATTGATCAACTTTTTCCCCTCAATTAGCTTTCTATCTGAAAGAGAAAATAAATTCAGCATTTGCTTTAATGACATTGGAATTATAAAGATATGAAAAATATGTTATGAATAATTGAAAGAGAAATTTGGTAACTGTAGAAATTTAAAGGAAAAAAAGTATTCAAAGTGACCACATGGGAAAGCTGGTTGATAAACTGTCAGATGATCTCATGGTTTGGCATTTATTTCTCAGAATCTAACCCGTAACTCCACCTCTCCGGGAAGACTTAAATTAACCAAAGCCATTAATGATATATAAAGCTTGAATGCCAATTATTAATTTACAAAATATAATATCAGGCAGCCCCAAATGTTACTGTCTGCATGATTAGTGTTTCTCTTGGTGGAGATACATTTTTTTGGAAAGTCCAATTTTAGTTACTAAATTATCTTTAGAGAGCAAGAATCAGAACCAAAAAAGCCAGTTGTAAGTGGAGAATAGGTAGTGGACCCGATTAGAACAGCTTGTAAGTTTTAATTCAAGCATCATCATTTTTATTAATAGTTACTACTTATTGAATGTTATCCATGTGTCATTTACTATGATTCAAGATGTAAATAGGCAGTATGAATAGAGATTAAAAGAGTGAGCTCTGGAGTCCGATAATCTAGTTTTGAATGTTTTTTTATTTTTTTTGTATTTTTGGTTTCTTGCTACTTCTTAGATAAGCAAAATACAAAAACATTGAACACCTTTTTTTATTTTTTTACATATTTCAGTAGAAACCACTTCAAGTTTTTATAGAAATTAAATGAGAATATGCATGTAAAGTGTTTAGTGCCAAACACGTAATAAATCAGTGTAAGTAAATGATAATGATGGTGATGATGATGATTACTGTATTATCTCATTTAATTCTCACAATAAATTTTATTACTATTGCCATTATTAGCCCAATATTACATGTAAGAGAAATAAAACTCATAAATATAATAATTTGCCCAAGGTTTTACTAAAAGTTGTAGAGCCAAGATTTGAACTTTGCTCCATATAAATAAATCTGAAACCTGAGTATTTCCAATGGATTCAAAATAACTGAATTTATTTCTAAAACTTTTTCTTCTCTTGAAAGTGCTTCATTCCAGGCTCTCAGAGCAGTCTAATTTTCTGAATAACAATCTCTTTAACTATTATAATATATCCTATCATTACAAACAAGTCTTACTTAAGTCCTTAAGTCTTTTTTTTTTTTTTTTTGAGACACATTTACCCATCTTTGCTGTGATTTATTATGCCCTGAACTAGCAATTGCTTGATGGGCATCTTCATGTTCTTGATGAAACACATATTGGAAGATCCGAAGTACTGACAGCAATAACAGTGTATTAATACAAATAGTCTGCAATTCTCCCTGCCTTGGGCCTTGAATCCTCAGACTTTAATATCATTATCATTTAAATATTTATCAAGTTCCTTCTGTGTATATGACCTAAATGAGGCATTACTAAAAGAGTTAGAAGTGATATAGAGGAATCACAATAAAACAAAACAAAACAAAGATGTTTTTGCAACCAATTAATATTTTAAATGTTTCCATTGCTCTCATTCATGATTTATTTAAAAAACTGTTAATTAGAAAGCCTACTTTACTTTCTAAAGACACTAATTCTATTTTTAATTTACAGTATAGTCATCATTCCCTGTACCTTTGTAATTTATTATTTATAATATAATATGATTACCAAATCTAGCACAATTTGTTAAGAGTAGTAGATGCTCAAGAAATATTTAATGATGTATATATTTATAACTAGATTGGGGTTCTAAACGATAATGAATCGATACCCTAGATATTTATTAAATGTATTAACTACTCATGAACATGTTCATGAGTAGTTAATACATTTAATAAATATCTAGGGTATATAAAATTGGTTTTACTGAAATGTATTGTGGTCGCCCTTTTGTATATAGGACGTATATAGGACGCCCTTTTTGGCATCCTATATACAATTGAACAATGGCAATTTCAGGCAGGAGATATTGATTCCCATTCTGATTCTGCCCTGATTTTGCCACTTTCTCTAGATCTCATTTCTTATCTATAAAATGAAAGAATCAAGTTAAATTTTTTTCAAGGCTTGGTCCAATTTTAACATTTGGTTTTATTCTAAAGGATTTGAAAGGAAAAAAATCCTTCACAACAAATTGCTACTAAACTGTTACGGTCACTTTTGTGAAATCAGTCTTTAACAAATCTTCTCTTTTATGTGAACACTTTATATCCTAAAAGTATAAACATTATTATCTGATGATTTCAGAGACCTCACAAATTCCACAGGAGATCCCAAAATAGGCAGGATCACATCAAAATGTGAGCAGGGTCTGAGGTCAGTATAGATTTGACAATGAAGAGTTTCATTTTTCCAATAGCACCCGTTAAATGAACAATACCTGAAATACCATACAGTTTGTTATTCTTAAACCTGCAGCAGAACATAATGTGTTATCATATATAATTATGTAATAGCTTTCTGGAGAACAAACCACAAATATCAAAAATGTCTTTCTTCCCTTGTGTGTTACAGAGCTATATTGTCAGTTAGGGCTAAAACTGGAATGAGAGGAGGATAAAAGAAAGAAAATGCAGAGTGCCTTCAGCACACTTTTCTCTTTCAGCTCTCTCAAATGCCCTCATCTCACAAACCATAGGCACCAAGACTTATTCATTTCCTTGAGTTGGTGTGTGCTCTCCAACCTAGGCCTATCTCTTCATTCCTTTGTAATACCTGAAGGTCTTTTTCTGGGCTGCCCATTATTTACAAAAGGTTAGTTTGTTAGATAAACTAGTTACTTTTAACTCATTCATTCATTAAACATTTGTTTATCGAATTTCTACTACATGTGAAATATATTCACAGGTACTGGGATTCAGCAAGAAATAATTAAATAACTACTCCTGCCTTCATGGAAGGTGGGAGAGATAGGTTATCAAAGAAAAAATGAATAAATATATAACTTATTTATGTTTAAAGCTATGAAGGAAGAAATAATGAGTTTCATGAGAGATTCCAATAGGAAAACCCTGAATATATAGTATAGAATGCGTTCTCTGATGGTTAGATCTGAAGGATAAATAGCAGTTAGCAAAAGTGTGAGGTGAAGCCTAATCCCAGGAATGGGCACATTTGAGGTAGAGATGAAATCCCAGCATGAGTGGAATTTAGTGAGTAATTAAAAAGTGAGCAGGAGGCAAGGAAGGAGCCAGATCATTTCTTTAACTGAAGGACCAAACATTAATCCTGTGGGAAGGATTTCAATTCTGGACTAACATAATCAAAGTGACTTGAAAAATGTTTACTTTGATAACTTTATGGAGAATGGATTAGGATGAGTAAAAATTCCACAAAAGAGATGATAGTAGCTTGGACTAAATTGGTGGCAAAGGAAACTAGACAGAAGTAAAGGGATTTAAGAAATGCATTACTGAGGTAAAATGGACAAAATTGGATGTAAGGATAATGGAAGAACAGAAATCAAGGATAAATGCCCTGTTTCTGACACAATAGAGAATGTATCATATTTCCGACATGGTTGGATAGAGTTGTCATTGAAATATGAAAAAAAATGTTGAGTAGATTTGGGGATTTGGGGAGATAAAAATCAGTTTTGGAAATGTTGAATTTGAGATGGCTGTGACACCCATGTAGAGATGTCAAGCTGGCAGTTAGACATATATATATGAGGACATGTGCATCTAAGATTTGTCACTGTAGAGGTGGCATTATCTGTGGGACTAGATGAGCTTAAGTAAAACTGTTGTATGAAGTGGGCTATCACTGACCTACAACTCTAGTGCTAGGAAATATGTGATAGAAGCTAACTTTCAGAAAGGAACTGGGATGAAGAAGCCAGAGGAAAGCCAGAAGAGCAGGAGAAAGTGTTCGAGGAAGGTGTGGTTAGTTGTATTATATGATGCTGACAATTCAAATAAGAGAAAGTAGTTCTCTAGAGAATAGAAACTTTGCCCTTATTAAAATGAAACAAACAAAACAAAATAAAAACAGCAACCAAAAACCCTTTAAGTAATAATGTTAAGAATAACAAATGCCGTCGAAGTAGTCAAGGAAAGGCATTTTTCATTTAGATGAGTGTTTTGGCACACCTCAGGTGATATTGTAGGTGCATGACAGCTTCATTTTTAGTGAAGAGTATGTTTAAAAAATAATATAATTAATGTAATATTTCTTCAGTGAAAACTACTAGAAACTAGATTATTTAGAGGAAAAGAAATCAAAACAATGATATGTCTTTTTTTGACCCAAGATTGACTTTTGTAATGATATTAATAATTATGTCAATAATTTTTATTATAATAGCTATTACTTTTCTTACTAAATTTTGACTATTCACTCTGAGTCTGGCACTGTTTTAAGTGATCAAGCGACTTCTACTTTTTTTCATCCAGACCTGACAATTTTGAAGGGTTTAAAAATTATTAGCTTAAAAGCTCATCCAAGTAAGTAAAGATTTATACCCTCCCCCCAAAAATAATAATAGTAATGGTTTTCCAGGTTTTAAAACAAAAATGACATAAAAGACTAGACCAAATTTGATTTCTTCAGGACATTCAAAAAAGGTATACCAGACAACCTCTACATTCACAGTAGTACTCATTAGTACCTGGTTTTTCTATTCATAATTTTGTGTATATCTTGATCACTATTTATTTCTTCTGGATGTGACGTATAGTCGTCCCTTAAAATATATTTACTGAATAAGTCAATAAATAGATGAATAAATTAGTACTGTGTAGCTTTCTTTTAATGCTATTTGTCATAGAATATGTGTGCATATGTATTTTAAAATTATTATTGCTCTGCCAGTGTGTTCTATGAACCCTGGGCCTGCATCTATTCTGTTCTCTGGTGTACCTCCAATGACAAGCTGAGTTCCTGATGCTATGTATACATGTTGAAATATAAATCAATGGTCATTCATATTCACATTTCTCTTCAATCTAACAGTTAATGAGTATTTTGCATAATAGCATCAATTATAGCCAACATTTAATATTGTGCAAGGTGTTTTACATGTTTAATCAATCTAATCTTCTCAACAGTGCTTTGAAGTTGTATTATTATTATCCTAAATTTGCAAGTGAGGAAGCAGAGGCACAAAGAGTTTAAATCACCTGCCTAGAGGCATGTAACTGTTAAGTAAAAGAGCTAGAATTCAGAAATGCAGACATTCTGACTCCCCACATTTAGCTCATTACCACCACATTATACTGTTTTATGGTAGTTATAAGGAACTGTTGCATGTAGAAAACATGTCTATTATCTATTTATTCTTATTTTAGAATTAATGAAACAAGCAGTCAGCTGTGATGAAAAGAATCATATTGAAAAATAATTATCAATTCCGTTTTCAGCCAAAGTTCTCTCAAATTGACAAAATATCTTGTTCATTCTTGGGACTCAACCGATTTTCCTCCTGAATCAAAATATGGTCTACCTGGAAAATGCAGAAGATTAGCATTTGTTTCTTTCCAACCTTAAAGTCTACTACTTTGGGAAGATAAATATTTACCTCTAATGCAATCTGATTAGAGAGCAAATTAAAGAATCGAAGCTACAATTAGCCATATAGACACAAAGGGCAGAGTAAATAAGTTGGAATGTAATAGGAGAAGACTGTTTAATTTGATTTGCCTATTTAGTACAGGATTGGTGCTCTTCCTTTTTTCCTCTGCAATGCCTGTGATTTCATTTTCTTAACTGTAAAAAATAATTGCTGACATTTCATCCTTTGCAAGATGAAGACTAACTTCTTTTTGGTAGACATTTGGAATCATTTACATAAACTAACTTCTTAGCCATAACTTTCAAGTAAGTTTTTGACCGTAAATTCAGTCTCAAATAAAAAAGAAAAAAAAAAAAACCTCATAATTTTTTTTATATCACTTTAGTGTGTTGCATACCCTGACAGTTTTTATTTTTAAATAAAAAATGGTTGCTTCTAATTGAGAACTTGGTCTCCTGAGGCATGTGTAAGTCTTCATATTAGACTCCTCTTAAGCAATGTTTTTCTTGAATTATTTTTATTTAAGAAATATGTTTTTGGTATTTACTTCTACTGGATACTTTTTCAGGCACTGGCAATACAATGATGAACAAGAAAGGCAATGACTACCCTCACGGAGCTTAAAATCAAATGAAGTGATAAATACATCAATGTATAAATAAACATAATTTCCAATAGTGATAAGTGCCATGGCAAACATAATACAGGATGATGTGACATAATGTAGCTTAGGTGCTGGGGAACGTGGGATACTTGGATACAATGCTCAGAATAGTGTCTGTCTAGCTCAGATGTGACCCTTCATTTCTTTGAGTATGGGAGGTAGGCACGGAGGTGGGGAGGAAACAATTGCATTGTTGGGTTTGTTTAGTTATTCATAGCTCACTATTGTGAACTGCTTGCAGTACAAACACTGCTCTGTTAATATTTTAGAACCAAAAAAAAAAGAGAGAGAGAGAGAGAGAAAAGAGAAATTGTCATTCTTCCAGGGAAAACACTCTGTGTGGTATGAGTGCTATTTTTTTTTTTTTGAGAGAAGCACTGACATTTCTTAATTACTCTCTTCATGAGTAGTCATGTATAGCAATTACTGAAGGCTCAACAGAGCCTTGTTCTTCCAAAGACTTGGAGAATAATAATGCTGACAGGACAGGTCGTCAGTGTCCAACACACTTTTCCTCTCTCTTCATTACCCCAGCTAATTACTCTGGCCAGTGGTTATTGTGTAGCAACTCTCCCTTTCTATAACCCTCACATCTCTCTACTGTCGGTATAATTTACAGGAATAGCATAATATCCTCTTGTTGTCATGAATTTCTACTAACATATAAAGACACAGCCTCCTTTTATAATATTCAACTTCTGAATAACTTTACCAATGAATGATGTCCAAGTTAAGAGAAACATTGCAATGCCACTAGTTCCTGTTTTTTTCCAGAAATTCTGACCTTTATAATGAAATAGAAAAGAATTTTTTAAGGTCACATTGCTATGCTGAAGGAGATATTTTGAGTATATGTTCACATAATGCCAAAGTATTTAGTCAATTCGGGTTTTTAAAAAAAAAAAATTAGCCCAGTTTGGCATCATGAACATAAAATAATGATATAGTGATTTAGTTCTTTTTTATTTACAAATTTATTAACAATTTTATATATATATAGGCTGCCTCACACAGTACATAAGCTGCCTCAAAGTTGGATAACATAAAACTTTACTATTTTTAAAATAAAAAAATAAGACTTCTTCAAATATATTTTAAAGAAAAAAAAATTAATTATTTAGGGAATACATTCTTTGAAGAAGCTGGTGTATTCTATATAAAGACGCTGTGCTAAATCTATTATCAATCTGAATAAAACAAAACTGTTAACTTTTTTTTGCAAATATTTTAATCTAAAGTTTAATGAGTAATTGCAATGTGTGCATACTTTATGTATCCGCACTTTCTATAGAAGGAAAATCGAAGTTTGAAGAGATTGTGTAATTTGCACAGGGTCACACAGTGTTATAGTAAATAGCAGAGATGGAATTTGATCACAAGTCCGATTAAAATCAAAATCACAAACCTCCAACCTACACACATCACCTCTTACATATCGGAGGTAAGGTAGCTCTAATATGTGGTTATATTCATTGCCACATTTTTAATAGAAAACTGTGTATCTTAGATACTTTGCAACTGCCATTTCCATTCTGTGTGAGATTGTCTCTGGGCTGAGATTGCTCAAAAACAGGATATTTACAATGACTTTTAAAAGTTTAAATGTATTAAAGAGTCCACTTAAAATGATGTCACTAAAAGGAATATTCCTGAGGGAAATTCTTCTCTGCTATTGAGGACCAAAAAAATGATGAAATTAATATTTAACATGTTTCTCATTTATTAATAGCATTCATTAACTGTCTGTTTTTGCATCTGGGAATGAAAAAGTATCAAGCAGCATTAATTAAGGGGGAAAAAATCAAGGTACTCTTTTTTTTAAATCTACAGTTATCAGCAGATACCAGTTTTAAGAAAGATGAAATAATTTTTGCTAATAGCTATAAACTTTTTAATAAGCATATAGTATTCCTAGTAATGATACCTCATTATGAATAAAACTGTAAAGTCAAGCTTCTTATGTATGACTATCAATACAGAAAAACACCAATGTAAGAATGAATTGAGTTGTAAATGTTGATATAAACCAGTTTGAAATCAGAATAAAGTCTCTCATAAAACATAAAATTATATACTGATTCTCAAGTCCCTAAAGCAATCTACAAATCACTCTTAATTTATTTTCATTAAGGAGTATTTATTCAATACCTGTTATTTACAGAACGTACTTAAGCTTGGAGAAAAGGATATTCCAGGATATTCAAGACAGAGCCTTAATTGCCTTATTGAATTTATAGCCTGAATTGAGGGACAAGACATATATGTAAGATAGTATATAATAATAAGGGAAAATTAGCTGAGTGTCAAAACACTGGTAAAGACAATATAGCCTATAGAAATTGAGAGAAGAAAATGATCCCTAAAAATAAGTTTGTTCTGGTAAGTCTTATTTGAAGAGGTAGAATTTGAACTGGGTCAGAAACAGGAAATAGTAAAAACAAGTATATTCCAAGTAGAGTGAATTATAAGAGTAAGAATGTTCTCTGCTGGTCTACAATTTTCCTATGGATGAGGAGCGAGTGGGCAAGAACGGTGATAGGTAAGCAGGACAGGATCTTGGAAACCAGACTAATAAATTTGGATTTTGTATTTACATTACGTATGCCCGTTTGTGTTTTACATTACGTATGCCGTTTGTGTTGCTCTGAGACCCTGAAGCAGAAACAGGTTCTGGAATATTTCACAAAGTCAATTAAGAGTTGAAAAACTAGTACACAAAAAGAAGAGACATGAAGGCAGGTGACAGGAAAAGAACCAGCAACTAGAGTATTACCATGGAGAATCACTGCAGTGTCTTCTCTTATTTCTTTATGCCTTTTCATAATGGCCTCTCACGATTCTGGTCATGGTGGAAAGATGAGTGCTGACTGCCCCTGAGTTTTACATTTTAGCATCAGCCAATCATGAGAGAGACTATGTTCTCTCTGTCATTCTGATTATATCAGATTCAGCAATGTATGGTACCCTCTACTGAACTGAACAAACTGTGCAAGTGGTGAGGATATGTTGAAATACTCCTATTTCCCAGGTATTAAGTTGATTGATAATATTTAAGCCTTCTATATTCTTACTTATTTTTTTGTACTCGTTCTATCAATTATTGAGAGATGGATATTGAAATCACCAACAATATTTGAAGATTTGTTTCTTTTTCATCTTTGTAGTTCTTTTGGTTTTTGCTTTAAATATTTTAAACCTCTGTTATTAATTACTAAATATTTAGGATTGTTATGTCTTCTTGAAGAATTGACCCATTTATCATTATAAAATTATACTACTTATCCATAGTAATTGTCTTTACTTTGAAACCCCCTGTCTTGTATTAATGTTGTCATTCCACACTTTTAAAGTTGTTATCAGCAAATTGTAACTTTTTCATTCTGTCACCTTTAAATTATCTGTGCCTTTATGTTTAAACTGGGTTTCCTACAGGCAAGACATAGAAGCGTTATCTAACCTGGCAGCCTTTTTATCAGGGTATTTAGACCATGTAATGTGATCGTTGGTGTGATTGAGTTTAGACCTACTATCTTGCTGTTTGCCCTTTTTGTTCTTTTCTCTCTCTCTCTTTTTAAAATTAACTGAATATTACTTATGACTCCACTATCACCTTTGTTGACTTTTAACTATAATTCTTTGTCACTTTATTTTAGTAGTATCTTTAGGGTTCGTAGTATATATCTTTGACTTATAGTCTACCTTAAAATGATATTTTTACTATTTCATATGCAGTATGAGAACCCTACAATAATATATTTCTTTCCTCTAACTGATCATTTCAGCTGTTGTTATTTATTTTATTTCTACATAAACCCCACAATACAGTTATGATTTTTGCTTTAAATATTTGATTATCCTTTAAAGAGTAATAATAAAACAAGCGTGGGAACTGCCCATGTAGTTAACTACATCCAGTGTTATTAATTCCTTTGTGTAGATCCATATTTTGTCTGGTGTTATTTTCTAGCTGCCTGAAGGACTTCCTTTAACATTTCTTATCATGCAGGGCTGCTGGCTTAAAATTCTTTCAGCTTTTGTATCTCTTAAAGTCTTTGTTTCACCTGTGTTTTTGAAAGATTTTTCCTAGGTAAAGAATTTTAGGTTGACAGACTGTTTTTCTTTCAGTACTTTAAAGATATTGCCCTCTGTCTTCTCATTCACATTGTTACCAACAAAATATGTGCTGTCATCCTGTATATATATATATATGTGTGTGTGTGTGTGTGTGTATGTGTATACATACATGTAATGTGTCTTTTTTATCATGAAAGTCTCTCAATTATATGTCATCTTATATTCTTAGAATATAACATACTTAAAGACAGGAATCATATTTTATATATAGTGCTTAATCTACAATGGACATGTTAAAGTAATAATTCCTCTACTAACAAATGGAGGGAAGAAAAGAAAAAGAATATACTAACTCATTATCATTGATTGAGCTAGGTATCTCCAAATGTTAAGTGACTCCCAAAGAGTGTTAAGTATTTTTGGAAGCTCGTGCTCTTTTTCATAAACAGCATTATGTGGGCTTAATGAGATCTTTTTTTTCTTTTCATTTCTTTATTTATTTTTAATTTTATTTTAAATTTTAAAATATTAGACATTTGTACAATCCATGAAGCGATCCCCCCGGTTACTCTAACACCACTTGCTGCATTTATGACTTTCTCATCAATATTTATTTAAAGTAATTTAGTTATTATGTTTGGGATAGTTTAATTCATGTTTCTTGGGCTTGGGGCTTATTGCAGTTATTGAATCTGTGAATTTATAGTTTTCCTCAAATTTGGAAAAACTTTAGCCATTATTTCTTTAAAATATTTCCATTACCACCTTTCTCCCCTCTCCTGCAGGGACTCCAGTTAAACATTATTTGACTGCTTCAATTTGTTCATCAGTTCACTCGTGCTCTGTTATCTTTTTCAGTCTTCATTTATGATAGTTTTTATTTCTATGTTTTCAAGTTCATTACATTTTCTTCTGCAATATTAATCTACTTTTAATTTCATCCAATAGATATTGTATACCAGATCTTTTAGCTTTCTCTCTAGAAGTCAATTTGTGTCTTTTTTTATATCCTTGTATGTCTCTTGCTTCTTCAACATATGGAATACAGTCATATTTAAATATCATTGTCTACAAATAAAATAATTTGTATTATTTCTGGGTCAATTAATTTTTCCCTGTATTTTTCTGCTTCTTTGTATACATTTTGATCTTTGATCAGAAACCAGAATAGAAACTTTAAGGTGTTTTAAGAGGTACATAATTTTTAGTCACATAAATATTCTTGGGCTTTGTTCTTGAATGCTGCTAAGTTACTTGGAAAACCTTTGATCCTATCAGGTATTGCTTTAAGCTTTTCTAAGAACTACACTTAATCTAGAGTTAATTTTTTTCCACTACTGAGGCATGACTCTTCATAGGCTGTAGTGCTTCCCGAAATGTAAAGTTTTCTACTCTGGCTATTGAGAACAAGAACTATTCGGGGCTTATGTGAAACTCAAGCACCATTTCTTATAATCAATTTGAATGGATCTTTACCTGGCCTTGGGTGGTTTCTTCACACCCATGTTCTGATCAATAATTCAATGAATCTTCAGGGAGGAACACCGTGTAATTTTCAAGATTCTCTGTATGTGGCTCTCTTTTCTCTGTCTACACTGCTCTGTGAAGTCTTGCCTCTTCATCATCCTAGAGCTCCCAGCTTCCTCTCCTCAACCCAAGGAGACTACTTGTCTATACCTAGGTTTCCTCTCCCTGCATCCTTCCTTGGAAACTTACTCCAAACAGTAGTCTGCAGCAATCTTAGGGTTCACTTCAATTGTTACCCATCTCTTGGGGATCATTTTCCTTTATTATCTGATATTGAGTGTCCCAAGTAACATGGTTTAACGTATTTTGTCCATTCATTTTTTTTTTTTTAGTTGTTTCAAGGAAAAGTAAATCCAGTCATTGTTTGTCCATATTGACCATAAATTTAAAACCGAGGTGAGTTTGAATCATTGATAATATTTAGATTTCACAGCTTTGTTAGAAGGCCATTATCAATGATGTGACCTTTTTTTTTTTTTTCAGAACAAATTAAACCCTGAAGTAATGTTCATTCAACATTTTTCCTAAGTAAATTGTGATAGGTGCTTTATGGAAGATTGTGAGAGACACCGTTACTAATAAACATTTTCTTTTCTCATAAACGGTGTAACCGTGACTATATATCTCCTTTGCTCACAAGCATGCCAACAGTTTCCGAGAGTTCATGTTTGTTCCTAAGGAAAAAAAATGATTTCCGGCCCCAGTTCTGTCAACTTATGAATGACCTTGAACAAGTTCTTTAGCGTTTCTGAAGTTCAATTTCCTCATCTAGAACTATTTGAAGCACCAGGGCTGTGTTAACTCTCTCCTACCTTCAGGATGTTATAAAAGATTAAGAAACGAATTCAGGATAGCAGGGGGATTGTGGAAGTTTCAATTAAAGGTTGAAACTAATAGAATAGCATTGATCTCTTATAATTTATACACATATACTCACAATGTGGCTTTTTTTTTCTTGTAGTTTTATGTCTTCGTATCAATTCTCTCTTTCATAATACTTCAGCAGTACTTTGAAATATGTCACTGAGCTTTCTTCTAAGTTCAAAATGGTATTCAATCACTTTACACCCGTGTTCCTATGACCCCTTAATGGGATCCTGACAATGAAAGTAATGCTGTTTAGAATGAAAGAAATGTAAATTACTATAGGTATGTAATTAGCAAATCAATTGACTGGCAGTTATGAGTCCCACTTAACTGTATTGAGCAGTTATATCATGCTGATATATAGAGCTGATTGAATAATAGAAATGGCAGTCTATGAACTAAATATATTAAGTCATAATGTAAATAATGAACATGCTATTCCCAACTCAAATTAAAATAGTTTAAAAGGCTTCATTAAACCTTTCAAGACAATAACTTATTACCTCATAGTACCATGGAAGTTACTTCCCTCAAGAGAGAAATAGATTTATGAAATGCCAGAGATAAACAGAACATATCCCTCCCTATCATTTGATGGATAAACTGTGAAGCCTAATGAGATAAAGTACTTTACTAGCTAGATAGGGGCAGCAGCAAAACCAGACCACAGGATTCCTCATTTCTACACCAGCCTAGGGTACAATGTCACTTCCTTAAAGACAGCAAAAGGGAAATCATGAAAATCAAAAACCTTACATAGTGGTTGAGTGTGGCTTAAAAGGAGAGAGGGAAGAGGGAGTGAGTAAAAGAGGGATGGAGAGAGAGAAAGAGAAAAAAGAGGAAGAAAGGAAAGGAAAGGAAAGGAAAGGAAAGGAAAGGAAAGGGGGGGAAAGGGAAGGAAAGGGAAGGAAAGGGAAGGAAAGGGAAGGAAAGAAGGAAGGAAGGAAGGAAGGAAGGAAGGAAGGAAGGAAGGAAGGAAGGAAGGAAGGAAGGAAGGAAAAGAGAAAGACAGAAAGAGAGAGAGGAAAAGAAAGAAAAAAAGAAAAGGAAAGATTAAGTCAGCTCCAGTGATGACAGACAGATCAGATATCCTGTTCAAGTGTTTGAGCACTTTTTTGTGGAGGCAACCAGTTAGGATACACTTCAGCATGCCCATTGCCTGCCACCTTGTTCTGTATTTCCTGTGAGGCCATGAGACTTCTTATTCAAGATCACTGTGCTCTGAAATTTATCCTGCCTCTGAAGTAAAGGAAAAACAGATTTAAATATATGGTATTTGGACAGCAAATGCTGTCTTCTCTTTTTCTTGTCATCAGATGACAAAATACTTTAATTGAACTGCTTAAATATTTTCCCCCAATATTTTGCCCCAAAAACATTGTAATTGTTTCCAACAGATGGAAGCACAGCAGGAATCCCAGTTTCATTGGCAGGGCGTGGACACATGCAAAGTGAAAATGAAGCTTTGCACCAAAAGACAGCTTTATATTACCTTTGCCAGTTTATCTGCCAATTTGTGTAGCATCTTTATGTCCTCTTTCGGATGTATTTAGTTACCAGTCAGAAAACATTTTTTTTACGTCTCATAGACAAGACATCATACTTTGCACTGTGGATCTGTAATTTAGTAATTTTGAACATGAATACTAGTCTTAAAGAGTATACAGGTCTATAAGGAAAATTAAATTCTACCTCATGACTATGAAAAATGGGATATCTTAAGTCTTGTAAGCAAAATAGAAATATGAAACTGTGGGAATTTAGAAAAAAGAGAAGTTTCTGGATGTTTTCAGACTGGAGGCATATGCCCAAAGATAGTAGGAAATGATAATGAATGAAGCCTTAAGTGATGGGTTTCTTGCAGAAGTAGACATAGAGGAAACATATAGTTCAGCGGTGGTTCTCAAAATGTGATCCAGAGACCAGCAGCATCAGCACTCCATGGAAAAGTGTTAGACGTGTAAATTTTTAGACCCCACCCCAAACCTGAATTAGAAACTCTAAGGCTGGTGCCCAGCAATCTATGTATGGGTCCCCCAAGTGATTCTAATGCATGGTCAAGTTTGAGAAGCACTAAGTTAGAGGAGGCAATTAGAAAAAGGGACAAGATGATAAATTATGGGATATGTGCAGGAGGAGGCCCAAGTAAATATCTGAAGAATAGGGAGAGGAGATTAGACAATCAAAACCACACATGTAGTTGGAAAAGCATGAAGGAGGCTTAAATTACCAACCCGAGAAGTTTTAACTATGACTTATGAAGATTTTTTTTTTTCCTGATTTTGGTTTTGTTTGTGAAAAAGATGTTATCATTAGTACATATAAAAATATATTACTGTAATTACAGTTTATAATTTAAAAGAGATAAAATAGTGTTGTGCAGTTAGGAAACTCATAGTAGTCCACACAATAAATGTAAATGCTTGAATTAGAATATTGAAAGCAAAAACAAAGAGCGGTGAATAGATTCAAGTGGTGTTTTCTTTGAGAAAGTGAAAAGACGCAAGAGGTGTTTTCAGAGCTTCAGAATCCAAAGTATTTCTCCTCTGATTAATGATGAAGAGTGAGGAGGAAAGAAAATGACTTCGTTCCTGTAAATTCAGATGCAGATTGTGCAAAGAGCACAGATAAGGATGTTAGGAAGAGACATGGTTTTGGAGAAGGGATATGAGATTGTTTTTGGAACGTATAGACTTTTAAGTGTTCAAGACACATTCAGGTAGAATTAGCCAACATATATCTGGAAATTCAGGTCTGTTTTTTCATATTGGAACATTAAGCTATATTCTTTGCTTAATATCCCTCTCAGCTATTCAAATATTAATTTAGGAATTCTTAGTGGTTTAGTAAGTTATTTCTCTTAACTATAAGCTATTGACCAATACTGATATAGATAATTGTTGTGTACAGATAATATCATTTCCCCAATATCTTCTTCACTTCTCACCCTGTAGTTGTTATAGACTATTTTCTAGTGATCCTATGAATATGGTTGGTATATATTTATTTTGCTTAGTGTGCACCTGCAGAAACTGGACAGCAGTTCTGGCTTCCTGTTGGCCATAAATGCCAAGAATTCATCAGCAAAAGGGTGTTGTAGCTTGGACTGCTCAAGAGACCTTTCCTTAGCTGAATTGCTACTTCTAACCCATGAAAGGTGAGCTGCTTCTCATATCTCTGAATAGTATTTTGAGCTTATTCAGTTATAGCAATTATGCAAAAAGTTATAGTATCTCAGTTGTTCCACAGAGGCAAAGAGAAATGTTATGCAATAAATGTTACTTTTGAATTGTAACACTTAAAACCCTTAGCAAATTTATGGCAATTATTCTCTGATTTGAGTTAGCTATTATTAATAGCTAAAACTACTATTATTCTCTTCCTTTAGTCTCTTGATTTTTTGTTATAAATTCTAAAACAAATATAGAAAAATTACATAAAACATATGTATAGCTTAATAAATTTTATAACATAAATACCCTTTGTCATCATCACAAAGGCCAAGAAATAAAATAATTCCAGATATCCTAGAAGCCCCTTTCAGTTGTCCCATTCCAATAATAGCTATCTCCTTCACCCCATAGGTAACCACTCATTTGACTTCTATAATAATCACTTTGTTCTCTTTTACAGTTTTATAATACAAATGAGTATCCCTAAACACTATAATTTGTATATGCCTTATTTTTATTTGATATATAATTGAAATATCTTCTCATCGATAGTATATATATATTAGTTCTCTAGGGAAATAAGACCAACAGAGAGAGAAAGACAGACAGATGAGCAGGCAGGCAGATAGACAGGCAGACAGAGCGAAAGAGACAGAGACAGAGAGAAACAAGCTAAAGAACTGGCTCACATGATTGTGGAGACTTAGTAAGCCCAAAACCAACAGACAGGCTCAATCGAGACCCAGGGAAGAGTTGCAGTTTGAGTCCCAAGGCAGTCTTCTGGCATAATTTCTTCTTGCTTGGAGGCAGTCAGTCTTTGGGCTATTAAGTTCTTCAACTGATTGGATGAAGCCCACACACATTATGGAGGGTAATCTGCTTTATTAAAAGTCCACCAATTTAAATGTTAATCTCATTTTTAAAACACCTTTACAAAAACATCCAAAATAATGTTTGACCAAATATCTAGGCACCATGGCCCAGAAAAGTTGACATATAATATTAACCATCACATAGAGGTTATTCCTCCCTATCCTTTTTCTGTCTTTGTAATTTACTTGTTGAATAAACTGGGTTGTTTGACATAGAGTTTCCTACAGCTGTAATTGTATTTACTACTTTATTGTTCTATAGTTTAACATATTCCTCTACTTTATGTATTTCTTCTAAACAGTTATTTAGATTTAGAGATTCAATTAGATTCGGTACCTTTTTTTTTTTTTTTTTTTTTTTTTTTTTTTTTTTTTTTTTTTTTTTTTTTTTTTTTTTTTTTGGCAAGGCACGTTCATAGATGATGTTGTATTCTTCCATCATCCAATATAATATTCAATTGCCTGTCTTTTTGTGATGTTAGCAACCATTGGTGATTGAATCCATTGATTCATTAGGGGTTAGAAAACAGTGATATTTTAATTTATTCATTTCTTTTTCACTTATTAGCTGAAGTACTTCTAAAGAGAAATTATCCCTCTCTACTCTTCTGTAAACTGAAATCTTTATCCTTGAATAGCTTTCTGTCAATGCTACCCGCTGCCACTCACCAACCCAATCAACTCTTTCCTTCATATTAGTCTTCTTCAAGGTTAGCTCTGCTCCAAACATTCTTCTATCCAAAATACCCCAGTGATTCTCCTTTGGCTCACTAATGAAGTACGCATTTCTTTATTGAGCACTCATGGTCTTCCAGATTATATCTGTGTTGTAACTTTCTAGCTTTTACACTGATTACCCCCGTAAAGGTTCCATATATTCCAACTAAACTGCATTGTTCACTATCTCCTGAATATGTCCCAGCTTTTCTGGTCTGAGGGCTTTTGTTTATCTTTTCCTCTGTCTTAAAATACCTTTCCCTCTTTACTCTGTCTTGAAATTTGTCAAAGTGCAACTCAGATGCCACCAACTCTACCTGGAATCCCCAATCAAATATAATCTCTTTCTCTTTT